>NW_028249777.1:0-308030 GCF_964263255.1 Lissotriton vulgaris
TATGGGTCATTTCAATGGAAAATGTGCTGTCTGTAAACAACAGTGTTATACCACAAAAAATGCCACCCCACTTTTTACATTAGCCCTTGATTATAGGCAACACATCGGCTTCAGTCGGATATGTCAGGTATTTTATTTACCTTTGTTTTCAAAAAGTTTTCAAAGAATCATAACTTCTCATGGCAGAGAAGAAACACTGTACATATAAAAAATAATAGACATATTAACAACAATACAGTATTTACAACATGAACAAAATCACAAAGCGAATCATACAAAACAACTGTACCAGTTTCAAGATGTTCAGACAAAGGTGCAAAATGAATATGCAAACCTCAATGACCATAGATGAACAAAGTTTTTGAACTATTGGACAGAATCACATTCACAAGGAGATGTCACATTACACAAATGTTGTGATTCTAAAAACTCGCAGTGATTAGAAATTACGTCTCCTTTCATGCCGACGCGTTTCGAACACCAAACAGTAGTTAAGGGTTCTCTTCAGGGCCGGGTTGCTTTCTGTCTGTATATGTATGAGAGAAAGGTAACAGTGTATAAATATCAGTGTGTGACCTACTTAATTAAGACTGCTAGTGATGTATCACATTCAGAAGTGATAGTACCTTATTTGTCGCTGTTGTTCTCAGGTAAGGTTTTGTGCATCAAAAGACTGTCGTCTGAAGGAAATTAAATTAAAACAATCAATTTCAGGCATCGTTCTATGCTAGCTAGCTCTGCTGTGACCTCATGTCAAAGTGCTACATGACGTACCTTTCAGTGTTTATCGGTCCGTGTGGGCCATCCCTACGCGCGGTGAGGTTTTGTCCTAAAGGAAAGGCGGGGATAGTTTTACTATCATTGCGCTTCTGCGTTGTTCTGAATGAGCATAAAACATTATATGAGCGATTCCTACCTTGTAAGCCGGCACCGTGAGTTTCAGGAGCCGCTGGCTCCGTTGTCAGTTAATTGCAGTCGGTGGCTTTTACCGCGGGTCCCATGTGTGATCCCATATTGCTTTTAGCTGTGCGCTATTTGAAAAAGACAGGGGGATCAGTTGGAGTCCCTGTGGCGGGCAAAGATAATCCCTGGCATCTTTTAGCACGGCTCACCTCGTTTGGACGTCTTACTCCCACCAGGATTCCGCTCGCTATGGCAGGCGGCGGCCCGGTTGCTAGGTGACTAAGAGGGGTTCTGGGACCGTAGGCATTCTGAGTAATGTAGTTCACTCGGGTTGCGCTGAATGCAACAGAAGCTTTATTATAAGTCGCCTAGTATTCTACCCTTCAGACAAGGGGGGCATAACAGACCACGTGGAGCCCCACGTAATTAAGACATTATAGCCTGGACACTTCTGACAGGGAATTTAACCCATTAAGCGTGCTATTGAACTTTAGAATGAGATATGCTTCTTTCCTAAGGAGTGTTTCTTCGATATCAATTGGGCCCTTATTGACAATGGGCGATATTGTCCAAAGTACAGTCCACTTAAAATCCATTTCACTGTGATTTTGATCCAGGAAATGTTGTACCATGGGAGCACTTACAACCTTCTTTTTGATTCTTGACCTGTGTTGGGTCACACGGCTGTTGACCTGCTGGGTAGTTTTACCTATATAGATCTTCTGACAGTCACAAATGATTGCGTATACCACGTTACGCGTTTTGCAATTTGAAAAACTGGTATGTTTGCATTTGGTACCTCTATGGACAAACTCGACCCCCTCAATTGTGGAGTCGCATGAAATGCAGTTTCCACACTTGTGGTGTCCTTCAATAGGTTTAAGGCCCCATAGTGACAGTAAATCACTTTTGGGCTTTGGGGCTGTCACGTCGGCTCTAATGAGGTCCTGACCAATACTTTTATTCTTTTTATACGCGAACAGCGGTCGCGGGAAAGGGCATTCAAGTCCCTCAAGCAAATGCCAGTTTTTTAAGATCATCTGTCTTACTTTATGCGTGTCTGGTCCAAATGTGGTTACACAGACCAGCCGGTCCATGTCTCGCTTGACTGTTCTCTCGAGTAAGCACTCCCTGGGGGTATATTTAGCCCTCTTCATCGAATTACTAAGTAGTTTCTTAGGATAGCCCCGATTCTTCATCTCATTGCAGAAACGAGTTGCATGTTTCTCATAGTCCGTTACTTGCGAGCAGTTCCTCCGTATCCGAAGCAACTGCCCGTAGGGCAAGTTGTCCCTCAGACTCCTGGGGTGTGCACTTCGGTGGTGGAGGATGGTATTTTTGTCTGTCTTCTTTCGGAAAAGAGAAGACTTCAAAAGTCCATCTGTGCAACTTATTTCCAGGTCTAAGAATGTCATTTTTTCATTGCTGGAATCTAATGAAAACTTTATGTCGCGGTGTCTGTCATTAATCCAACGGTGGAAGTCGACCAACTCTGTGCGGCTCCCCTGCCACAGGAGCCACACGTCGTCGATGTATCTCCACCATTGTTTAATATGTTTACTGAAGGGGTTATTGGAGTGAATAAATTTGTTCTCATACTCCGCCATGTACAGTATGGCCATCTCCGGCGCATAAGGACAGCCCATGGCCGTACCTTTGATCTGCATAAAAAATTGGTCATTGAACCTGAAGTAATTCTTTTTAAGCGTTAATTCTGCTAATTTCAGGATAAACGAGGTGGGGACCTGATGAGGTCTGACTCTTTTCTCAAGGTATAGTTCTAGCACTTCTAGTGCCTCACTTTGCGGAATTTGTGTGTACAAGGACGTAACGTCCATTGTCACCATAAGTTCCGTCGTTGGGTCAAACTGGGTTCCCTCAACTTTTAACAAAAAGTCGGTGGTATCTTTCAAATATGATTGAACATCACAGATAAAGGGCTTCAGAAAGAAATCGATATATTTCGATAGGGGTTCCAAACACGATTCACATCCGGAGACTATTGGTCGTCCCGGTGGTTCCTCCGAATTTTTATGAATTTTAGGCAAAAAGTATAGGATTGGCGTCCTTGGAAATTTCTTTATCAAAAAATCACTTTCCTTTGGTCCCACAAATCCCTCTTCCACACCACTTTTTATTATCTCATCAATTTGTCCCTGAATAGACCGCATCGGGTCACCTGGGAGCTCTCTGTACCATTCTGAGTTATTGACCTGTGTAGCACCCTCCTTGAGGTATTTCTCCTTGGACCAGATCACCACTGCACCACCCTTGTCCGCTGGTTTAATAATGACCGATGGGTCACATTTCAAATTTTTAATGGCTAGGCGTTGGCCTTTAGTGATATTTGGTTTAGTGTATTTCTTATTCTTTTCTAGTTTGCTGATTGCTGATAGCATTACCTGTTCGAACGCTACCACCTGTTTCGGGATGTTTTGGTAGGGGATAAAAGTGGATTTGTTCCTCAACGCAACCCGAGTGAACTACATTACCCAGAATGCCTACGGTCCCAGAACCCCTCTTAGTCACCTAGCAACCGGGCCGCCGCCTGCCATAGCGAGCGGAATCCTGGTGGGAGTAAGACATCCAAACGAGGTGAGCCGTGCTAAAAGATGCCAGGGATTATCTTTGCCCGCCACAGGGACTCCAACTGATCCCCCTGTCTTTTTCAAATAGCACACAGCTAAAAGCAATACGGGATCACACATGGGACCCGCGGTAAAAGCCACCGACTGCAATTAACTGACAACGGAGCCAGCGGCTCCTGAAACGCGCGGTGCCGGCTTACAAGGTAGGAATCGCTCATATAATGTTTTATGCTCATTCAGAACAACGCAGAAGCGCAATGATAGTAAAACTATCCCCGCCTTTCCTTTAGGACAAAACCTCACCGCGCGTAGGGATGGCCCACACGGACCGATAAACACTGAAAGGTACGTCATGTAGCACTTTGACATGAGGTCACAGCAGAGCTAGCTAGCATAGAACGATGCCTGAAATTGATTGTTTTAATTTAATTTCCTTCAGACGACAGTCTTTTGATGCACAAAACCTTACCTGAGAACAACAGCGACAAATAAGGTACTATCACTTCTGAATGTGATACATCACTAGCAGTCTTAATTAAGTAGGTCACACACTGATATTTATACACTGTTACCTTTCTCTCATACATATACAGACAGAAAGCAACCCGGCCCTGAAGAGAACCCTTAACTACTGTTTGGTGTTCGAAACGCGTCGGCATGAAAGGAGACGTAATTTCTAATCACTGCGAGTTTTTAGAATCACAACATTTGTGTAATCTGACATCTCCTTGTGAATGTGATTCTGTCCAATAGTTCAAAAACTTTGTTCATCTATGGTCATTGAGGTTTGCATATTCATTTTGCACCTTTGTCTGAACATCTTGAAACTGGTACAGTTGTTTTGTATGATTCGCTTTGTGATTTTGTTCATGTTGTAAATACTGTATTGTTGTTAATATGTCTATTATTTTTTATATGTACAGTGTTTCTTCTCTGCCATGAAAAGTTATGATTCTTTGAAAACTTTTTGAAAACAAAGGTAAATAAAATACCTGACATATCCGACTGAAGCCGATGTGTTGCCTATAATCAAGGGCTAATGTAAAAAGTGGGGTGGCATTTTTTGTGGTATAAAACTATTTACAAGGTCCAGCCTTCCCCTCTGAATAAGGGCCTAACTCCTTCCTTCTTTAAAGATTGTGAGCGGGTGCATACTCGCGAGAGTAGACTACGGGCATTTAGAGTCTCGCCCTAACTACTTATTATAAATACTGTGGGGGACTTCCAGGTCTTCCCAAAGTAATGGCAGATAAAGACACTCTTTCTTTCTCTGAAGCACACATTCAGAATTTGTGTGCCTCAACTGCTTTTGATAATATCACTTTGAGCACCTCCGCTCAACAACAGAACGAGTCAGATAAGCTTATTAGACTCAAGAAAAAGCACATCCGAACCGAACTCCACGGACACTTTCTCCTGAAACACCTCAGGGGTGGGACCATCCCATGGGGCCTTCAGGTTAAAAACGTCCCAGTTATATTTACGGAGGATAGTGAATATAAAAAAGGCTTTAGTTGCATCAACACCAAGTGCAGCCGGGATCTGATGGTTCACACCATCGAAACGGCTCAAAGATTATGTGTAAAAGAACTTGAAGAAATTGAGGCTCTCACTAAAAGCTTTCAGGATAGCCCGGCTGTCTCTGATGCCAAGGCGTTGCTTGAAAAAATCGAAAAGGACATCCAAACTTTCAGAGATATAACTATAAACTCCAAATCTGCACAATACGAGAGGGACTCAAAGGCGTTTACACTCGAGAGAGCCTACCCTTTCCTCAAGGAGGATTATTACACGCAGACAGAATCACGTGGAGCCCTTTATAACTTTCAGGGTAGATCAAGAAATCGTTTCAAAACATTTTCTGATACATCGTCCTCATCAAATTCATCAGGAACTGAGGAGAGAGGGAATAACCAAAACAAGAAAGGTCCTTTTTTAGACAAAGGCCCCCAGGCAAAAACCCGTTTCAAACCACAATGGGAAATGCGCACCCGCAGGAACTTCTACAAGTCATAAATCCCACTCCATCATCTATAGTGAACCTTTCCACCAAAATACTCACTAAAGATGAAGAAGCTGTCCTCAACCTTGGCTTAAAGTTTGTCCCCACCCAGTGCACAGACTTCACTAGACTTAAACTAGACACCATTGCCTTCTGTAGGAAGATCCGGCTGCGCGCCTTTTTTGCAAACAAACCACCAGATCCAGACCCAGAGGTAACAGGCTTGAGGAACAAATCCACTTTTATCCCCTACCAAAACATCCCGAAACAGGTGGTAGCGTTCGAACAGGTAATGCTATCAGCAATCAGCAAACTAGAAAAGAATAAGAAATACACTAAACCAAATATCACTAAAGGCCAACGCCTAGCCATTAAAAATTTGAAATGTGACCCATCGGTCATTATTAAACCAGCGGACAAGGGTGGTGCAGTGGTGATCTGGTCCAAGGAGAAATACCTCAAGGAGGGTGCTACACAGGTCAATAACTCAGAATGGTACAGAGAGCTCCCAAGTGACCCGATGCGGTCTATTCAGGGACAAATTGATGAGATAATAAAAAGTGGTGTGGAAGAGGGATTTGTGGGACCAAAGGAAAGTGATTTTTTGATAAAGAAATTTCCAAGGACGCCAATCCTATACTTTTTGCCTAAAATTCATAAAAATTCGGAGGAACCACCGGGACGACCAATAGTCTCCGGATGTGAATCGTGTTTGGAACCCCTATCGAAATATATCGATTTCTTTCTGAAGCCCTTTATCTGTGATGTTCAATCATATTTGAAAGATACCACCGACTTTTTGTTAAAAGTTGAGGGAACCCAGTTTGACCCAACGACGGAACTTATGGTGACAATGGACGTTACGTCCTTGTACACACAAATTCCGCAAAGTGAGGCACTAGAAGTGCTAGAACTATACCTTGAGAAAAGAGTCAGACCTCATCAGGTCCCCACCTCGTTTATCCTGAAATTAGCAGAATTAACGCTTAAAAAGAATTACTTCAGGTTCAATGACCAATTTTTTATGCAGATCAAAGGTACGGCCATGGGCTGTCCTTATGCGCCGGAGATGGCCATACTGTACATGGCGGAGTATGAGAACAAATTTATTCACTCCAATAACCCCTTCAGTAAACATATTAAACAATGGTGGAGATACATCGATGACGTGTGGCTCCTGTGGCAGGGGAGCCGCACAGAGTTGGTCGACTTCCACCGTTGGATTAATGACAGACACCGCGACATAAAGTTTTCATTAGATTCCAGCAATGAAAAAATGACATTCTTAGACCTGGAAATAAGTTGCACAGATGGACTTTTGAAGTCTTCTCTTTTCCGAAAGAAGACAGACAAAAATACCATCCTCCACCACCGAAGTGCACACCCCAGGAGTCTGAGGGACAACTTGCCCTACGGGCAGTTGCTTCGGATACGGAGGAACTGCTCGCAAGTAACAGACTATGAGAAACATGCAACTCGTTTCTGCAATGAGATGAAGAATCGGGGCTATCCTAAGAAACTACTTAGTAATTCGATGAAGAGGGCTAAATATACCCCCAGGGAGTGCTTACTCGAGAGAACAGTCAAGCGAGACATGGACCGGCTGGTCTGTGTAACCACATTTGGACCAGACACGCATAAAGTAAGACAGATGATCTTAAAAAACTGGCATTTGCTTGAGGGACTTGAATGCCCTTTCCCGCGACCGCTGTTCGCGTATAAAAAGAATAAAAGTATTGGTCAGGACCTCATTAGAGCCGACGTGACAGCCCCAAAGCCCAAAAGTGATTTACTGTCACTATGGGGCCTTAAACCTATTGAAGGACACCACAAGTGTGGAAACTGCATTTCATGCGACTCCACAATTGAGGGGGTCGAGTTCGTCCATAGAGGTACCAAATGCAAACATACCAGTTTTTCAAATTGCAAAACGCGTAATGTGGTATACGCAATCATTTGTGACTGTCAGAAGATCTATATAGGTAAAACTACCCAGCAGGTCAACAGCCGTGTGACCCAACACAGGTCAAGAATCAAAAAGAAGGTTGTAAGTGCTCCCATGGTACAACATTTCCTGGATCAAAATCACAGTGAAATGGATTTTAAGTGGACTGTACTTTGGACAATATCGCCCATTGTCAATAAGGGCCCAATTGATATCGAAGAAACACTCCTTAGGAAAGAAGCATATCTCATTCTAAAGTTCAATAGCACGCTTAATGGGTTAAATTCCCTGTCAGAAGTGTCCAGGCTATAATGTCTTAATTACGTGGGGCTCCACGTGGTCTGTTATGCCCCCCTTGTCTGAAGGGTAGAATACTAGGCGACTTATAATAAAGCTTCTGTTGCATTCAGCGCAACCCGAGTGAACTACATTACCCAGAATGCCTACGGTCCCAGAACCCCTCTTAGTCACCTAGCAACCGGGCCGCCGCCTGCCATAGCGAGCGGAATCCTGGTGGGAGTAAGACGTCCAAACGAGGTGAGCCGTGCTAAAAGATGCCAGGGATTATCTTTGCCCGCCACAGGGACTCCAACTGATCCCCCTGTCTTTTTCAAATAGCGCACAGCTAAAAGCAATACGGGATCACACATGGGACCAGCGGTAAAAGCCACCGACTGCAATTAACTGACAACGGAGCCAGCGGCTCCTGAAACGCGCGGTGCCGGCTTACAAGGTAGGAATCGCTCATATAATGTTTTATGCTCATTCAGAACAACGCAGAAGCGCAATGATAGTAAAACTATCCCCGCCTTTCCTTTAGGACAAAACCTCACCGCGCGTAGGGATGGCCCACACGGACCGATAAACACTGAAAGGTACGTCATGTAGCACTTTGACATGAGGTCACAGCAGAGCTAGCTAGCATAGAACGATGCCTGAAATTGATTGTTTTAATTTTTTTTCCTTCAGACGACAGTCTTTTGATGCACAAAACCTTACCTGAGAACAACAGCGACAAATAAGGTACTATCACTTCTGAATGTGATACATCACTAGCAGTCTTAATTAAGTAGGTCACACACTGATATTTATACACTGTTACCTTTCTCTCATACATATACAGACAGAAAGCAACCCGGCCCTGAAGAGAACCCTTAACTACTGTTTGGTGTTCGAAACGCGTCGGCATGAAAGGAGACGTAATTTCTAATCACTGCGAGTTTTTAGAATCACAACATTTGTGTAATGTGACATCTCCTTGTGAATGTGATTCTGTCCAATAGTTCAAAAACTTTGTTCATCTATGGTCATTGAGGTTTGCATATTCATTTTGCACCTTTGTCTGAACATCTTGAAACTGGTACAGTTGTTTTGTATGATTCGCTTTGTGATTTTGTTCATGTTGTAAATACTGTATTGTTGTTAATATGTCTATTATTTTTTATATGTACAGTGTTTCTTCTCTGCCATGAGAAGTTATGATTCTTTGAAAACTTTTTGAAAACAAAGGTAAATAAAATACCTGACATATCCGACTGAAGCCGATGTGTTGCCTATAATCAAGGGCTAATGTAAAAAGTGGGGTGGCATTTTTTGTGGTATAAAACTATTTACAAGGTCCAGCCTTCCCCTCTGAATAAGGGCCTAACTCCTTCCTTCCTTGTAAACAACAGTGTGGCAGCACACCATGGCTTAGTAGATATGTGTGGCTGTCTGCTCGAAAAGGCACCACTGGCTACATACCGCACCCATACCACTCTGCTGAATGGGCATACATACCGCACCCATACCACTCTGCTGAGTGGGCCTACATACCGCACCCATACCACTCTGCTGAGTGGGCCTACATACCGCACCTTTACTGCTCTACTGAATGACCCTACATACCGCACCCTTACTGTGAGAAGTTGGCCTGGTATATTGTGTTCACTATTCTAGTGAGCACCTTGCGCCAGTCCAAACAACCCTTATAGTGATGGTTGTAAAGTCAACCTTATCGACCAGCTATCCTAGTGGTAGCATGGACAAAGCAGTCTTAGGTCTTACGCTAAACTCAAGAGGGCATGTGAAGCCAGCTGTTTTACCATATGCAATCCCTTTAATACCAAATGAAAGGACACCACACAGGATATATATTCAAAATATATATGCATTGTTAGACGGACCGGGAGGGTCGGCCGAGAATAAGGGGAGAGGTCTCCGGGGAGAGCCGTCTCCAGCGATCGTACAGACGAGTAACTTCCCCCCCCACAGATGTACACCACACAAGGATAAAGTTTCACGTTCTTTATAAGCAATTCGTTAAGTACGGTGAAATGGTACAAGGAGGTCTGGACTCAGGGGTCCCCTCGGTTCTAGTCTCTTGATTGGGAAAAGGGGTAGCGGGACAGTCTTGTTACCAATTTGATAGATGCGGTGATAGATGGATAGCTCACAATCCTCGAGCTCGGTGTTCTAGATGATCGGGCCGCGGCAGAGCCAGCAGGTCCCGAGATGACTGAAGATAGCGACGGTCCGCGGCGACGCCAGCAGGTCCCGATGAAGGTGGTAGTTACAAACGGTCCGCGGCCACGCCAGCTGGTCCCGACGACGTTGAAGGTTTCAGAAGGTTGCGGCAGCGCCAGCAGGTAGGACGATAGTTCGCAAGGCAGGACTACGGCAGCGCCAGTAGTCCGTCAAGGATGAGTTCTTCACTGCGTCTCTCGACTCCAGGATACAACTGCCTTCCTGCTCTGGAGCTGCCCCAGTTATAGGTCTGGCCCCCTTTGATGTCCGGACCCTCGCACTTGGAGGTCGGGAGGTCCGGGATGAGGGAGTCCAGACACCCAGCAGGGGGGTGGAGCCAGTGCCCGGGGGAGCCGGGGGCGATCGGCACCTGGTGGGGGAGAGCCATCGACACCTCTTTCTCCCATTGACCTGCCAAGTAGTCCGCTCACCTCCTGGGTGGATGGTGGTGCCGGGATGTCGGGGCCTGGCCAGGCCCAGGGTTAGGGTCGATCGGAGGCCACGCGGCCTCGTGGTGCTGTGTCCAAGATGGCGCCCAAGCCGGGGGAGAGGGCCGGTGGTGATTCGGGTCCATGATGTGGAGATGTCCAGGGGCAGGGGTCCCATATGAGACGGGAAACGGGTGGTTGCTGCGTGTCCCACCTGAAGAGCCGGGCTCGGGCCCGGTCGTGCGGGGAGGGAGCAAGCCCTTCACGTGGCCTGTCCAACATGTATTTATTTCTAAAGCAATCCCCTGAATTCTTTATGAGCACAGAAGCACAAGCGCATAACAAGTAACTTAATATAACATACAAAAGTTGCACAAATATGGATAGGGCCGGGTGGCCCGCTAAACCATATACTAAATAAGTGGTATAAGTACCACGTCACGAACAATGGTAAGGCCTAGGGCCTTGGGAATCGCTGGGGCTACACTGGGCTAACAATGGTTAGGGAGCAGGAGGCCCACGGGATGCGTGTGCAGTGTCTAAAGGCACACGTGTGCACACATAGAAGCCAATGGGTGCGTAAAAATAAAAAGTTAATGGTTTGGGAGTCTTCCGACTGGACTACAAGCTAACCACTTGACACTAGGACACTAGGAGAGTTACTCTTTACAGGTGTACCGCAGTACTCACGTTACCTAACCCACAGGAAGCGGGTGCATAGGTCCCAAAGTGTGTTGGGTTTCTTTGTGGATTTCCATGGAGCCTTGGAGAAAAGATGCTGCAGGCGGCCAAGAGAGAAGAGTCCGGTTGGATCCAAGGGTGGATCGAAGATGTAGAGGACCTGATAGCAGAGGGGACAGAGTCTGGGTCACTAGCCAGTGACCAGGAAGGAGCCCGGAAGGAGCCAGGCGATGTCGTGAAGCAATCAAGTGCTGATGGGAAGCTTGTCTCTGCAGCAACGTGGACCAGGAGGCGTCGACGATGACCATGAGTCAGGCACGGACTGTTCCACAAAGGCTCTCGCTGTCGGCGGTGTCGGCTTCAGGATTGGAGTCAACAAGCCTTGGCAAAGGCAACCCACACAGGATACGATGTAGGCTTCTTACTCAGACCAGCAAGGTCTGAGGGGCTGCTTCTTTTGAGGGAAGCAAGGGCCAGTCTGGAGCAACCAGACCAGCAGTGTAGATTCAAAGGATTGTCGCCAAGTTGGCCACTAGCCAACGGGCAAATGACCAGTCAGATGCGTCAAGCAGGAAAATGCAAAAGGGCCCCACGCAGAACTTGTGGAGGGTGCAGGGCTGATCTTTGGTGCAGATGCTGCTCAGGGCTGGGGCTTCTGAATCCCCAATGCATAGCTTTGAGGAGGCCTCAGGGGCTGCACAGTTAGCAGGTCACAGACTTTTCAAGATGGCCGGTCCCACGTCTCTCGTCGCCTTCATGGGTCTCAGCTTTGCAGAGACTGTGGATCGGGCTGTTGGATGTCTGGGAATCTGGTCCTTGTCAGGGTCTGTGCTCGGGCTCCGGTGGAAGGCAGCAACAAAGCAAGCCGTTGATCACTGGATGGTGCCTGCTTGTGCAGAGTGGTCACTCCTTGACCACAAGGGAGATTCTTCAGTCGTCTTCTTCAAGTAGATCATCGAAGGTCCAGAGTTTCGTTTCAGAGTTTCAGTCAGGATTAATCTAAAGTCTTGGGACTCAGCTCCTACCTATATACCAATCTTAGGGGCTGGATTACCTGCTAGGTCCCTCCTATGGGTGTGGCCAGGGAAGGGGCGGTTACACCCCGTTCACTTTGTCCAGTTTCATGCCAGAGCTGGGGTTGGAGTGCCCCAGCACCGGTTTGAACTGGACTATGCATGGAACACCTTGGTGCCCCAGGCAGTGTCTCATTCCTTTCAGCCCTCCCTGTCCCAATACACAACATCCTGTCTGGGGTGGTGCTAGCACCTCCCAAGGTAGGAAACCTATTGTCCAAGCCTCCCTCGCTGGAAAGACTCCCAGCAGCAGGAGGTCAGACTTGTGTCTGTGGCAGCAGCATCCATTTTGTGATGCTGAGGCTCTGGTTAACTTTAACCGGGAATAGTGGGAACAACATGTCTTCTCCCTCTGGAAGGGTGGAATGCTACCCCCGTCGCCAGGACTGTCGAGGGGATAGTATTCCAAATCGTATGACACCTTACTCGACATATTTCGATAAAGCCAAACCAGAGTTAGCATTTAATCATTTGCCGCCTTTTTCCGCCGCCGACACCCCTACCCCCCCGAGCGGCCCAGCTACAGCAGAGCCGCCTGCTCGCCAGTTTTCCCGCCGCAGCTCCACACAGGCCCCGCCCACCACCGGCCCATTGGCCGAACCGCTACCGCCGCCCAGCTGACCCGCCCTCCCGTCCCCCTTCTTATGACGCCCCCAGGGCGACCGCGCAGCGGACGCGTGCAGCGGGTGCGCCGACTGAGCACCGAAGGTGCGCCAAAGGTAAGCTCGTCTGCGCCCGTCCGCGCCTGGACCGCGCCCAGCGCCAGGACCCCTGGCCCCCGCAATAACCAGCCCACCCGCCGGACCTACGACGCCACCGAACTCTACGCACTCAACGCCGGTAGATTTCCGGGCTGCTACCGAGCCACCCCGAGACGCACCCACGGTCCCTTCTGCTGCCACTCCTGCAAGTTCACCTGCATCCGGACCTGCACTACTCCAGCACCGACCAAGACCAAAACGAGCAACAGCAGCAGCCACCTGAAATACATCCTGCTCAACACCCGCTCCGTCCACAGACACGCCGTCGAGCTCTGGAACCTGCTCGACACAACTTCACCAGACGTCGCCTTCCTCACGGAAACCTGGATGAACGCCTCTTCAGCGCCCGACATCGCCATCGCCATCCCAGACGGCTACAAGATCATCCGTAGGGACCGCACCAACCAGACCGGAGGAGGCATCGCCATCATCCACAAGAACAAGATCCGCATCACGACCAACACCGACGACTCCCTCGCACCCTCCGAGGACCTGCACTTCCAGGTTCACATCAACCCCAAGACCACCCTCAGAGGCACCCTCATCTACAGACCCCCGGGACCACACACACAATTCAGCGAGGACATTGACGACTTCATCAGCCCGCACGCCCTCCTCTCCGCCGACTACATCCTCCTCGGGGACCTCAACTTCCACCTGGAGAGCAACAACGACCGCAACACCACTACCCTGCTGGACAACCTCGCCAACCTGGGACTCAAGCAGCTGGATGACCACCCCCACCCACTACGCCAGACACACACTCGACCCCGTCTTCTCATGCAACAAGGACATCACCTTCAGCCACGCCACCGGACTCCACTGGATGGACCACAGCTGCGTCCACTTCAGCTTCAGAAGGACCACGATCCAACACCACCAGCAACAGGTTACACGCAGAAGCTGGAACAAGATCACAGCCGACCAGCTCGCGACTTCCCTGAGCAAGAACCCACCCACCAGCGCAACGAACCCCAGCCAAGCGGCCAACAACCTCACGAAGTGGATCAGCGACTGCGCAGACGACCTCGCCCCCCTGAGGACCCCCCCTAGCAGACCCGACAGCAAGAAAGCCCCATGGTTCACCGACGAACTCAAGAGCTCCAAGAAGAACTGCCGAGCCATCGAGAGAACCTGGCGCAGAGACCCAACACCGGACAACATGACTGCCCTCAAGCTCGCCACTCGAAAACACCACCAACTCATCCACGCCACCAAGAAAACTGCATTCAAGGAACGACTGGACAACAACGCACACAACAGCAAGGAACTCTTCAACATCGTTAAAGAGCTCTCCAACCCCAACGCTGGAAACAACGACATCACCCCTTCACAAGACCTCTGCAACTCCCTCGCCTCCTACTTCCACAACAAGATCGCGGACATACACAACAGCTTCAGCACTCAACCGACGTACGCCACGACCGAACCACCACCCCCCACCACCACCCTCCGCGCCTGGACCCCGATCAGCACCGAAGACACTGTCCGCACGATGAACTCCATCCACTCCGGATCTCCGACCGACCCCTGCCCTCACCACATCTTCAACAAGGCAGACACTGTCATCGCACCCCACCTGCGGGACATCATCAACACCTCCTTCAACACCGCTACCTTCCCGGAGAGCTAGAAGCACGCTGAACTCAGTGCTCTACTCAAGAAGCCATCAGCCGACCTCAAGAACTACCGCCCCATCTCGCTGCTCTCGTTCCCTGCATAAGTCATCGAGAAAACCATCAACAAGCAGCTGGCCGCCTTCCTCGAGACGAACGGATCCCTCGACCTCTCACAGTCTGGCTTCTGGGCCAACCACAGCACCGAGACCGCCCTGATCGCAGCCACCGATGACATTCGAGCACTGCTTGACAACGGAGAAACAGCAGCCCTCATCCTCCTAGACCTCTCCGCGGCCTTCGACACTGTCAGCCACCGTACACTAGTGCAGCGACTCAGCAACGTCGGAATCCAGGAGAAGGCACTGGAGTGGATCATCTCCTTCCTCGCCAGAAGGACACAGAGAGTCCGCCTCCCCCCGTTCAGATCTGAAGCCACCGAAGTCATCTGCGGCGTTCCTCAAGGCTCCTCGCTCAGCCCAACCCTCTTCAACGTCTACATGAGCCCCCTCGCAGCCATCGCACGCCAGCACAACCTCAACATCATCTCCTATGCCGACGACACCCAGCTGATCCTCTCCCTCACCAACGACCCCGACACCGCCAGAGCCAACCTTCACGAAGGGATGAAAGAGGTAGCCGAATGGATGAAGAACAGCCGCCTGAAACTGAACTCGGACAAGACGGACGTCCTCATCCTGGGATCCTCACCCTCCGCCTGGGACGACTCCCGGTGGCCCCCGCCCTAGGCAGCGCACCCAAACCAACAGACCACGCACGCAACCTGGGATTCATCCTGGACTCCTCCCTCTCCATGACCAGACAAGCCAACGCCATCTCCTCGTCGTGCTTCAACATCCTGCGCATGCTACGTAAGATCTTCCGGTGGATCCCCACCAAGACCAGGAAGACAGTCACCCAGGCCCTCGTCACCAGCCGCCTGGACTACGGCAAATCCCTCTACGCCGGAACCACCGCCAAACTCCAGAAGAGACTCCAGCGGATCCAGAACGCCTCAGCACGACTCATTCTGGACATCCCCTGTCTCAGCCACATCTCCGGACACCTGAGAGACCTGCACTGGCTCCCGGTCAACAAGAGAATCACCTTCCGTCTCCTCACCCATGCACACAAAGCCCTACACAACCAAGGCCCAGGGTACCTCAACAGCCGCCTCAAATTTACGCTCCCAAACGCCAGCTTCGATCGACCGGCCACGCCCTCGCCGCCGTCCCCCGCATCCGAAGAGCCAACACAGGGGGACGGTCCTTCTCCTACCTCGCCGCCAAGACATGGACCTTCCTCCCGACCCACCTCCGCCTGACCCACGACCACCTCGCCTTCAGGAAGCAACTCAAAACCTGGCTGTTCGAGCGGTAGCGGACCTCCCTCCCCTAGCGCCTTGAGACCCTCTGGGTGAGTAGTGCGCTATATAAATGCTTTGATTGATTGATTGATTGATTGATTCATAATGCACTTAAGAGTATATCGTATTGCAATATCCTAGAACAGCTATAAGGACATGGTTCCAAAAGCTGCAGACAGGCTCAGCTCATGCTAGAGCACCATCTCACATAAAACCAAGCACTCTGCCTCCAGGATTGTTAAGGCCTGCCATAGGAGTGACTTATAGGTGTATATGTGTCTAGATATAAGGTTAGATATAGGTATACTATATCTAAGCAAGGGGTGATTAAACGACCTTGCCCCAGCTGAGTGATCAGCCAGTTGTGTCAATGTGAATGTCCAGCTAGGGGTGGCATAATACCTGCTGCAGCCCCTGGTAGGCCTTGGATGCACCTATGCTCTGGGTACCTATAGAACACTGTACAGGGACTCATAAGGTGACCCAGTATCCAATTAGTATATATAAAAATCTTTATTCGGCTTGTTCACAGTGGAAAAACCATAAAAGTACACAAAATAGCAAACACAGTAAAAATACACTTGTTACTTATATTTCTGATAAAATTCATTTCATAGTTAAAAAGAGAAAAGTTAATCAAAAATGTGCAAAGTACCGCTTATTCTCACACTGACAAGGTTTTTAGAGATTCGTTCTGTGTTTCATGATGCACTTTAAGAAACTACTAATAAAATAACAGACATTTGGTGTTTCCAACATTTGCAGTCTTAAAAGGGCAGGTCTGCATTGTCGCAATCCCCAGGATTTTAGTATCGGTAAAAGCCAGATCTTTCTGTGGGCTTGGTGGTATTTACAAAGCAAGATCACGTGCAAATTCGACTGCATTGATATACCGTCACAAGGACAGGGCGGGAGTATAGCCTCCCAACAGTTTTGTGACGGGAAGGTGACCATTCTAAAGAATATGTTTAGCCTAAATCTTGTAATAAGCATTCTCTCGTAGGTTGGCATTTGGAGTTCTAAGTACGGATGAATGACAAAGGCTACTTGGATCATATTTGAATGGATCACTGCCGTTTTTGTCGAGTTGGATGCGAGTCTTAACGACTCCAAATGGCATAATGCTTGGCGTTTAAGAACTTTTTTTGGAATGTCCATTATAGATGTCGGGTCTGAATAGTACTTCTCAAGGCCTAAATCAGTAAGAAAGTTCCTAACATATAGGAGCCACTTTATTTTTGCAAAATTGTCCATATTCATTGAATCTGTGATGATGGCTTGAGTCAGAGCATTTTTGTTTGATTTCCAAATGCGACGCCACAGCATCAGAGGTTCAATTTTAATTAAATCCTCTAGATATGGTATGGCTAATTCTAGGTGCATTGCGTAAATTGAGGTGCCTTTGGGGGTGGCTAGCAAGAATCTTAAGAAGGTGTTTTTCGCCCTCTGAATGGGGCTAACATCAGTATACCCCCAGACTCCTGCACCATATGTTGCTATTGCCTGGCATTTGGCATTGTAAATCTTAAGGAGCTCTACTGGAGGCCTCTTGCCTAGTTTCTGGGAGAAAGTTATTAGTGCTGCAATTGATCTCCTAAATAAAAGTGCCCTTGTGCTCACTGCTTGCTTCCAACAAAGTTGGTCATCTATCATAACCCCCAAGTAGGGATAGTGTGGGGTAGGTTCAAGCTTTTGGTTATTGAGGATTATTGGATAGGTTCTTTTTCGGTGTCTGCCAACAGTCATTACAAACGTTTTTTTTACGTTCACTTTTAGATCTAAATTGCCCATGAAGGACGTGTATCTGTTCACTGCATTCTGAAGTTCTTTTGGTGTTCGCGCTAAGATGACGGCGTCATCCGCGTAGAGCAGGGCTGGGATCAGGCGGCGGTTTATGCGTGGGAGGTCCTGGGCCCCCCTCAACATCTCCTCCTCCAAGCCGTTGGTGTAGAGTGAGAAGAGGAAGGGGGCCAGGACGCATCCCTGCCTGACCCCACGCCCTACGCTAAACGGGGACGTCAACTCACCATTGACGCCGAAGCGTACTCTGGCTGTGGCCCCAGTGTAAAGCTCTTTGAGAAAATCTAAAAGGGGTGGATCTACTCCCAATTGAGCTAAGACCCTCCACAGCTTTCTGTGCGAGACGCAGTCGAAAGCTGCGGAGAGGTCAACAAAGACCATATATATCTTGGTAGGGATGGCCTGTGTATATTTCCCCATTATTAGGGTAAGGTTAAGGACCTGCTCTAGAGTGCCAAAACCTTCTCGGAAACCGAATTGGATATCCGAAATTATGCCCCGGTCCTCAGTCCACTGCTGAAGGCGCTCAAGAATCACTCTCCCCACTACTTTCCCGAGAGAATCCAGCAGTGATATGGGCCGGTAGCATTTTACATCTTGTCGGTCCCCCTTTTTAAAAATGGGGACCATTATTGATTTTGTCCAAGATGTTAGGATTCCCTCACTTGCTGCTGCTGTACATACTCTAGTTAAGATGGGGGCCCAGAGATCTTGATTACTTTTAAAAAGGTCCACCGGGACCCCGTCGGGTCCTGGTGCCTTGCCTGTTTTACTACTCTGCAGAGCGTCTATAAGGTCTGAAATATCAAAAGGGACCAGGATAGGGTAATTTACCTTGGGGAGAGGGGATTCTGTTGGATGGGTGTTCTTAAAGATTTCCTCAAAGTGGGAGACCCAGGTGTTTTCGTCGATAGCGACTTCTATTTTTGGGGTATCTCTGTCTGTGAGGTATGGGGTTCTGACCGTGCGCCAGAAAAGCTCGCTGTTTTGTGAGACTGCACCATGGTGGAGATCATCCCATAGCTTTTGCTTTAGTTGTGCAGTTCGCAGCTTTCTTTCCCTTGTGTATTGGCGCCTGAGCAGCTGGATCTGAGCCGCATCACGTGGATTATTTTTGAGAGCGGATTTCAGCTTTGATAAGGCCGCTGTGCAGTTGTGATTAAACCACTTTGGTTTTGAGGGGCAGTTTGTTTTAGGTTTTGTGGTGAGCAGGTCTTTTATAGCGTCTAATATTAGATTAAAATTTCTCAAGACTTCTTTATGGCTAGTTGTGAGATCCAGGCATTTCATTATGTTTGAGTAGGACTGCGTTACTAATTTTTTCATTATGTCAGATGGATTAATTTTAGCCCATCTGATTGTTAGTCCATTACGTTTACCGACCTCTATCTTGTTCTGCCTGAGAGTGGTCGCCATCTCTGATTTATGTGAAAGGTTGGCAGGCATGGGCATAGTTAGTATTAAGGCTGCGTGATCGCTAAAGGGGGTGACAATGACTTCAAAGTCTTTAAATGTCGACATTAGGGTTTGGGAGAGAAATATGAAGTCTACTGTTGTCTTATGTCCTCTACCCACATAGGTCGGTATGAATTCGTTTGGATCTGCTTTTACATGATTGGCAATCTGGAGATCCAGATCTGATAGGGCGATGTTAATTATGTTTCCCAGTTTAGAGTGTGCGAGGTGTGCTAGTGGAACGTTAAAGTCGTCCACGATCCCACAACACAGTAAGTTGGACGCTGTGCAGGGATGAAGATTGAAATCGCCTCCCCAGATTAAATGGGTTGCTTTATTTGCAGGGCTCTGATGGAGTACTTGTTTTAATTTATCAGTTATGGTAGTGAGGAGAATTATAAAGTTTTCTTCCGATAGGTTATTATATGTGTTGGTCAGGATAATAGTGTCTTTGTTGGGAAAGGTAAGTGATAGGATTTGATGATTGGCGTCCTGAGAAAGTGTGGCCACTTTATTAAGAGGTAGGGAATTTGAGATATAGATGGCTAACCCACCTTTTGGTCTGCCCATTGTACTGGTTAGGGCTGGAACATTATAAGTTTTATAGCCTTGTAGATGGAGTTCTTCTACGGACCATGTCTCCTGGAGACAAATTATTTGGCATGGGGCTAAAAACTTCTGCGCAGAGCCATCCTCGATTTTATTTCGGAGGCCCGCGATGTTCCAATAAGAAGCTATGAGAAATGAAGGGTCATCGGTAGATTCTGCTTCTGGGGTTATCGTGTTCTTGTTACTGGTAAGCGAGGCGGTAATATTGGGCTGCAAAGGGGGAGATAATTGGGTATCAATGGGAGGAATTTCTATTAGTGGTCAGTCGACCATTTCTAGGCCGCTAAACCTATTGCTTAGTGGGATGTTTTGCCATGGGTCCCATCGTGTTTGCTCTCTATGTGGGGGCCAATGTGTATAAGGTCTTCTGTCGTCCCACCTTCCTCCCTGGCGGCGCTGTCTCACTGGGTGCCAGGAGTAGTCTGGCTCGTATTGGTTATGGGGGCCGTTATAAGTGGTGTTTGGAAAGTCATCCTGCCTGGGAAATGGGACGGACCAAGGGGGCTCCTGCTCCTGTGTATAGCTGTCTATTTGCCTGAAGGGATAGAAGAAGGGGAGGGACTTGATCTTGATTCCTCCATTTGGGGTGATGTCTTCCCAGGCACAGACATAATCCGCTATTCGAGGGTCCTCGAAAGTGATTGTGATACAGTCCCCGGGAATGGTTTTTCGGGTATTGCCCACCCATGGTACCCTGGCTACGGATCTGATTCTACCGCGCCAAGAGGATGGAATTGGGCGGTTGGTCTGGAGCCAATGCTGAACTTTATTTTTCAGGGACCAGACCGGTTCTGGGGTAAGATCTGTTAGTTCTGGCACTCCAGCCATGACTGCCGCATAGGGTGAGGCCTCTGGAGGGAAATCTGCTGAGAATCTTGGTGGACCAGGATTCCCCGCAGTGTTTCTCTTGGGCCTGCCCGCAGGTGTTTTTGGTGGTGCGGACGGGGGGGGTAAGGTTTTTGTTGTTGTGTTATGCGTGGTTTTCCCTGAGGTTTTGTTAGCTGTACTGCTCGGTGCCGACGGAATTGCGGCAGTAGTAGCAGGCACAGTTGTCGCAGGCACAGCTGGGGAAATCAAAACGGTGGTCTGTTGTGGGTTGCTAGTAGAGCTTTGAGCTGCTACAGTTTTTGTTGTTTTGGTTGAATTTGAGGTGTTTTTATTGGTCAACAGATTTGGAGTAGTTATCCTGAGGGTCTTTTGTTGTGGGTTGGGTAAAGGTGGATTGGCGATTGATGCATTGGAGCTTATTGGTTTTTTGCTATTGTTTTGTGGTGGTTTTTGAGGACATGGTGGTAGAAGTGACTGCTGATTTTTTAGAAGCTTGGAAATTTGCAATTCTAGGGTTGCTAACCGATGTTCTAAGGGTTGTAGCGCATGTTTGACTACGTTGGCTATGCTGGAGAGTGTTAGTTCCTGAGCCTCAACAGCGTTCAGATCCACCGGGGTTTGTTTTGTGGAGTAAGGGTCCAAAACTATCAGGGAGGATGGCTCCTTCTCTACCTGATGGACTGACGCTAGGATCTCGACATGTGTCGCCCTATCATCCTGAGTTTGTGGGATACTTGATGTTGTTACCAAGTTTTCTGGGGTAGTTGGGTTTCTTGGTGCCCTTTTCTTACTGATTGCTCCCTCCCTCCTACCCCTTTCTAATCTTTTTTCTGACGAAGAGATTTCTGCAGGAGTTGTTGGAAGCAGTTCGGGGGTTTTTTCTAGGTCGAAGTTGGGAGTCCGCTAGCTGAGATACCGACAGGTCTACTGTGTTTGGTAGGCTGCGTCTCTCTCTAGTTGGGACCAACTCTGCGTTTGGGACTCCTAGCGCTGGAGATCTGGCTTCCGCCAGGATTCCTAATGAGGATCTTTTAGCGAATGCTAGATCTAGAGAGACCCTTTCTTCAATGAGTGTTATGCTTTCGTCTATGAGCGTGTTTGCCTTCGCTAGAAAGTCATCCATGGGACCAAGCAATTTACCTGCAGCACTGGGGACTTTAGCTTTAGTTTTATTCCCTCTCGTAAGGACCATTGCTATTCTTTTTAGGTTGTGGGGATGAGGTAAGTCGTGAGAATATTGCTATTAAAAGCAGTGAATCGGAGAATAATATTGGTGTCAAGGGGAGTGGCCCAGTCCAGTCTCTACCAGCCTCTAACGGCCTAAAACGGCCCGGTCTTTGCCCGGGTCTTCGCCCCGGGCTGCGACCCGCGGCGCGACCCGCGGCGCGTTAGAGACTGGCTAGATATGGAGGATGGAAGGAGGGCGTGGCCGCCGGGGGAAGAGGCGCCGGCTGCAAGGAGCGGTGGTTTCTGGGCCTCGCAGTCCCCCGGTGGGCTGTTCGTGGACACAACCAATGCACTGCTACCTGGGCGGGTCGCGTTGAGAGCGAGATGGTGAACTGCCGATTGCAGTGACGCTCCCACCAGCCGACCTCTGCTCCAGGGAGTGCGGTTCAAGGTTTGGGCAGATAAGCAGTTCCTCGTTTTTGGCACAGAGAGCAGGTCAGTGAGCGGCACCCGCGCAGCGGGTGTCGCGAAAGGTTATAAAGCAGCGTTCCAATCAGTGGGCGTGGCCGCCGGGGGAAGAGGCGCCGGCTGCAAGGAGCGGTGGTTTCTGGGCCTCGCAGTCCCCCGGTGGGCTGTTCGTGGACACAACCAATGCACTGCTACCTGGGCGGGTCGCGCTGAGAGCGAGATGGTGAACTGCCGATTGCAGTGACGCTCCCACCAGCCGACCTCTGCTCCAGGGAGTGCGGTTCAAGGTTTGGGCAGATAAGCAGTTCCTCGTTTTTGGCAAAGAGAGCAGGTCAGTGAGCGGCACCCGCGCAGCGGGTGTCGCGAAAGGTTATAAAGCAGCGTTCCAATCAGTGGGCGTGGCCGCCGGGGGAAGAGGCGCCGGCTGCAAGGAGCGGTGGTTTCTGGGCCTCGCAGTCCCCCGGTGGGCTGTTCGTGGACACAACCAATGCACTGCTACCTGGGCGGGTCGCGCTGAGAGCGAGATGGTGAACTGCCGATTGCAGTGACGCTCCCACCAGCCGACCTCTGCTCCAGGGAGTGCGGTTCAAGGTTTGGGCAGATAAGCAGTTCCTCGTTTTTGGCACAGAGAGCAGGTCAGTGAGCGGCACCCGCGCAGCGGGTGTCGCGAAAGGTTATAAAGCAGCGTTCCAATCAGTGGGCGTGGCTGCCGGGGGAAGAGGCGCCGGCTGCAAGGAGCGGTGGTTTCTGGGCCTCGCAGTCCCCCGGTGGGCTGTTCGTGGACACAACCAATGCACTGCTACCTGGGCGGGTCGCGCTGAGAGCGAGATGGTGAACTGCCGATTGCAGTGACGCTCCCACCAGCCGACCTCTGCTCCAGGGAGTGCGGTTCAAGGTTTGGGCAGATAAGCAGTTCCTCGTTTTTGGCACAGAGAGCAGGTCAGTGAGCGGCACCCGCGCAGCGGGTGTCGCGAAAGGTTATAAAGCAGCGTTCCAATCAGTGGGCGTGGCCGCCGGGGGAAGAGGCGCCGGCTGCAAGGAGCGGTGGTTTCTGGGCCTCGCAGTCCCCCGGTGGGCTGTTCGTGGACACAACCAATGCACTGCTACCTGGGCGGGTCGCGCTGAGAGCGAGATGGTGAACTGCCGATTGCAGTGACGCTCCCACCAGCCGACCTCTGCTCCAGGGAGTGCGGTTCAAGGTTTGGGCAGATAAGCAGTTCCTCGTTTTTGGCACAGAGAGCAGGTCAGTGAGCGGCACCCGCGCAGCGGGTGTCGCGAAAGGTTATAAAGCAGCGTTCCAATCAGTGGGCGTGGCCGCCGGGGGAAGAGGCGCCGGCTGCAAGGAGCGGTGGTTTCTGGGCCTCGCAGTCCCCCGGTGGGCTGTTCGTGGACACAACCAATGCACTGCTACCTGGGCGGGTCGCGCTGAGAGCGAGATGGTGAACTGCCGTTTGCAGTGACGCTCCCACCAGCCGACCTCTGCTCCAGGGAGTGCGGTTCAAGGTTTGGGCAGATAAGCAGTTCCTCGTTTTTGGCACAGAGAGCAGGTCAGTGAGCGGCACCCGCGCAGCGGGTGTCGCGAAAGGTTATAAAGCAGCGTTCCAATCAGTGGGCGTGGCCGCCGGGGGAAGAGGCGCCGGCTGCAAGGAGCGGTGGTTTCTGGGCCTCGCAGTCCCCCGGTGGGCTGTTCGTGGACACAACCAATGCACTGCTACCTGGGCGGGTCGCGCTGAGAGCGAGATGGTGAACTGCCGATTGCAGTGACGCTCCCACCAGCCGACCTCTGCTCCAGGGAGTGCGGTTCAAGGTTTGGGCAGATAAGCAGTTCCTCGTTTTTGGCACAGAGAGCAGGTCAGTGAGCGGCACCCAATCCAATTAGTAATGCACCCTTACCACTCTGCTGAATGGGCCTACATTCCATACCCTTACCACTCTGCTGAATGGGCATACATACCACAACCTTAGGACTGTGCTGAATGGGTGTACATACCACACCCTAACCACTCTGCTCAATGGGCGTACATACAACACCCTTACCACTCTGCTCAATGGGCGTACGTACCGCACCTTTACCACTCTGCTGAATGGGCGTACATACCACACCCTTACCACTCTGCTGAATGGGCCTACGTACCGCACCTTTACTGCTCTACTGAATGAGCCTACATACCGCACCCTTACCACTCTGCTCTATGGGCCTACACACCGCACTCTTACCACTCTGCTGAATGGGCGTACATACTGCACCCTTACCGCTCTGCTGAATGGGCCTATATACGGCACCCTTACCCCTCTGCTGAACGGGCGTACATACTGCACCCTTACCACTCTGATGAATGGGCCTATATACCGCACCCATACCCCTCTGCTGAATGGGCCTACATACCGCACCCTTGCCACTCTGCTGAATGGGCCTACATACAGCACCTTTAACCACTCTGCTGAATGGGCCTACATACCGCACCCTTACCCTTCTGCTGAATGGGCCTACATACCGCACCCTTACCACTCTGCTGAATGGGCCTACACACCGCACCTTTAACCACTCTGCTGAATGGGCGTACATACCTCACCTTTAACCACTCTGCTGAATGGGCGTACATACCTTACCGTTGCCACTCTGCTGAATGGGCGTACATACTGCACCCTGACCACTCTGCTGAATGGGCGTACATACTGCACCCTTACCACTCTGCTGAATGGGCGTACATACCGCACCCTTACCCCTCCTGCTGAATTGGCCCACATACCGCACCTTACCCCTCTGCTGAATTGGCCTACATACCGCACCTTTAACCACTCTGATGAATGGGCCTATATACCGCACCCATACCCCTCTGCTGAATGGGCCTAGATACCGCACCTTTAACCACTCTGCTGAATGGGCGTACATACTTCACCATTGCCACTCTGCTGAATGGGCGTACATACTGCACCGTGACCCCTCTGCTGAATGGGCCTACATACTGCACCCTTACCACTCTGCTGAATGGGTGTACATACCGCACCCTTACCCCTCCTGCTTTATTGGCCTACATACCATACCTTACCCCTCTGCTGAATGGGCATACATACGGCACTGTTACCACTCTGCTGAATGGGCCTACATACTGCACCCTTACCCCTTTGCTGAATCAGAGTACATACCACACCCTTACCACTCTGCTGAATAGGGGTACATACAGCACCTTTACCCCTCTGCTGAATGGGCGTACATACCGTACCCTTACCACTCTGTTGAATAGGGGTACATACCGCACCTTTAACCACTCTGCTGAATGGGCGTACATACTTCACCATTGCCACTCTGCTGAATGGGCGTACATACTGCACCGTGACCCCTCTGCTGAATGGGCCTACATACTGCACCCTTACCACTCTGCTGAATGGGTGTACATACCGCACCCTTACCCCTCCTGCTTTATTGGCCTACATACCACACCTTACCCCTCTGCTGAATGGGTATACATACGGCACCGTTACCACTCTGCTGAATGGGCCTACATACTGCACCCTTACCCCTTTGCTGAATCAGAGTACATACCACACCCTTACCACTCTGCTGAATAGGGGTACATACAGCACCTTTACCCCTCTGCTGAATGGGCGTACATACCGTACCCTTACCACTCTGTTGAATTGGCCTACGCACCACACCCTTACCCCTCTGCTGAATGGGAGTACATACCACACCCTTACCACTCTGCTGAATGGGCGTACATACAGCACTCTTACCATACTGCTGAATGCTTGTACATACAGCACCCTTACCACCCTGCTGAATGGGCATACATACTGCACCCTTACAGCTCTGCTGAATGGACGTACATATTGCACCCTTACCGCTCTGCTGAATGGGCATACATACTGCACCCTTACCCCTCTGCTGAATGGGCCTACCTACCGCACCTTGACCACTCTGCTGAAGGGGCATACATACCGCACCGTCACCACTTTGCTGAATGGGTATTCATAATGCACCCTTACCACTATGTTGAATGGGCTTACATACCGCACCCTTACCCCTCTGCTGAATGGGCCTACATACCGCACCCTTACCTCTCTGCTGAATGGGCCTACATACCACACCCTTACCCCTCTGCTGAATGGGCCTACATACCACACCCTTACTCCTGTTTTGAATGGGCCTACATACCGCACCCTGAACACTCTGCTGAATGGGTGTACATACCGCACCCTTACGACTCTGCTGAATGAGCGTACATACCGCACCCTTACTACTCTGCTGAATAGGCCTACTCCTGTTTTGAATGGGCCTACATACCGCACCCTGAACACTCTGCTGAATGGGTGTACATACCGCACCCTTACCACTCTGCTGAATGGGTGTACAAACCACACCCTTACGACTCTGCTGAATGAGCGTACATACCACACCCTTACCCCTCTGCTGAATGGGCCAACATACCGCACCCTTACCACTCTGCTGAATGGACCTACATAACACACCCTTAACCACTCTGCTGAATGGGCCTACATACCGCACCGTTACCACTCTGCTGAATGGGCGTACATACTGCAACCTGACCACTCTGCTGAATGGACCTACATAACACACCCTTAACCACTCTGCTGAATGGGCCTACATACCGCACCGTTACCACTCTGCTGAATGGGCCTACATACAGCACCTTTAACCACTCTGCTGAATGGGCCTACATACCGCACCCTTACCACTCTGCTGAATGGGCCTACATACAGCACCTTTAACCACTCTGCTGAATGGGCCTACATACCGCACCCTTACCCCTCTGCTGAATGGGCCTACATACCGCACCCTTACCACTCTGCTAAATGGGCCTACACACCGCACCTTTAACCACTCTGCTGAATGGGCGTACATACCTCACCTTTAACCACTCTGCTGAATGGGCGTACATACCTTACCGTTGCCACTCTGCTGAATGGGCGTACATACTGCACCCTGACCACTCTGCTGAATGGGCGTACATACTGCACCCTTACCACTCTGCTGAATGGGCGTACATACCGCACCCTTACCCCTTGTTAGACGGACCGGGAGGGTCGGCCGAGAGTAAGGGGAGAGGTCTCCGGGGAGAGCCGTCTCCAGCGATCGTACAGACAAGTAACTTCCCCCCCACAGACGGACACCACACAAGGTTAAAGTTCAACGAGACTTTATAGGCAATTCTTTAAGTTACGATGAAATGATACAAGGAGGTCTGGACTCAGGGGTCCCCTCGATTCTGGTCTCTGGTTTGGGAAAAGGGGTAGCGGGACAGTCTTGTTACCAAAAGATGGATATAGCTCTCAATCCTCGAGCTCGGCGTTCTAGATGATCGGGCCGCGGCGGAGCCAGCAGGTCCCGAGATGGACGAAGGAAACGACGGTCCGCGGCGGAGCCAGCAGGTCCCGGTGAAGATGACGGTTACAAACGGTCCGCGGCCACGCCAGCAGGTCCCGACGACGATGAAGCTTTACGAAGGTTACGAAGGTTGCGGCAGCGCCAGCAGGCAGGACGATGGTACACAAGACAGAGCTATGGCAGCGCCAGTAGTCCGTCTAGGATGAGTTCCTCTTTGCGTCTCTCGACTCCAAGATACAACTGCCTTCCTGCTCTGGAGCTGCCCCAGTTATAGGGCTGGTGTGCTTTGATGTCCGGACCCTCGCACTTGGAGGTCGGGAGGTCCGGGATGAGGGAGTCCAGACACCCAGCAGGGGGGTGGAGCCAGCGCCCGGGGAGGCGATGGGCGAGCGGCACTTGGCGGGGGAGAGCCATCGACACCTCTTTCTCCCATTGACTTGCCAAGTAGCCCGCTCACCTCCTGGGTGGATGGTGGTGCCGGGATGTCTGAGGCCGGGCCAGGCCCAGGGTTGAGGTCGATCGGGGGCCAGGCGGCCTCGTGGTGGAGTGTCCAAGATGGCGCCCCAGGATGGGCGCGTGGGCCGGCAGTGGATCGGACCCACGAGGTCGACATGCTCGAGGGCAGGGGTCCCTGAGGGGACGGAGGACGTGCAATGGTGGTGTGTGGTGCGTGCGTGACCGGGCTCGGGCCTGGTTGGGCCGGGGGAGAGCGGCCCTTCATGTGGCCTGTCCAACATGCGTCCCCCCCAGCTGAAGGCGGGGAGAGTTACCCATCCTCTTGGGGACTCTCCTCGTCGAGGCGGAAGAACCGGGACAGGCCATCCGCGTTGGCGTGATCTGGCCCAGGCCGGTGTTCAACTGTGAAGTCCATACCTTGTAGGGAGATGGACCAGCGTAGTAACTTTGGGTTTTCCCCCCGCATCTGCATCAGCCACTGCAGGGGTCGGTGGTCGGTCTGCACCCAAAAGTGTGTGCCAAAAAGGTAGGGCCGGAGCTTCTTGAGGGCCCATACCACAGCGAAGGCCTCCCTCTCTATGGTGCTCCAGCGTTGTTCCCGTGGTAGGAGTCGCCGGCTGATGAAGGCCACCGGTTGATCAAGGCCTTCGGTGTTCACTTGAGACAGGACCGCCCCAATGCCATGGTCGGAGGCATCCGTCTGGACGACGAATTCCCGGCTGTAGTCGGGGGCCTGGAGCACAGGGGCGGAACACATGGCGGCTTTCAATTGTTCAAATGCAGCTTGACACTCTGGGGTCCAGTTGACTTTCTTGGGCTGATTCTTTGACGTGAGTTCTGTGAGGGGCCCCACTATAGTACCATAGTCTTTCACGAACCTTCGGTAATAGCCCGTGAGGCCCAGGAAGGCTCGTACCTCGGTCTGGGTGATGGGGGGCTGCCAGGACTGGATGGCGGCAATTTTTAGCTGCAGAGGGGCCACCAGGCCGCTTCCCACCTGGTGTCCGAGGTAGGTTACAGACCCTTGCCCAATTTGACACTTGCTGGCCTTGATCGTGAGGCCAGCTCGCTGAAGGGCTTGCAGCACTGCTCGGAGGTGGTGGAGGTGCTCGGACCAATGGTGGCTGTATACAGCTATGTCGTCTAGGTAGGCGGCGCTGAATCCTTCGAGGCCCGCCAGGACTTGATTGACGAGCCGTTGGAATGTTGCTGGGGCATTCTTCATGCCGAAGGGCATGACGGTGAAATGGTAATGGCCATCGGGGGTGGAAAAGGCAGAACGTTCTTGCGCCCGGGGTGTGAGGCCGATTTGCCAGTAGCCCGCCGTCAGGTCGAAGATATTGAGGTAGCGGGCAGCTCCCATGCGGTCGATTAGTTCATCTGCCCGGGGGATGGGATGTGCGTCTGTTCTGGTGACCGCATTCAAGCCCCGGTAGTCGACGCAGAACCGGAGCTCTGGTGTGGTGCCGGGGGCAGCTGCTTTGGGGACCAGTACTACAGGGCTGGCCCAGGGGCTGTCTGAGGGCTCGATGACCCCGAGCGTGAGCATCTTGGCTACTTCTTCCTGGATGCAGGCCCGTACCCGATCTGGCACGCGGTAGGCCCGGTGGCGGATAGGGGGGCTGTCCCCTGTGTCCACATCGTGCACACACCAGGAAGTGACACCTGGGGTGAGGGAGAACAGGCTGGCGAACTGTGACAGGAGGACTCGACACTCCTGGCGTTGTTCTCTGGTGAGGGCCTCCGAGAGTCGGACCCCATCCACGGAGCCGTCTTGCTCCCGAGTCCGTAGGAGGTCAGGGAGGGGCTCGGAGTCTTCTTCAGCCCCATTGTCTGTGGCCATCAGGAGGCTGAGTTCTGTACGCACAAAGTGGGGCTTCAGTCTGTTAGCGTGGAGGACCCGGAGGGGGTTCCGGGAAGATTCCATGTCGATGAGATAGGTGGCAGGGCCCTTGCGCTCGACTACTTTGAAGGGCCCCGTCCATTTGTCTTGCAGGGCGCATGGCTCGGTGGGGGACATCACCCATACCTGTTGGCCAGGTTCAAATTCAATGGATGAGGCATTCCGGTCATGCCATTTTTTCATGTCCTCTTGACTGGCCTCTAGGTTAGCTTTTGCCAGCTCCCTGAACCGCCGGGTCTGGTTGCGGAGGGTTAGGAGGTACCGGAAGACATCTGGAGGGTTCTTTAGCGGAGGCATCTCCCAGCCTTCTTTGACTAGGCTGAGCGGCCCCCGCACTGGGTGTCCATATAGCAGTTCAAACGGGCTGAAGCCCAGGGATTTCTGGGGGACCTCCCGATAGGCGAAGAGGAGGCACGGCAGCAGCACATCCCACTGGCGACGGAGGGGCTCTTCCAACCCCCCGATCATCCCTTTTAGCGTGCGGTTGAACCGCTCAACGAGTCCGTTCCCTTGAGGGTGATAGGGGGTCGTGAATCGGTAGGTAACCCCGCACTGTTGCCAGAGGGATTTCATATACTTAGAAATAAAGTTCGTGCCTCTGTCGCTGACGACTTCTCGGGGGAAGCCCACACGGGAGAAGATCCCCATCAGAGCCCGGCCGACTACCGGGGCTGTCACAGTCCGCAGGGGAACAGCCTCAGGGTAGCGGGTGGCGTGGTCCACTAGCACCAAGATGAATCGATGGCCTTGTTTTGTGCGCGGGTCCAGGGGCCCCACGATGTCTATCCCGACCCTCTCGAACGGGGTGGTGACCACGGGAAAAGGTTGCAGGGGGGCCTTTAGTTTGTGGCCGCTCTTTCCACTGGCTTGGCACGTGGGGCAAGATCGGCAATGCTGGTGTACATCGTTCCTCATTTTGGGCCAGAAGAAGTGGGTCACTAGGCGACTGTAGGTTTTATCTTGTCCCAGGTGTCCTGCCAGGGGGACATCGTGGGCCAGGTTTAGCAGAAAGTCTCTAAAACGGAGGGGCACCACTAGCACTCGGCTGGCCCCCAGCTCTGCGATTCTTTGCTCACTGTACAGCAGATCATTGTCCCAGTAGACCCAGTGAGTTCCAGAGGTACCCCCTGCGCTTTGGGCGAGCGCTTGCTGGCGGAGTCCCTCGAGGGAGGGACAGGTCTTCTGTTCTTGGCGAAATTGTTCTTGCGTGGGCCCCCCCTCTTGAGGCCACTGGTCGAGGTTAGCGAGGTCGGAAGGTTGAGCTGGTTCGGGGGGGACGTCACGGTCGGTGGTTTCGGCTGGGGCGACCGGAGGCGGTGGCGCCGGCCATTCGGGTTCTTCTGGGCGGTGGTTGGCACGGGCGGCCATGGACCGGGTGGTGACGCACGCCCAGTCGGGGACGCCTAACATCCCCAGGTGTTCTCTTCGTTCTACGGCTGCCCACGGAGAGCTTTCAAGGTCATTCCCCAGGAGGCAGTCCACGGGGGCATCGTCTCGGACCGTTACTTTCAACATGCCGGAGACCCCTCCCCATTCGAAGGGGACGCAGGCCATCCGACACAGACTTTCTGAGTTATCGGCTGAACGTACAGGGCAGAGAATGTTCGGTAGATACTGTTCTGGGGTCACCAGGTGACAGCGGACGGCTGTTACACTGGCCCCGGTGTCACGAAGGGCTTCGGCCCGGCGTCCATTGATGCTCACCCATTGGCTGTACTTCTGGGTGTTAGCGGGTAGGGGGACCCGCGGGACCATGTCTTTCCCCCCTAAGCATGCTAGAGCCATGGCGGCTGGCTCCCATTCTTGATGCTCTTGTTCATATTCCTCTTGTTCCTCTGTGATCTGTTCCTCCCCTAGAGCAGCAGCGGCTACTTGGCGGGGTCTTGGGCTCTGGTACTGGGGGCAGCTTGGGTCGTTCGCATAGTGGCCGACTCGTTGGCATCGATGGCACGTAACATTGGCTCGGTAACCCGGTCGCGCCGGGGTGCTGCCCCGGTTGGCCGGGGGGGTGGTGCTGGTAGCGGGGGCGACCGGGGCGTTGTCTCTTCCGCGTCTTTGGCCCCCTCCTCCTCCTCGGGGACGGTGCTGACCATTGTTGTTCCGGTTCTGTTCGTAGAACCCATTCCGGCCCACTCTGGTGATCTCCCACCGGTCAGCTTCGGCTGCGAGCTGCCGGGGATCCGTTAACTTGCTGTCGAGGAGGTGCTGGCGGAGTTCAATGAAGCAATTGTTCGACAGATGCTCCCATACCATAAGATTAAACAGTTGTTCGTAGGTTGTGACGTTGCTTCCTTTGATCCAGCCTTCGAAGGCTCGGCTAAAGTAGTTTACATAGTCCACCCAAGTTGTACCCGGGATGCGGGTGCAGTCTCGGAACCTCTGACGGTACATCTCGGATGTGAGGCCATAGCGGGTGAGGAGTGCAGCTTTCATATGGTCATAGGAGGTCATCTGGTGGTCCGGGAGCTGTAGCAGGGCATCGCGGCCCTCATTGAGGAATCTCCCCCATAGACCGGCTCCCCAATCGCTTCTATCGATCCGGTGTGCAGTCATAGCGATTTCATAGGCCTTAAACCATTGCTGGATGTCGTCCTCTCGGAAGTATTCTCGAACGACATCCTTGGGGATGTGTACCTTTTTCTCTGTTGCCCCTGGGGTGTGGGGTTGCTCGGGCACCCCTACTCCTTTATTCTGCTTGCGTAGGTTGATCTCAGCTAGGTTCCGCTCGTGTTCGTACGCCAGTTTCTTTTCCTTGAGCTCCCTTTGTCTCTGTTTCTCCTCTCTTTCTTCTCGGAGACGCAGGTGCTCTAAGTTGATTTTTTGTTCGGCCAACTTAAGTTCAACGTCCATTTTGAGTCGGGCCATTTCCAGCTCGTGTAGTCGAGTTTTTTCTCTTTCCTGGATCTCGTCTTGCGAGAGACCCGTTCTTCGCTCTTCAGGGGCCGTGGTGGTTTTTGCTGCGGTGCTTTGATCGGGGGTTCCGGCAGCCCCGGTTTCTGCCCAAGATTCTAGGGCATGCTTAAAATCGTCTTTGGTACTTAGTCCGGTGGTAGCGATACCTAGTTCGATGCAGAATTGTTTTAGTTCACGATGGCTGTACTCATCCAATTTCTCCATCTGGAACTTCTCGGTTGATCCGCTTTCTTTAGTTGTCATTGTGATTTCGTCGTGGGGTGAGCTACTCTCTGTACGTTTATGCGGTGATTCGGATCGCGCCGCTGGCCACCAATGTTAGACGGACCGGGAGGGTCGGCCGAGAGTAAGGGGAGAGGTCTCCGGGGAGAGCCGTCTCCAGCGATCGTACAGACAAGTAACTTCCCCCCCACAGACGGACACCACACAAGGTTAAAGTTCAACGAGACTTTATAGGCAATTCTTTAAGTTACGATGAAATGATACAAGGAGGTCTGGACTCAGGGGTCCCCTCGATTCTGGTCTCTGGTTTGGGAAAAGGGGTAGCGGGACAGTCTTGTTACCAAAAGATGGATATAGCTCTCAATCCTCGAGCTCGGCGTTCTAGATGATCGGGCCGCGGCGGAGCCAGCAGGTCCCGAGATGGACGAAGGAAACGACGGTCCGCGGCGGAGCCAGCAGGTCCCGGTGAAGATGACGGTTACAAACGGTCCGCGGCCACGCCAGCAGGTCCCGACGACGATGAAGCTTTACGAAGGTTACGAAGGTTGCGGCAGCGCCAGCAGGCAGGACGATGGTACACAAGACAGAGCTATGGCAGCGCCAGTAGTCCGTCTAGGATGAGTTCCTCTTTGCGTCTCTCGACTCCAAGATACAACTGCCTTCCTGCTCTGGAGCTGCCCCAGTTATAGGGCTGGTGTGCTTTGATGTCCGGACCCTCGCACTCGGAGGTCGGGAGGTCCGGGATGAGGGAGTCCAGACACCCAGCAGGGGGGTGGAGCCAGCGCCCGGGGAGGCGATGGGCGAGCGGCACTTGGCGGGGGAGAGCCATCGACACCTCTTTCTCCCATTGACTTGCCAAGTAGCCCGCTCACCTCCTGGGTGGATGGTGGTGCCGGGATGTCTGAGGCCGGGCCAGGCCCAGGGTTGAGGTCGATCGGGGGCCAGGCGGCCTCGTGGTGGAGTGTCCAAGATGGCGCCCCAGGATGGGCGCGTGGGCCGGCAGTGGATCGGACCCACGAGGTCGACATGCTCGAGGGCAGGGGTCCCTGAGGGGACGGAGGACGTGCAATGGTGGTGTGTGGTGCGTGCGTGACCGGGCTCGGGCCTGGTTGGGCCGGGGGAGAGCGGCCCTTCATGTGGCCTGTCCAACACCCCTCCTGCTGAATTGGCCCACATACCGCACCTTACCCCTCTGCTGAATTGGCCTACATACCGCACCTTTAACCACTCTGATGAATGGGCCTATATACCGCACCCATACCCCTCTGCTGAATGGGCCTAGATACCGCACCTTTAACCACTCTGCTGAATGGGCGTACATACTTCACCATTGCCACTCTGCTGAATGGGCGTACATACTGCACCGTGACCACTCTGCTGAATGGGCCTACATACTGCACCCTTACCACTCTGCTGAATGGGTGTACATACCGCACCCTTACCCCTCCTGCTTTATTGGCCTACATACCACACCTTACCCCTCTGCTGAATGGGCATACATACGGCATTGTTACCACTCAGCTGAATGGGCCTACATACTGCACCCTTACCCCTTTGCTGAATCAGAGTACATACCACACCCTTACCACTCTGCTGAATAGGGGTACATACAGCACCTTTACCCCTCTGCTGAATGGGCGTACATACCGTACCCTTACCACTCTGTTGAATTGGCCTACGCACCACACCCTTACCCCTCTGCTGAATGGGAGTACATACCACACCCTTACCACTCTGCTGAATGGGGGTACATACAGCACTCTTACCATACTGCTGAATGCTTGTACATACAGCACCCTTACCACCCTGCTGAATGGGCATACATACTGCACCCTTACAGCTCTGCTGAATGGACGTACATATTGCACCCTTACCGCTCTGCTGAATGGGCATACATACTGCACCCTTACCCCTCTGCTGAATGGGCCTACATACCGCACCCTGACCACTCTGCTGAAGGGGCATACATACCGCACCGTCACCACTTTGCTGAATGGGTATTCATAATGCACCCTTACCACTATGTTGAATGGGCATACATACCGCACCCTTACCCCTCTGCTGAATGGGCCTACATACCGCACCCTTACCTCTCTGCTGAATGGGCCTACATACCACACCCTTACCCCTCTGCTGAATGGGCCTACATACCACACCCTTACTCCTGTTTTGAATGGGCCTACATACCGCACCCTGAACACTCTGCTGAATGGGTGTACATACCGCACCCTTACCACTCTGCTGAATGGGTGTACAAACCACACCCTTACGACTCTGCTGAATGAGCGTACATACCACACCCTTACCCCTCTGCTGAATGGACCAACATACCACACCCTTACCACTCTGCTGAATGGACCTACATAACACACCCTTAACCACTCTGCTGAATGGGCCTACATACCGCACCGTTACCACTCTGCTGAATGGGCGTACATTCTGCAACCTGACCACTCTGCTGAATGGACCTACATAACACACCATTAACCACTCTGCTGAATGGGCCTACATACCGCACCGTTACCACTCTGCTGAATGGGCGTACATACTGCAACCTGACCACTCTGCTGAATGGGCGTACATACCACACCCTTACCCCTCCTGCTGAATTGGCCTACATGCCACACCGAACCCCTCTGCTGAATGGGTGTACATACCGCACCCTTACCACTCTGCTGAATGGGCCTACGTACCGCACCTTTACCCCTTTGCTGAATTGGAGCACATACCTGTTCTGACCGACTTTTTCGGCCCTTCCTTGAAGGAAAGTGATTGGAGGTGACTTCAGTCTACTATCATTCTAATGGAGGGATTAGAACCATAAATAGAGCCTATTCACAAGGCGTGTTGATATAATTCCGTACCCTTTTCCTTAGATCAGGGCTTATAGACTTATGTTAGGGGATAGATTCATTAGTATTAGTGATAATCCGTACATTTGTAAGAGTGTTAGTATATCTTCCATGGAGTTATGCTTATTTTGGGCCTTGTAGGTCCCAAACGGGAGAGACTCCATCTTTCTTTCTGCCCTGGTAGATTGAGATGCTTCTAGGTCAAATGTAATGTTTTAGTTACGAGGTGTTGTTCGCTTGGAGAGAACCGGCTCAGGCTGGCCCTTATCGAAAGACTGTATTTTTCTCCATTCCGAAGACATAACATCAGGCCGGCCGGCTGAGAACGTGTCCTTGGTACGGGGAGGTACAAGAATTTGCTGGGCGGCAGGTTACTGGCCGTAACTTTCCATGAAGGGACAAGCTTCCATATTAGCGAAAGCATGAGGTAGTGAGTTAGTCAGTTTGTAGGCGGCAGCTAGTCGTTAGCATCAATACCATTAATTATTCCAGGGCAGGCAGTCGCCATTTTTGAAGTCCGAGAAAGACCGAGAAGCTGATACTCTCTAGGAAAGATTGAAGTTATTTTAGCTGGAGCAGCAGGCGAGCTTTGACATTGAGATCAGAGCATACAGAGTGAAGTAGTTAGTTGAGGGAATGAATACCAGAGTGGCAGAAACTGAGTTATAAGATCGAAGCCGAGAAATGAAGATAGTCCGTGATTGAGAGGAGAGAGGAGTAGTGCAGAACAGCCAGAGAGAAAGCAGCTGGTACGAGGAAGGTTCCAGTGACTTGGAGGGAGGCGAAGGAGACAGAGCATAGCGGTGCAGACGTGTATCCGTGACTGCAGAGGTGTGACCCTAAGACGAGCCAAGGCACAGACGAGAAGGGAACCTAGATGACTGCTGAGTCCAGACTTCATATTAATAAGGTGATTTCGATCCTTTCTTATTAGCGTGCGCATTCTAACCTTTCATTTTCCTTTGCAGGCTATATGTTATAGTATGGTAATCAGACAAAATATCGAAAAAAAAATATCGGAAAGACATAATATCGAAATAAAAATATCGAAGGTCAAAAATATAGGTAAGCAAAAATATCGGATACAAAAATATCGTAATAGGTAAGTATGCAAAAATATCGACAAAAAAAATATCGAGTGTCAAAATATCGTTAAAAAAAAAATATCGTGTAGTAATGGAAATAATCAATAGTATAGGAAAAAGTAAAATAATTGTATATAAAAAGTATTAAAAAAGGTGTATTATTATAAATAAAACAAATATAAATAAATTATTTAAAAAAACATATCTATGTTTAGGAGCGGGTTATTGGGTTTATAGGGGATAAGGGTGGGAAGTAATTTATTAATAATTAATTGTTATTTGTTATAAAATAATACTAAATTATACCTATTTGTTAATTAATTATAATTAATTAGTTAATTAATTAAGCTAATATAGTCTATATTATTAATTACTAATTAATTGGTAATTAATAAATATGAATTATGAAATTATAAATATATACTTAAATAATTCAATGTAGATACATGTTTATTTAGTATTTCTACATTTAGTATAAATATTTTTTTTAAAAATAACATTTCTAGGTTTTGGAGCGGGTTATTGGGTTTATAGGGGATAAGGGTGGGAAGTAATTTATTAATAATTAATTCATTAATTAATAAATGTAAATAACAATTTCTACATTATACCTAATTGGTAATTAATTATTATTAATTATAATTAATTAGTTAATTAATTAAGCTCATATAGTCTATATTATGAATTACTAGTTAATTGGTAATTAATAAATATTAATTAAGAAATTATAAATATATACTTAAATAATTCAATGTAGATACATGTTTATTTAGTATTTCTACATTTAGTATAAATTATTTAAAAAAAAATAACATTTCTAGGTTTAGGAGCGGGTTATTGGGTTTATAGGGGATAAGGGTGGGAAGTAATTTATTAATAATTAATTCATTAATTAATAAATGTAAATAAATATTTGTACATTATACATAATTGGTAATTAATTATTATTAATTAGTTAATTAATTAATATTATATAGTCTAAATTATTAATTACTAAATCATTGGTAATTAATTTATTGTTATTGTAATAAATTATAATAATGTACTTAATTTATTTTTGTTAAAGGTGTATTTGTTGGGTTATGGGTCAGTTTTCAGTTTGTAGTTAAAGGGGTATTTGTTGGGTTTAGGGTCAGTTTTTAGTTTTTGGTTAAAGGGGTATTTGTTGGGTTTAGGGTCAGTTTTCAGTTTTTGGGTAAAGGGGTAGTTTGTTGGGTTCAGGGTCAGTTTTTAGTTTTTGGGAACAGGGGTTTTTGTTGGGTTTTGGGTTAGTTTTTAGTTTTTGGGTTAAGGGGTATTTGTTGGGTTCTGGGTCAGTTTTCAGTTTTTGGATAAAGGGGTATTTGTTGGGTTCTGGGTCAGTTTTCAGTTTTTGGATAAAGGGGTATTTGTTGGGTTCAGGGTCAGTTTTCAGTTTTTTGGTAAAGGGCTAATTTTAGGGTTCAGGGTTAGTTTTCAGTTTTTGGGTAAAGGGGTATTTTTAGAGTTCTGGGTCAGTTTTTTGTTTTTGGCTAAAGGGGTATTTTTTAGGGTTCAGGTCAGTTTTCAGTTTTTGGGTAAAGGGGTATTTGTTGGGTTCTGGGTCAGTTTTCAGTTTTTGGGTAAAGGGTTATTTGTTGAGTTAAGGGTCAGTTTTTAGTTTTTGGGTAAAGGGGTATTTGTTGGGTTTAGGGTCAGTTTTCAGTTTGTGGGTAAAGGCATATTTTTAGGGTTCAGGGTCAGTTTTTAGTTTTTGGGTAAATGGGTCTTTGTTGAGTTCAGGGTTAGTTTTTAGTTTATGGGTAAAGGGGTATTTGTTGGGTTCAGGGTCAGTTTTTAGTTTTTGGGTAAAGGGGTATTTGTTGGGTTCAGGGTCAGTTTTCAGTTTGTGGGTAAAGGGGTCATTGTTGGGTTCTGGGTCAGTTTTCAGTGTTTAGGTTAAGGTCTATTTTTGGGGTTCTGGGTCAGTTTTCAGTTTTTGGGTAAAGGGGTATTTGTTGGGTTCTGGGTCAGTTTTCAGTTTTTGGGTAAAGGGTTATTTGTTGAGTTAAGGGTCAGTTTTTAGTTTTTGGGTAAAGGGGTATTTGTTGGGTTTAGGGTCAGTTTTCAGTTTGTGGGTAAAGGCATATTTTTAGGGTTCAGGGTCAGTTTTTAGTTTTTGGGTAAATGGGTCTTTGTTGAGTTCAGGGTTAGTTTTTAGTTTATGGGTAAAGGGGTATTTGTTGGGTTCAGGGTCAGTTTTTAGTTTTTGGGTAAAGGGGTATTTGTTGGGTTCAGGGTCAGTTTTCAGTTTGTGGGTAAAGGGGTCATTGTTGGGTTCTGGGTCAGTTTTCAGTGTTTAGGTTAAGGTCTATTTTTGGGGTTCTGGGTCAGTGTTCTGTTTTTGGGTAAAGGAGTATTTGTAGGGTTCAGGGTCAATTTTGTGTTGTTGGTACCTAGTTCTACAGGATAAAAATATATTTATTTTACATTTAATCAATTTAAGGAATTTATACATATATAACATTACACCAACTTAAATTTACTGTAGACTACAGTTGGAAAAATCTATTCTAATTAATTAGTGTATAGCACATATTAACATTTTATGCAGAATGCAGTAGGAATATTAATACTTATGTTATTACTGTGCAACACCTACTCTCATTTAATGTACAATGGATTTGGTATATGAATCATTACATTATTAGAGTCCAACATATACTCACATGTAATATACAGTTAACTATTTTTTATTACATTGATACTTTTTAGTAAGATAATAATACAAATTAATCTCCATGATTGTATAAACTTTTATTTTATTAACGTTTTAACAAATAAAATAAATTCTTAATAACATTTTTTTATTTACATTTCATTTGAAAAATACTTTCATAAACACACTTAATAACAACTATACAGAACCATTATTATTTTTCTTCTTTTTTATATGAAATTAACATTCTTTATTATCTCTTTTACATATTGTTATGTCAGAAAATAAATGCAAATAACACAAATATTTTTCTGTTAAGCTTTTTTCTGCTTCATTTGTGAAGATCAAATTTTTAAAATATAAAAAAACATTTTTCCTATTTTTTACTTTTTTTCATTTTGTGACAATGTACTTACATTTTTTTACATTGTTAACATAAACATTATTGTTTTAATCATATTTAATTATTAGATTCATGTACATTTTTTTCATGATTTCTTTAAAGGGTTAAAAAATACAATTTTTCTCTATAACATAAATCAATACTTTTTTTAACACATTTGGTTCTGTATAGATATTATATTTTACACTTGGGACTATTTTATTCATTTTTGGTGCTTTCTTTTGTAACCGGGTTAGGTCGTTTTGGGTTATTTGGAAGAAGGGCTGATCGCGGTTGGGAGACACTTCACGTCGCTGCAGGTAAGGTTCATTTTATATGTTATATGTGTATTATTATTATGTTTTTAGACTAGTGAGCTTATATTTAGTGTTGTTGAATGTGAGGGAGCTATGTTTTAGATTTAGAAATAAGATATTTACGTATGGTATATACACGTCGTGTTAGTTAGTTAAATAATTATTTATAGAGTTCATTTAAGTCTTTTAGGGTATATCTAACATTAAATCATCAATGTTAACCACTTGGATGCTATGGCTCTTCTGGCTCTTCCATGTAATTTCCATTGAAATCAATGGAAACTCCATGACGAGCTGAGCTCGTCATGAGCGTCGAAGGGGTTAATATGTTGGTATCTAATTATTAGCTAATTATTGTGGGTGGGAATGTCTGTTTTCTATGTTTTTTTCATAGGTGTACGCAACATCGGAAGTTCCGTTTTTTTTTAAGGAAGTGTTAGTTTTTTTCATCCAACACTGATTTACAAACACTTCTTTACATTTTTCGGGTTTTCCGGAGCGATTCTTTCTTTTTTTCTACTTTTTCGGGTTTTTTATGGTACTTCGATGGCTAAGGACCGAGTGGATTTCGTAATTTTGGAACAGTTGTCTTTTTACATTTTTTTTTGGGTTACTTTTGCACTACCTGGATTACTTTGGTGGTGATGGACGTTATTGGATTGACAACATAATTGGTAAGTCTTAGCTTTCTATTATTTTTGTGGTGGGTAATGTCATATTTATTATGGAATTGTTTTCAAACTTATTATTTTGTTTTAATGTGTGCATATATAAAAATAATATCATTATATATTGCATACATTAAATACTTTAGAAGTTCACGTTACATATTTTTACATACTTAGGTGCTACTTTTGGTGTTTTATAACAGTTTCGGAATTATTTACAGTAGTGTTTTGGCTATGATGTTTAGGTATTCTATGCCTTTCGTATTAGGGTAAAGTTTAACTTGTTCTTCGAGGTACTTGTGCATTTGTTTATTTTGCTTGGATGTTTTAGGGACAATTTCGGTTACAGATTGGTCCATTCTAAATTCTTGATAGCTCTGTTCTTTCTGTAGGCATTTTATGAATTTTTCGAGAGTAGGTTTGCTTTTGCCAGTTGATTGGACAAATGCATTGTGCCAACCTTCAATGGCATTGTTAGTTTTTGACTCCCCGTTAAGGGTACTATTGTACACATTCCACCAGGGAATGAGGAATTTTGGATTTCTTCTGTGTCCAGATCTGTGGAGTCTGCCTACCCAGGTGTCTTCAAAGTAATCAAGAAAAGGAGTTAATCTAGCTTTGTTTTGTTTGTAAAATGGACTGTCTATAATAATATTGTAACGTTCAGCTACATCTGTTGTAGGGACATAGGCAAGTGCCATAAGTTTTTTGATTTGAAAAGCAAATGATGAATTTGTAGCATATTCGACACTTAGGGTCGTTTTTTGAAGGTGTCGCCATAAACACTGGTTGAAATGATAATAGCACCCTTGAATGGAGGTATGGGGGTGTATTTTTAGAATAGTTGAGAGCATTGCATGCTCAAAATCAAGAATGATTTTGTCAGGAGAGAAATCATTCGTTTTTTGTTTTATGACATTTAATAATTCCATATATGTAGAATTGTTTTTGTTAGGCAATAGTGCATATAACAAAGGGATGTTGCAGTTGTGATAGAGGCCATGTATTGTGTATAATTGGAAGAATGGTTTGGGACAGATGTTAAATGTCCCATCCATCATCCAATATTGGCTTTGCTGCAGTTTCACTAAATTCATACTGGTACCAAAAATTATAAGCCTATTCTCATTGCTTTTGTTGTCATAAATTATAAAGGCTTGTTTATTTAAAGTTATTATTTCGTTAGCAGTAAAATTAATATCCTGATATTTTCTGGGACATGGTGTTGAAGAAGTTGTAGCTTTTTTGGTTCGTGCTATAGTTCTTTTTAATGATAGGATATTTGGCATTTGGGTTGTGGCTGTTTTGGGAATTTTTGGAATGGCTTCTTTTAAAATGACATTAGTTTGCCTTTGGGATCCGGTACTAGCTTCTTTTATACTTTCCATACCTGTTCTAACTTCTATTTCTGTAATATTAGGTGGATGATTATGTTCCCTAGTATATAGTACTGTAGCTTCTTTTGTTGTTGCTCTGCCATAGCACTTGTTCGAATAATATTTGCAACATTTCCAATTCACTTTCATGCCATATTGTTTTTCCTGTGTGTACGTGTAACCCATGTAGCATAGTAATAATTTTCCTTTTTGGCTGGTCACAAATTCGGCTCCTTCGGTCATTTTGTACTTTGTATATCTATAAAATATATATATAATAGTTAATGTCAATTTAAATGTGATCAATAATCTATGTTAGTGATAAGTAGGAATGTTTATACTTACGTGTTTTAGAATGTACAGCAAAACTTAGGAGTTTCTTGCTTCTTTAGTTGAGGATAAATGCTTGTGATGTTGTCGTAGCTGTTATGAGAAACATGAAAGCAGTATATTATTAATTAATGTTTAGGTAAAATAGCAATTTTAGAGCTCATTTTTACTACAAAAGTGTATCTTCATTATTCACATTGTGAAGATACTTACATATTTTTTGTGGTTGGTATTTGGCAGTATAATTGTTTCTTCAGCTTCTGTAGAATAGTTTGTAGTGTTATCTTTAAAAAATAAGGAACATATGAGTTAGTTTAATCACCATGTTGGTAGGTTTTTTTAAACATGTGGTAAATATGTTATTTAATATACTTACTTAGTGATTTGTATTACTATTGTTTAGAATGTGAAGTTCTGTATGTTGTCTGTATATATATTCACCGTGTTTGCTCTGTAAATAAACAATATATCATAGAAATTTATTAGAACAGTTATAAATGTTAGTATTGTTTTTACACATTTATTGCAGTTGCATAATACTTACTTACTAAAATGTATTTTAGAAATAGTACTGAGGTCCTTAGTTAATTTGTAGTGCAGTTTTCAGAAGTCGAATCTACAGAGAAAAAAATATATGTAGAGCAGAAGTGATTATTTTTGTGTCTTTAGATTTTTGAGCACATAATTAAACAATGTGACCTAACTTACATAGTTATTCGATTCTGTATTCCTATGCTTTCTTCACAGTTAGTTCGAGCAGAAAATTCAGTTGTCGTAGTATCTAAAAAAATAATAATATTTTATTATTTAGCATGTTAAGTAGTATGAATAGCAAAGGGCCACTGGGTATTTAGCAGGTAAATAATTAGTAGTACTAAATTATGCAGTTTTTTTTATGTACTTACTTAGGAAAAAGTATTGTAGAAATAGTTCTGATGTTCTTAGTTCAGTAGTAGAGCAGATTTTAGTAGTATAATCTATAGAAAAAAATCAATATGTGGGGGACAAATGATTATTTCAGTGTGTTTAGATTTATGTGGACATAATGAAACAATGTGAAATTACTTACATATATTTTTGAATCTGTATTCCTATGCTTTGTTCACCGTTATTTTGAGTAGAATATTCAGTTCTCGTAGTATCTTAAACAAATAGTAGTAGATAATTTTTTAGCATGTTAACTGCAATGAATAGCAAAGGGGTACTGGGTATTTAGCAGGTAATTAGGTATTACTAGCAAATAAAGCAGTTTCTATTTTATTTACTTACTTAGTAAAAAGTATTGTAGATGTAGTACTGATGTCCTTAGTTCTGTAGTAGTGCAGTTTTCAGTAGCAGAATCTACAGAAAATAAAAAGATGGTGTGCAAAAGTCATTATTTCAGTGTGTTTAGATTAATGTGCACATAATGAAACAATGTCAAATTACTTACATAGTTTTCAGAATCTGTATTCCTATGTTTTGTTCACAAATATTTGGAGTAGAATTATCAGTAGTGGTAGTATCTAAAAAAAAATGTTTATATTATTATTTAGAATGTTAAGTAGTATGAATAGCAAAGGGGCACTGGGTATTTAGCAGGTAAGTAAATACAATTAGCAAATAATGCACTATCTATTTTATTTACTTACTTAGAAGATGTAATAGTAGGTTTATAGTCTCGTTCTTCTAGTTGTTGTGCAGCAATTCGGATAGAGATGAATCTCCTTCTGTGACTTTTGGCAAGTAGTTTGTGCTTACGTTTTCATTGCTTATATAGGGGAGTGTCAGTAGTAATTACTTTACTATTGGTTCATTAAAAAAATTAGGGTTGTGATTGGTTAGTTAGTAGATTTGAATTTCTGTTGAGATTAATTAGTATTAGAATTGAAAAACCAACAATAATTATAAAAGTATACAGAGTACCATAGAATATTTTTATATGTGTAGGTGACATTTTTTTTACCAATATAAAAAATTATATGAATTTATAGTGTGTGTATAGTAGAAATTAAAGTGTTGTATGTTATTTTTGATGTGAAAACATATAAAGCGTTAATTAATTATGTAAAGAAATGCTTTAAAATAGTCGATATAGTTAATAATCCGATATTTATGTGCACGATATATTTGATTTCGATATTTTTGTAAATGTCATTATATTTTGCAGATAGCGATATTTTTGTCTTCCGATATTAATGTAGTCGATATCACAGTAAACGATGTTTTTGTATATCGATATTAAAAAATCGATATTTGTGTAGATATATAGTTAAGTATAGGATCCTGATATTTTTGACATCGATAATTTAGTTCCGATATTTTTGTACATCGATATTCTAGTTTTCGATATTTTGTCAGACATTCGTTATAGTATAGTGTTATATTGCTATTGTTGTTATGACAAATAAAGTACCCCAGTTCTTTGTGAACCAGCATGTGCCTCTTGTTCTTGTATAATAAAGGTAACCTGTTCTTCTAGTCAGGTACTGTTTCGCGAACGGACGCAACCCCCAATCAGGTAAGCGGTAACTGAATAATGAGGGAGAGAGGAGCCCTTAAAATGGAGAATAAGTCGTACATCATATAATTTGGCCATCATTGTGTGATCTATAATATTGTAGTATTGTACCTCTAGTAAATAACGAGAGATTCCCCGACATGAGGAGCTAACGGTATTCATAGGAAAGTGATCGTTGTTGTGAGGCGGCGTTAATGAGAGCATCAGGGGGGATACTGATGTGTATACCCACAGGATTGTGGCTTGTACGGAGATAAAAGAGAGTACCAGGAGGGATACTGGTATTTATACCCACAAGATTGTGGCTTGAGCGAGCACTGGTTGCGGCCAGTGTGTAATGGTATATAATCAGAACTGCCTTAGGGTAGAATAGTCTGGGCCTGAGTTGCCGTGAGACTATATGGTAAGAGTGTGGTATTATAGAAAACTTAGGCATGTATATTGCTAATTCCCCATCCTTGGGTAGGAGACATAGGTACCTATTGTAAATAGGTCCTAAGGAGGGAGGTGATTACGTTCCGGCTGGGTTGGTGGTGCTCTGGTGAGCTGATTCTATCTGGTCCGAGAATCCGGTCGTTACATCTGGCGTCACAAACTGTTTACGAAGACTGTGTGTGCTGTATTGTTTTTATCTTGTTGGTTTGCGCTCGGCTCGTGCGTGGTTTATTTTGTATATTATTTGTTAATAATTGTATATATCTTTTTGGTTTTTCAAAAAGTTTTTGCGGAGATCGAAATCTACTTTCAAGTTGCCTGTTGAAATTCCCGGCTGAGAATCAACGCCTTACGAGGCCTTGGCCCGTGAGTGGGCCGATTCTACTGGTTTGAGTGAAAATTGGAGTTCTTGTTTGGAGCTGGCGGAGCCGGCTAATGTGATTTATTGTTTGCAGAAAGCGCCAGTAGTGAAGGGTGATGAACTTCCTATTTTAGGACGCAGAGGTTGGATTGTTTTAACTGCGTACAGGATTGTACATGAGAAACTTTTGAAGTTGCAGAAGAAATATGTGAATATGGAAGAAAAGTTTGTTGAAGTGCAGAATGCTCATACTCTTTTGCGTTGTCAAAATCAATTGCTTGCAGACAAACTTGAAACTTATCAGACTATAGCTGAAAGGGCTGCTGTTCGCATTGCGAAATACAAATATAAGAATCGTCGTGGTCATGTTTGTAAACGGAAGGTGCGTCTGGTTGTGGTGAAAGCCGGACTGGACTGGAATCCTGATGAATTGGATGGCAATATCTAGGACTCGAATGATTCTGGCTCCTCGGCTGAGGAGTCTGACAGATGCGAGTCTTCTCGCTCCAGACGTGACTGTAAATCTACTTCTTTTGATAAACATGATGATTCCAGTGACCGTGGTCGTTCTTCCCGTTCTAATGACGTTTCTCATTCTGATTGTTCCCCTAAATCTATGGATCGGGCCTCTTCGGATGCTCGTCCGGAGGTTTCTGCGCATCCGGTTTTTCGACAAAAATTACAACAGGCTCCTGGTAATCCAAATGGTATTCCTTTGGATAGTTTAGAAGATTTTACACAACAGGAAGTTAGTGACATTTTTCAACGATTTCGACAACAGCCTGGTGAGGCCTTGCTTATGTGGATGGTGCGCCTTTATGAGTTGGGCGCTGCTGGTATCATGTTAGATGCAGGAGATGCTTTGAAATTTTGTTCTTTGAGTTCCGATTCTACTGTGCAAGATCATTTTCGGAATTTTAATGGTGCCGGTCAGACTAGTCTACTTCAGTTGGCGACTGACGGTTGTAATCACAAATACCCTACTGAATCTGATTGGCCTGTGAATGACAAGCCGTGGTACACCTTGCGCGATGCGGCGCAACGGCTGAAGGAGGAGGTGATAAAAACTGCTATTTTTCTGAGTACAGCTGATAGATTGTTGGATGGTTTACTGACATCTTCTGTGCGCAATCGCATTATCCGCTCTTCTCCTGTTGTTTATAAGCAGGTTATGATGACTTTGCTAATTAATCAAACTGGCAATCCTTTGTCTATGGTGCTTGAATCTGTCCGTCAGCTTGGTTAGTTGGGTGACTGGTTTAAACCTGAGAGGGAGTCCAGACCTGAGGGTCATACTGCTGGAGATCATAAATTCTCTAGACGTGATATGTTTCTTGTGCTGTTGGCTGATGGTGCGAAACAGGAAGACATTGATGGTGAGCCTAATATTCGCTTGTGGGACATGTTTCGCAAGCGTGGTTTGGATTGAAAGGAGGGTGCCGACGTGTGCGAAAGAATGATTGTGATCGTGGATATTCTGATGACAGTGGTGATGATCGACGTCGTGATGATTCTGATCGTCGTCATGGACGTCGGCATGAACGTGATGTGTCCCCTCGGCGTGAAAGAGAGAGAGGGCGAGAGGGGGAAAGAGAAAGGGGGAAAAATGACCGTGTTAACAGCAGATATAGAGAGGAAAGGGATCAGTCCCCTGAGTTGATGAGAAGGGAGGATCGACACAGACTTTCCGATCGAAATTCGCAGTACCAGGCGGATGACAAAAATCCATTTCGTCATGGAGATGGATATGAACATGATGTTTTGACACCCAAGAAGTATGAGAGTATTTACCCTGATTTGTCCTGGTTGGCAGAACGCAGTAAAAATTACTAGGAAATGGGTCAAGCTCCAGTACGCAGGTGGGCTCACAAAAATAACAGACCCTATGTAGATATTGAAATTTTTTGGAAACATCGTAATATCCAAAGGGCCCGAGCATTGGTAGATACGGGAGCGGAGGCCACTCTTATTCATGGAAAATCAAAGAAATTTAAAGGTCAATTTTTCACAAGTACTGGATTAGGTGGAAAGGAAACCCCTGCAGTGCAGACTACACTTGAAATGAAAATAGGTAGAATTCCTCGAAAAGAATATTCTGTTTTAGTTGTGCCACTTCTGGAATACATAATCGGAATTGACATCTTTGAAAGGAATGACTTTGCATTTAGATGACGGCTGTTATCAATTTGGGAGTAAAGGTTATATATCATCCAGACCTGTACGAGTGGGTCGCTTAAGAATGCCCCCTATAAAAATTCCCCAGGCTACACAGGTTGTTTCCCAAAAACAATATCGTATCCCAGGTGGTCATGATGAAATTAGTGCTACAATTCAAGATTTGGTGGATGCAGGAGTTATAACTCCGGTTCCTTCTGCTTGGAATAATCCCATTTGGCCCGTGCGTAAGAGTGATAATTCTTGGCGCATGACTGTTGATTACCGCGAATTGAATAAACATACACCTCCTTTGACTGTTGCAGTACCAGATATCATTACTTTAATCGAGAGAATTAAAAAACATTCAGGTACATGGTATGCGTCCATTGATATTGCCAATGCTTTCTTTTCAATTCCGATTGCCCCCGAGTGTCAGGAACAATTCAGTTTTACATGGAATGGACCTCAAATGATGTTTAGAAGTCTTCCTCAAGGCTATGTACATAGTCCTACGATCTGTCACCGGCTGGTGGCGGAACATTTGTCCGAAGTACCTGTACACCCGCAAATTCAGATATGTCACTATATTGATGACATTTTAATTCAAGGTGAGACACAAGACCAAGTTCAGACCCAGTTGGATCAAATCATTGAATGCTTACGCGAAAAAGGTTGGGAAATCAATCCCGACAAGCTGCAAGGTCCGTCTCAAAATGTAAAATTCTTAGGTATTAATTGGCATGAAGGTCACAGAGAGGTGATTCCACAAGTGAAGCAGAAAATTCTTGATTTTGCAGTCCCAAGAAATAGGAAAGAAGCCCAAAGCTTCATTGGCTTATTTGGCTTTTGGCGCCAGCATATTCCACATTTGAGTCAGATATTGGCCCCTTTATACCGAGTTACTCGCAAAAAGAATGTGTTTGAATGGGGTAAACCACAACAAGATGCGTTTAATTTGGCAAAAGAGGCGATTCAGTATGCTTTGGATTTGTGGCCCGTGTGTGATGGTGATATGGATTTGAATGTGTCCGTGCAAGGTCTTTATGCGAATTGGAGTTTGTGGCAAAAACAAGGCAAAAATAAAGTACCATTAGGTTTCTGGACTAAAAAGTTACCCTATGCTGGTGAGCGTTATACACCTTTTGAGAAACAGTTGCTTGCATGTTATTGGGCTCTGGTGGATACCGAGCAATTGACTTTGGGACATGATGTGATTTTGAGGCCTGAAATTCCTATTATGCAGTGGGTTTTGAGTTCGCCGAAAACTCATCGAATTGGACATGCTCTAGAGGCGAGTGTGATTAAGTGGAAATGGTACATACAAGACAGGGCACGTGTGGGACCGAAAGGTGAAGCATCTTTACATGAGCAAGTGGCGCAGGCGCCATTGACTGAGACTGGGAGTGATTGCTCCGTACCTGTAGTACAGGAATCTCCTGTTAAGTGGGGTAAGCCATTTGATGATTTGTCCGCGGAGGACAGAAACCATGTGTGGTTTACGGATAGTTCAGCGAGGTACATAGGAGAGAAAAGGCATTGGAAAGCAGTGTCCTATAATTCCATCACACAAAAATTACTGAGTACGACTGGTGAAGGTAAGAGCAGTCAATTTGCAGAATTATATGCTGTTTATCAAGTTTTGAAACAAGAGTTACCTGGTACATGTCATATTTTCACTGATTCCTGGTCCACTGCTAATGGACTGGTGGTTTGTTTACCAACTTGGCATTCTCATAATTGGGAATTGCACTCCAAAGAACTGTGGGGAAAAGAGTTATGGCAAGAAATCTGGGAAATGCTCCCACAAAGTACTGTTACAATCTTTCATGTGGATGCTCATACCCCGATAGACTCCATGAACAAATTCTTTCATAACATTGCAGATGAGAAATCTAAAATTGCTGAGGCAGTGGTGGACATGCAAGATTCTGATTTGGCGGGATTGGCGAAATGGGCCCACCAGAAAGCAGGACATTTTGGAGAGAGCCACTGGCAGGTGGGCCGCCGATCGAGAAATTTATATTCCTTTAAATTTGATTAAAGGCACAATATTGCATTGTCCTATCTGTCAACATTCTAGACAACGAAAAGTACCTCAAATTGTTAAAGGTCATTTACATCGAGGAAAATTGCCCGCTCAAATTTGGCAGATTGATTATAATGGTCCACTTCCTATGAGTAAAAACTGCCAATATGTTTGCACAATTGTTGATACATACAGTGGCTTTTTAGTGGCCTTTCCCTGTAAACGAGCTACCCAAGTGAATACCATTAAAACATTGGAATTGATTATGCTCTATTATGGTGTTCCATTTCAAATTCAATCTGATAATGCATCCCATTTTCGAGGAAGATTGGTGCAGGAATTTTGTGTGGAAAATAACATCGAATGGGTGTTTCATATACCATATTATCCACAGGCATCAGGCCTTGTTGAGAGAATGAATGGTTTGCTAAAAGATCAATTGCGAAAATTAACTGACAACAAATATAAGAATTGGAGAGATTATTTGTTTCAGGCACTGTTAATTTTAAATAATCGTCCCTTCTTGAATGCTGAATATCCTTTAATGCGTTTATTTCCTCCAGCCATTGATGCAAAACCAAACACCATTGGCAATACTGTAATGTACTGGGAAATTTCCCCCGGAGCACTGGCTCCATGCAGAGCAACCCCAGGTTCCGCAGGCTTGGACCTGCATGCCATGAATGACACTACCATTAAAAGCAGAGATCGAGTTATCATTGAAACTGGTGTTGGTGTCTGTATACCAAATGGAAATTTTGGACTGATTGCCCCTAGATCGGGCCTGGCCTTAAAAGGCATTCAAGTACTCGGAGGAGTTATTGACAGCGATTATCAGGGAGAGATTAAGGTTCTCCTGCTGAACAGCAGTGAGGTTGATTTATCAATTCATAAAACTGACCGAATTGCTCAGTTGCTAATAATGCCTGTTTTCAGTGGTGAGATTCAAAAAGGCACTGCCCCAACACTGCTAACTGTACGAGGACAAAAAGGTTTTGGCTCCACAGATCATCCTGGAGCAAGAGTGTGGGTGCAATCGCCTAAAAATCCCCCTGAACAAGCTGAAATTATTGCAACCGGTCATGATAATACAATTCTTGTCATGAGACCAGGGAAAGATAGCTGGGAAGCTGTCCTGGCTGACAAATGTTACTTACGAGAATGAATAATGCCTGTATTTGATTTTCTTTCAGATCATTCTTTGGACTGTTGCTGCAGGATGTGTCGGCGTTGGACTCCTTTTGGTCTGCTACGTCGGGAAAGGAGGGAACCCACAGACTTTGGTTGATTCGATAACCCGAGTACCGCGTTCCTTTGCTGCGTGGGATTCATCATCTAATTTTTGGACTACTTTAGCTAAACGAGTTACCAACTCTCCACATTTTTGCTTGACACCGATGTGATCGGTGACTGACATTCTAGCGACCTGTTTGGTTGCTGTCCCCGCTTCGTTGTAGACTCTAGCCCATATTTTTAATATATCTAGTGCACGGCCCAATGTAATCCTTGGAGATTTCGCCACCCATGAGTACTGTCCATTATGTACGGTACTTTTAGATCCAGTACCACCTATTCATTCCCAAATCACTACATATAATATCACCCAAGGAGACTTGTGTTTTTTTCTTACCTGTGATCCCAATGCAATTACTGAATGTGTATGTTTAAAATTGAAAGCAGCAACTTCCTTTTCAGCTCATGAACGAACTTTGTGTTCCCGAAGACCCCCGAAATCATGTTCTTCTGTTAGAAATAATATGACCTGTAAAAGTTTAGTAGTTGCCCCTAGCCATTATCGTACAATGCTGTTACCCTCTGGATGGCTTTTCTCTTGTGGTAATACTTCCTGGCCCTACATTCCCTCAAACATTTCTGGAGGACCTTGTGCCATCACCAGATTGAGTCTATTGATGTTTTCTTCACATCCTAATACATATTCCCGTGTTGTTCGTGATGCTGTGATGTTACATGAAGACTGTGATTCTTCACTACACTTATATTCCAAATCTGAATACCTTAGTTTAGCTTTCTCAATTATTGGTGTTCCAGCTCTAGCAGTTTACAACGCCAAGTCCATTGGGAAGATGGCCTGTTGGATGGTCAAATCTTTTAATCATACTTCTACAATCCTATCTGACATGTTATTAGACGCCCAGGGTGAACGCAGAGCTATCTTGCAGAACCGGGCTGCCATTGACTATCTTTTGCTCAAACATGGACATGACTGTTCTGACTTTGAGGGTCTTTGCTGTTTTAATCTGTCAGATCATACTAGAACAATTCAGGCTCATATTGACAAACTTCACGACTTGACTGAAGAGGTTAGACAACACATTGACCAGGGCTGGTTTGACTGGCTCTTCAATTGGTTACCTGACTTACATTCTCTACGACAAATATTAGGGGGTATTATGATTACTATTAGCATTTTAGTAGCTATTTGCTGCTTTATTCAGTGCATTCCTTCCTTACTTCAGTATTGTAGATTTGGTACAAAAAATAGATCAGTTAGTTTTGTTTCATATTATTCTTCTACAGATGTTAGTTCCATTTAGCGAATGATTAGTAGCCTAAAGTCAAGGGTGAAGTGTTCTGACCGACTTTTTCGGCCCTTCCTTGAGGGAAAGTGATTGGAGGTGACTTCAGTCTACTATCATTCTAATGGAGGGAGTAGAACCGTAAATAGAGCCTATTCACAAGGAGTGTTGATATAATTCCGTACCCTTTTCCTTAGATCAGGGCTTATAAACTTATGTTAGGGGATAGATTCATTAGTATTAGTGATAATCCGTCCTTTTGTAAGAGTGTTAGTATATCTTCCATGGAGTTATGCTTATTTTGGGCCTTGTAGGCCCCAAACGGGAGAGACTCTATCTTTCTTTCTGCCCCGGCAGCTTGAGATGCTTCTAGGTCAAATGTAATGTTTTAGTTACGAGGTGTTGTTCGCTTGGGGAGAACCGGCTCAGGCTGGCACTTATCGAAAGACTGTATTTTTCTCCATTCCGAAGACATAACATCAGGCCGGCCGGCTGAGAACGTGTCCTTGGTACGGGGAGGTACAAGAATTTGGTGGGCGGCAGGTTACTGGCCGTAACTTTTCATGAAGGGACAAGCTTCCATATTAGCGAAAGCATGAGGTAGTGAGTTAGTCAGTTTGTAGGCGGCAGGTAGTCACTAGCATCAATGGCATTAATTATTCCAGGGCAGGCAGTCGCCATTTTTGAAGTCCGAGAAAGACCGAGAAGCTGATACTCTCTAGGAAAGATTGAAGTTATTTTAGCTGGAGCAGCTGGCGAGCTTTGACATTGAGATCAGAGCATACAGAGTGAAGTAGTTAGTTGAGGGGATGAATACCAGAGTGGCAGAAACTGAGTTATAAGATCGAAGCCGAGAAGTGAAGATAGTCTGTGATTGAGAGGAGAGAGGAGTAGTGCAGAACAGCAAGAGAGAAAGCAGCTGATACGAGGAAGGTTCCAGTGACTTGGAGGGAGGCGAAGGAGACAGAGCATAGCGGTGCAGACGTGTATCCGTGACTGCAGAGGTGTGACCCTAAGACGAGCCAAGGCACAGACGAGAAGGGAACCTAGATGACTGCTGAATCCAGACTTCATATTAATAAGGTGATGTCGACCCTTTCTTATTAGCGTGCACATTCTAACCTTTCATTTTCCTTTGCAGGCTATATGTTATAGTATAGTGTTATATTGCTATTGTTGTTATGATAAATAAAGTACCCCAGTTCTTAGTGAACCGTCATGTGCCTCTTGTTCTTGTATAATAAAGGTAACCTGTTCTTCTAGTCAGGTACTGTTTCGCGAACGGACGCAACCCCCGATCAGGTAAGCCGTAACTGAATAATGAGGGAGAGAGGAGCCCTTAAAATGGAGAATAAGTCGTACATCATATAATTTGGCCATCATTGTGTGATCTATAATATTGTAGTATTGTACCTCTAGTAAATAACGAGAGATTCCCCGACATGAGGAGCTAACGGTATTCATAGGAAAGTGATCGTCGTTGTGAGGCGGCGTTAATGAGAGCATCAGGGGGGAAACTGATATGTATACCCACAGGATTGTGGCTTGTACGGAGATAAAAGTGAGTACCAGGGGGGATACTGGTATTTATACTCACAAGATTGTGGCTTGAGCGAGCACTGGTTGCAGCCAGTGTGTAATGGTATATAATCAGAACTGCCTTAGGCTAGAATAGTCTGGGCCTGAGTAGAGGTGAGACTATATGGTAATAGTGTGGTATTATAGAAAACCTAGGCATGTATAGTGCTAATTCCCCATCCTTGGGTAGGAGACATAGATACCTATTGTAAATAGGTCCTAAGGAGGGAGGTGATTACGTTCCGGCTGGGTTGGTGGTGCTCTGGTGAGCTGATTCTATCTGGTCCGACAATCCGGTCGTTACAATACCACACCCTTACCACTCTGCTGAATGGACGTACATACAGCACCCTTACCACTCTGCTGAATGGGAGTACATACCACACCCTTACCACTCTGCTGAATGGGTGTACACAAAGCACCCATACCACACTGCTGAATGGGTGTACATACCGCACCTGACCACTCTGCTAAAGGGACTTACATACCGCACCGTCACCACTTTGCTGAATGGGCATACATACCGCACCCTTACCCCTCTGCTGAATGCCCCTACATACCGCACCCTTACCACTCTGCTGAATGGGCATACATACCGCACCCTGAACACTCTGCTGAATGGGCGTACATACTGCACCCTTACCACTCTGCTGAATGGGGTACATACCGCACCCTGAACACTCTGCTGAATGGGCGTACATACTGCACCCTTACCACTCTGCTGAATGGGCATACATACCGCACCCTTACCACACTGCTGAATGGGTGTACAAACCACACCCATACCACTTTGCTGAATGGGCGTTCATACCGCACCCTTACCACTCTGCTGAATGAGGCTACATACCGCACCCTTACCACTCTGCTGAATGGGCCTACATACCACACCCTTACCACTCTGCTGAATGGGCCTACATACCGCACCCTTACCACTCTGCTGAATGGGCCTACATACCGCACCCTTACCACTCTGCTGAATGAGCCTACATACCGCACCCTTACCACTCTGCTGAATGGGCCTACATACCGCACCCTTACCACTCTGCTGAATGGGCGTACAAACTGCACCCTTACCCCTCTGCTGAATGGGAATACATACCACACCCTTACCCCTCTGCTGAATGGGCGTACATAGCACACCCTTACCACGCTTCTGAATGGGCCTACATACCGCACCCTTACCACTCTGCTGAGTGGGCGTACATACCACACCCTTACCACTCTGCTGAATAGGCGCGGCGCATTTGCTACACATGTTCTCTGAGTGATGCTTGCATTTTTCACAATGCCTCTCACCTCAGTCGTGCAACACTGATAGCAGGACCCTCACTGGGAGAATAGTTCCAGCAGCACAGGTTTAAGGCCTTCTAGGAGCCATTTGAAAGGGGTTAGGAGGGGTATGATTCTGTCACAGGTTGTTGTTGCAGTGATCAGCCTGGCTGCAGAATGGACGATTGTGTTGAGAGAGCCAGGGTGGAGTTCAATTAGGACAGTTAGTAGAGCATCTCTATACCCAATGTGCAACCAGCTCTTCTGGAACCGTTTTGGGGACTGATGGGTTAAATGTTGGTACTTTTCCCTGATCTGAATCTCAAGCTTGAAGTGTCTCTGCAGGGTAAAGCCGGGTGGTTTGGGCTGCAGTAGGCGTCTTCAGAAGACGACACGCGTGGCCCAACTTGAGTGCATCCCTGTCAAAGCGCTGAGAAAGAGAGTAATCAATGACTTCTAAGCATAGGGGCAGGAGGGCATCTTCGTGTGCCTTAGCACAAGGTGGTGGCACTAATAAAACAAAGAAGTGAAAGGCAGCATGTTTGAATGAACCTCTGCCCCTTTCTTGACAATTGGGTGTCAAGGTAACTGATGCCTGAAGCTCGTGCTTGTTTAATGAGGAAGCGACATGAACCAGATCCCTAGATCCTTTCCCCCTGACCCCACCCCAGTGACTGTGGAGAAGAGGACCAGGAGAACAGGAGAAAGGGAGACTGGATGAAAATAAACAGGTGCCTGGAGGGCTCAGCCCTTCTCCCTCTGGAGCACAATGGAAGTCCTGGGCGCATCCTCAGGGTAAGCTGGGGTTTACTGGTGCTTGTGGTGTTTAGGCAAAATATCGGTGAAAATGTATTGCGTGAAAAAAGTATCTTGTCAAGAATATTGAGGACTTGCCAGACCACCTACCCTGGAGGCCTGGGAGTAGGACCTTGATTGGTGTATGTTTAGGAGAAGACGGCTTATGTCGCAAGGGGAAGCTCCAACAAATGGGCACATGGAACAGTTATCGTGGAGAAATCTGTGTGCCTCTGGTTTGTTTTGAACCAAATGTCCCCCTTAGCCCATGATGATCCCCTCTTATGTCGCAATGTCTTCCTTCTCCTCTGTGCTCAGTTATTATTTATTCACCGCTTGTGTCCTCTGGATTGTTTATTTGAACCAATGCATGTTTCAATAAAAAGAAATATTAAAAAAAAGAATATTGAAGACAAAAAATATCGTAATGGTACATTTCTATGGGTAAGCAAAGTTTCACTATAAATACCTTCACATATATGCACCTTGACCATATACATATCTTCAAGGTACGTAGACGTGGATTCAAGAATAGTAAATCTTACGTACCTACTTGTATTTACCTTCTCAATAGCTTGGTCCTCGATATTTTGGCCTGATATTCTGTCCACACAATATTTGTGTTCTGATATTCTGTAGTTGATCTGTGACGTACGCTGTGAAATAAAACAACAAGGACCGGAAGAATGACCAATGATGTTTGCAACTCGCAAATTGCGAGTCACAAACATCAATGTACAACAGTGTCAGAGACACTGTTAGCGATCACTAATGGGGTCGCCAATTGCATGCCTCATGAATATTAATGAGGCTGTCCCGAATTGCGACCCCATTAGGAATGGCTAGCACTCCCAAGGATCGTGGTCTCCTGTGCTCAGCAGACCTCCATGTCTGGGAATTTCTTTTCAATAAAGCAGTTTTTTTTTTTTTAAATGCAGCACGTTTAGCATTTAAAAAAAGAAAAATTAAACATTTTCGTTTAATTTTTTAAGGAAAGGTAGTGGACCCTGGGACCACTGCCTGCCTCTAAAAATTTTGTTCCCTGCATTCACAAAGGGGAAGGGGTCCCCTGGGGACCCCTTCCGGTGTGAGAGTGCTTTACCACCCTTTTGAGAAGAGTGGTAAACTGTGACTGTTTTGCACCCGCAATTGCGGTCACAAAACAGTCTTACTGGGCTGTCTATTAGGAAGGGATGCCCTTGGAACGCCCCTTCCTAATCGTGAGACGCTAATCCTAGTTATCAAGTCGCAAGTCATCTGCGACTCGCTAAATAGGGTTAGTGCATGGCCCATGTGTTTTTTGCATGCACAAACGGGTCCCAAACACATTTGCGCATGCAAAAAAGGAACGTACATCTGGCCCCAAGTGTTTTAATGTTGTGTTTAATTAAGTCATTAATTACTTTCTCAGAAATATTCTGGACTTTACTGCTATTTCTCATCTACCTATGTGTCCATGTTTCCCCCCAGGATGATAATCCACCATATGTTATATAGTGATACAGTTTATGTCATCACCTGCCCATCCGCTTAATAATGACAGTATTCATGTAAATGCCATTTGTAAAGCGCACAGCTACCTCCAACGGAGGTGTCTCGGCGCTGTCCGTATACCACTTAGGAACCCTTCCTGGTTTTTCCCTGTGGAATGTCCACTCCTGGGCACCCCCAAAGTGAAGCCAGGCATCCCAGCGCTGTTGGGGCCGTTGTGGAAATTAATCAAGCTATTGCCCAGAGTTGCAGAGTGAGACCCATGATTGGAATAGGCACCGAGGCAAGAATTATCAGGTCAGAAGAAATTGAGCCCAAGACCCACCGAGGAGGGTATTGAACCCTGGTCCCGGACCAGACCTCTGCATCAGGGTCTGCCGCTCTAACAATTGAGCCACACTTCACCACTGATGGCAGAGTTCAAAAACTAGCGTGTAACCTTTTGTTGTATAACTAACCTTTGTTATCTGCCTCCTTTCCAGTAATCCAAATTAACAGGATCCATGATGCTTCTCAGAGCCTGCAAACCCTCATTGGTAACAAGCAGCATTTTACAAGTCCACCTTACATTACTTGGAGCTAGCATCACTCAAGACACCCCCTAGTAATCCGATGCCTACTTTCCAAGCACCGCACCACCGCATCTTCTTGGATAGGCTGCTGACACCAATAGGTAATTGCCCCAGAATTTGAATGTTTGTGGGTTTTGTAAATGTTGTAAATAAACCTTCAACAATAACTTTCTTCAGCATCCCAAAGGTGTTTGTGGGAACCAAAGAGCATGCTGGCTTCATGTGGTAATATCCCCCGTGAAACAAATCACTGTGGGGCCTATTTATAGATCTGCATTCTAGATACTTCATCACTGAGGCGAAGGAGTATCGATACAACCAAAACAATGGCCCGCCCTCCAGATTTAGATACTGGCAGACCATAGGTTTAGTTTAATCACAGCAGAGACTGCTCAGTCTCCACCATGATGAAACCCATCTGCAGCCCTGCGTGGTACCCGCTGTCAGAGATAGACCTGTAATTACACCCATCTGATTCAGAGGGCAGAATTACAGAGCAGTGGTCAACGCCTGCTGCCACCAGGAATACCTTGGTGGAACGGGCCAGTGAACACTGCTGCATGCGCCTCTAGCCATGGGATGAGACTACAATTGGTGAAGGGAGCATTTTATTTTTTATGTTCATAAAGAGAATCATGTTTTGGAATGTTCTCTTTTTTTTAAAGAAACCTGCTTGGCACAGAGTGTTTAGACAACATATCGGAGAAAAGCTATTTGTGTGGACAAAATATTGTGTCCAGATTATTGAGGACAAAAATATTGTGAAGCTAAGCTTCTATGTGCAAGCAAAGTTTGGCTACATGTAACTCCACATATATGCAACGTGGTGATATACATATCTTCAAGGTACGTCGATGTAGAGTTAAGAATAGTAAATCTATACCTACATATTTGCAGTTACCTTTTCGATATTTTGGTCCTCTGTATTTTCAACCTGATATTCTGTCCACATGATATTTTTGTTTCTGTCACTGAGGGCTCCATCATTGTGATGGATCCCTGCACCGGTGTCTTACCTTGCTTTAGGCTGAGTCCATTCGTATTTCTTTTGTCGTATCGCAGCTCCGGAGGATGCTTAACTGATAGTCTTTCAAGGTTGACTCCGAAAGTTGAGATTTCAGGTAAGTACAGCGTCAATTTTTCAGACCTATTGCAGATGGGAGCTCCTGCTCCCTGCAGGTACCAACAAGCATTTACAATGCAATAGGTCTTGCCTTTGCAAAAGTTAGAGCTGTCAGCATTGTAAATGACAACATTTTTATTTATGTGTTGGTTTTGAAAACAGATAAATAAATGGCATTGTCATTGACAATGCAATAAGTTAATCTCTCACAAATGTGAGACCTATTGCATTTGCAATGCAATAGGTCTCGTATTTACGCAAGTTCGAGCTATTGACATTGCAAATAACAATGCGTTTTATTTATTTTTCAACAACCAAAACATAAATAAAGGTCTCTCACACTGCTGTCTCTTACACACCGCTGTCTCTCACACACTGCTGTCTCTCTTACACTGCTGTATCTCTCACACTGCTGTCTCTCTTACACTGCTGTCTCTTACACTGCTGTCTCTCTCACAATGCTGTCTCTCTCACACTGTTGTCTCTCTCACATTGCTGTCTCTCTCACACACCATGCTCTCCCTAGAACACACACTGCTGTCTCTCACACTGCTGTCTCTCTCACTTACACTGCTGTCTCTCTCACACTGTTGTCTCTCTCACATTGCTGTCTCTCTCACCTACCATGCTCTCTCTAGAACACACGCTGCTGTCTCTCTCACACACACTGCTGTTTCTCACACACTGCTGTCTTTCTTACACACTATGCTGTCTCTCACACTGCTGTCTCTTATACACACTGCTGTCTCTCACACTGCAGGTGTGGGTTGTGGGATGTGGGTTTCCAGCTCATATTTGGAGGGTGGGCGCTGCTGTGTTTCATGGGTATTTTTTTACATACTCCCAGGGCATTAGTGGTAGCTTCAGAAGCTTTTGTTTTGGGGGGAGGGATGTTAGGGGTCAGATCTCAGCCCAAAAGCCCCGACCCCTCTTCATGACCTTGTGCTCTCATGCCTCGTAAACTCAATTGCCTTATGATTTTGTCCCTTCCTAGTCACATCCCCTATAAGATCCTCCCCCAAACACCCTCCCCCATTGTGAAATGTATCTGCAAGTTGGCATGCCTGGGCAGTAATTTTGTGGCAGTCAATGCATCACTGCAAAAATGCAGTGTACAATTCATTCATTTTAGTCCTCTGCAGGCAGAAAGCGGATCATGCAAAAACTGAGATTTTGCACCTGATTCACATTTGCATACTACGGCTAAGAAAAAAAAAATTGCCCACACAGACTGAGCCACACACAGAGCCACACACACATACACACACAGCCACACACACACACACACAGAGCCACACACACACACACAGAGCCACACACACACACACACACACACACAGAGCCACACACACACACAGAACCACACACACACACACAGAGCCACACACACACTCAGAGCCACACACACACAGAGCCATACACACACACACACACACACACACACAGAGCCACACACACACAGCCACAGACACACACAGAGCCACACACACACAAAGAGCCACACACACAGAGAGCCACACACACACAGAGCCACACACACACACAGCCACACACACACAGAGCAACACACACACAGAGCCACACACACAGAGCCACACACACATACACAGAGAGCCACACACAGAGAGCCATACACACACACCGAGCCACACACACAGAGCCACACACACACACACACAGACACGCAAACACACACACAAAGCTGACCTTACAGTGCAGCCGTACACGCTAATCTCCTTTACTTGTCACATCACAGCTTAGGAGATTCAGGACTAATCCACCGACTTGGAGCCACTACCCAGATGCCTTCTCCACGCCGCTATACGCACTGATCGCGTGCGCTCCTTTCTTACGCTGAGCCACTTTCTCAGGACGCCACCGGCCCTGCTACCCTTGCCTGACCCAGCAACTACTCTTTGGTGTTTTATCGCCTTATTGCACATACGGACGGGGTCGTTTCTCTGCCGCTCCTTACCCACACGATTCCACCTACCTTGTAGCCCTACAGCCCTGATGAGTTACACCTCCTTCACGGTGTGACGAAATACGTGTCGGCTGGCTACTTCCTTACTGTACTGTCCACTGTTTGACTTCTAAAAACTTTATTCACTTGAATCTTGACATTTCACGCTTCTTTTTTTCAAGCATTCACTCTTTATGAGTAGAAAACTTAGTCCCTATACTCGGACTATCAACCATACGTGCGTGTGCACAGGATCTGTTCCTAATCCACCGACTGCTAGGGCCTAGGATTTTCTTGCTTAAAATGCACCAAAAACAATGTCTGATTGGTGTGTAGCGTTTTAGGACCCTAGTGTAATTTTTCCGATGAATACCCATATATCGGTATAAATCACCCTATCCTTATATAGGCATACAAATCATGACCATATTTAGACTTAGCCTATACAGTCCAAATACGGCATGGCTACTTCCACTAGTTTCGAAAATCCACAACGATTTCTTGTAAAAACCCGCCTTCAGCAGTCAGGGACTTCTCCTTGCTTGAATATTGATTCATCCAAGAACTCATGGAGTTTTCAAAGAACTGAGTCTTTGATGACATTATTATGTCCAACCTTATGTCAAACTCTGCACCTTCAAGGTATAAATATGCCCACACTTGCCCAGGCAAACACACAGTGGTTTGGAGCAGTTTGACTATCTACTTGCCCGACGCATCACGCTGCAGCAAGTTCCGAAGGAAGCCGACCCTCCAGCAGACGAACTGAGAGAGACGCTGTCTTTTACAGCTCCAGTGTTTCCAACCTACCCTTGCGGGTTGTTGGGAATCGAGTCATGAGAGAGAGATATCAGACCTCCTTCATTCTAAACCAAGGTACAGAGCTGATTAGACTCTTAGAGAATTATTGGATTAGATTCTTGGCAAAGAATACTGAAACTAAGCGACACCTCACTTACTCCTTCCCTCGTACTAGACCTAGGTTAGGTACATCGGGGTAGGCATATTTTAGAAGCACCAGTTGAGTACTTTTAGTCTTTATTTATTAATATATGTATTCTATGGCTTAGAAACCATACCATGCTTTTACAGTATTATTTTATAATACTCTTCGTACTGTACGCATTGTACTTTGCAACCAGTATTATGAATGTAGCAGTTCATTTCTTCTGCATGAGAAAGAAGACTGTTCAATAAATACTTTTTATAGAAACCACCCGTCTCTCTATTTCTCAGCACCTCTGGTGAAACAAAGCATGCACGATTGAGTGAGTGAAATAACTATCTATTGTTTCCGCGACTCTAGAGATATGTTTCTTATTCTTGGGAAACAAAGTTGTCATGTCTATGCTGTTGTCAGAAACTAATCCCTTCTTGTGAATTCGAGAAAGTTTCTAGTGACCTCTGAGCTAGCTGGCACTCACAATTAAGTTTAATATATCCGGTAGAGACCTAGACGACCTCAGTCCTACGTCTAAGCTACAGGATATATTATTCCAATGCGCAGAGCCTATTGGGAATATAGGAACTACACTACATGATATTACCACCCTTAGATAACAGCAGCTTTTTGACATCATTAATTAAATGATGTTATGGGGCAAATACATTCCTATAAAGCGGCAAAATGAATTCATTGGAGGAGCACTCATCTCTGGAAACTTTCTCCTAGCAGGTCAATTAGGGAAGTAATGAATATGGACTCTAATGGCACAGAGCTGGGTGGCGTCACAGGGCCCCACAGGAAGAGGAATGAATGTATGCGAAGGGGGTCATTTAAGGGCCCAACAGCATATTGTGTGCCTTTGTTTAGGACTGCTGTGACAAGCAGTAACTGTAGTGTGTAAAAGGTGCCCCTCCGTATTGCGAAAACTAACATGAAAGAAAAGTCTAAAAACACTACTCATAGTAGGACCGAAGTCACACAACTGAACTGAGTCAGCACCAGAAAGAGCTTGATAGGCGAGCACTGATGAAACTGCACTCAAGAAAAGGCACTTAGTGACCCCTTGGTGGTGAATCACCCGACCTTCCTCTAGGTTAAGATACGGTTTGGGATTGATGGAATGGATTCAATGCCTCGCGCCAGGCCTCTAGGACTCTGCACCACTAGTGAAGATCAAGGACGCATAGAGATCTCAGGAACAGGGTCTCAGAACAGGGCAGAGCTGCCAAGAGCCAACCTCAACACGACCCCCAGCTGCCCTCCAGCTTGGTTGCAAGGGGTAATCCGGTCCTTCTCCCTTTAACAAACACAGGACCTGTCGAGATTATTAGACTATAGCATCGAGTTTTGCAGGAGTCCCTGTTTTCTTTGATGTGCGCATGTCCTTGGGTAAGACAGGAGACGGTCAGACATTGGCCAAGCCGGTGGCAGGAGGGCAGCCTGCCTCAGAGATTATGTCATTCCCCGCACAGCAAGACCCCCTCCAGAGTATTCTAAATTTCACAAATAGGCATTAACCTTGTTCTCAATGGGAGCCCCCAGAAGGGTTGGGGGACCCTGAAGGAATGTGGTGGGCCCTCTGTGCACCACTGGGCTGCTTAGGTCTGTGTTTTGACCGTGGCGGTTTGACCTCTTCCCTCATCAGAATCACACTAACCCAAGAGGTGTAGCCGGGAAACATTAGACAACTTTTGAGTCTCCCGGTAAAATAACTCCCCTCCCCCATCCAATGCACTGAAGAGTAAAACCTAGATGCAAAGACTGTCCAGGCCTAAAGGACATCACAACAAGCAGTCAAGGCATCACCGCACAACACGCAACACAGCGGCAGGACCTTAAAAACCTTCACCAAGTCAATGGTTCAGAAGTAATACCCAGTGACTATTAAAATTATTAGGCGGCATAAAACAGACAGTGTACATACCGGGAGGGACACACGCTGCTGCTCTATTTGTGCCCAGTGCCTCATTACACAGTAGAGCCACACGGAGGATACCATGTCTCACTTTCCTCAGGCCGTGCAGGAAGAGAAAGCGGAGCACGCCAGGAGCGGCATGACGACTTCAAAATATCGCGAGATCTCGATCGGCCGCAAACAACAGGCCCTCAGCCAAAGGAAAAAAAAGGGCATAAAAGGTTTCTTATCTTCTTTATGTGGCCATCTGTTTCACCCCATAAAGAAGATAAGAAACCTTTTACAACACACGTAAGTCACGGAAGCCAGTCCAAGTGGGACAGCTTCCAAAGAGAAAAGAGTATGTCACTGTGACCTCTTTTCCAAAGGCTGGCCACCGTTTAGCATGAACGGCGATGTCAGCCAATGGATAAGAGGGGCGGGGCTTAGCCTCACTTGAGAAATTGCTCTGAAAACATAAAATCTCGCCAGCAAGACTGAGCATGTGCGCAGCCTAAGCTAACCGAGACCTAAAAAACGAGTACTGCCGATGCACTGAGCTCGTCTGAAGCAGACTAGACATGGCCACCAGGAACAAAACCTGCATGAGCCTCGTAAAAAGATCTAGAGCGGTCCACTTCTCCAGAGACCCAAATATCTTTCCTCACTAAAGCATGTGTACATACGCAAATAACTCAGCCATTATGAATTTTCACATCTTAACTCCAAACACTAATACGCTTGCCCCAGGGCACAACAACGCAAGCCCTTTCTCCAGAACCTAGAACCCGGACAATATGTACATGTCAATGGGAAAAATACCCCCACCCCTTCCCGGCCTCTCCAGGGCATTCATTTGTTTATTTTCATTTTCTCCCCTCAACAGGGGGACAACATATTTTACTATCTGGGGGTGGTGGAGAGACATTTTGCGAGTGCCTGATCCTTTCTGTGCACCGTAAAACTCCCAACTGAGGTGGCCTGGTGCTCACTCCTGACCTTCCTCATTAATTTGCATATGAATGGGCCTGGAGGACATCCAAGGATCCAGCTGGTGGGCAGAGCTCAGAAAAGGGTCAAGGGCAGCTATTACTGCCATCAGCTCCTCCCACCCTTGCTCACAGCACTTCCCACCCTTGCTCACAGTACTGTCGTTCTTTAGTGGTGTTGCTTGAACATGAAATATCTTTGGGAAAAAAGCAAGAAGTGGTCTTTGGCAAAACAAAAACAATTGGTTTAATTAAACATTGCGGCCGGGAGATCAGTTTCAGGCATGGGGTCTGAGAACTGTCTCCATTTACAATCGATCTGATATGTTCTTTTATACAGGTTATTGTATGCCATAAATGGTTTCAGCGATTCTTGTATGGTAAAGAATGTAAGCCGCTGCCTTTGGAGTTGTAAATTAATTTTTTTTTTTTTTTTTTTGTTTTTTTTTGGTGTAAAACGTTTATTGAGTACTGTCAGGGTTACACAGCGTCATGACTACAACCCGGAGGCCGGCCGCCATTAGTGGAGATCATCAGGATGAAAAATGAAATTCAACAGTCGGTATATGTAGTATTGCATAATGAGCGCATCAATTCAGTGACAAGTACAAACGTAACTTTAGACACATCAATTCGTCTTACATTTTCTGTAAATATTGTAAGTAACTTTAACATGTGCGATAACTCAGTCACGAAGATGGAGAGGCATGCGCCCCGGTGTGATGGCATGTCTACATTCAAAGGTGGTATGAGACCTTACAGTATCTTAACATGTCCCCATATCCTCCAAGTGTAAGGGGGGTAGCAAATCAAATTCCCAGGATACCAACCTCAATCCTCGGCATCTATTGGAGAATCTGTGATTAAATAGCAGTGCAGCGGGGCCCAAATATCAGTGGGTCTGGAAGCGGGAGGTAGCAGTTCAGTGTAAGTGTGCAATTGTTCTTGGCAGTACACCATGTCTCGCATCCACTCCTTAAATTTAAGCGCCCTCCCCCTTCCCCACTTGCAGGCTACTCTGCGCTTGGCTAATAACATGGCCATCGCCACATACTTGCGGTGAGCAGCTTGGAGAGGTTCAACGTAGCCTAATAGTGCCAATAATGGAGTGGGCGCTACCAGCTCATCAATCATTTTGGAAAGTGCCTGGAAGATCTGTTCCCAATAATGGTATACCTGAGCGCATTCCCATGCAAGGTGCAGGAAGTCAGCCCCCGGGGCCCCGCATCTGTCACACGCGTCACTAGGCCTTAGCTGGAATCTGTGTAGTCGCGCAGGTGTAAAGTATAATCTGTGAATGAATTTATAGTGAATGATTCTATATCTGCTGCTGGATGAAATGCGTTCTGTTTGCTGTAGGCAAAATGTCCATTGTTTATCAGTAAGGGCTATTGCCAATTCCTGGTTCCATTTCTCCCTAGCAGGCACCTCAGTGTATTCCATATTAACACGCACCGACCTATATAACGTGGACACCAGTTTGCTGGGGCTATCAAGTTGAAGCATATGCTGCAGAGGGAGAAGCACAGGAGGTTCGCGCGGGAAATCAGGTGTAACCGCCTGCAGACCGTGCCTAAGCCTGATATAGTAAAATATCTCCAGTGGCGTCGGCTGTATCCCGGCATATAGTTGGTCTTTAGTTTGAAAAGTGCCATCTTTATACAAATCCCCCCACGTTTGAACATGAAGTTTAGTCAATAATTTACGAAAGCCAGCCTCCTGCAGGAGCGGCAGCTGCGGGTGGTACGTCAAAGGGAGTAGTGGGGCATGCATCAGTTGAAGGTCCAGTTTCGAAGTAATACGATTCCATGCCGTCACTGTGCTGAGGACCGTGTTCGGGGTTTTATCTCTACCTTCAACTGGGGAGTAGAGTGCTCCTTCGATCGGTGTCGGGTGTGCTAGCCAATGTTCGGCTGCCAATTGGGGCATGTAGCGAGGCTGCCGTATCCAAAAATAGGCAAAGTGGGCTTGGGCAGTCTGGTAATAGAGTTCGAAATCCGGGACCCCAAAACCCCCCTGCGAGTACGGCCTAACCAGTATCTCCCATTTAAGTCTGGCCGTCTTCCCTCCCCAAACCAATCTGAGTAATTCCGAGCGCAGCTGTTTAAAAAAATATGTCCCGGGATCAAATGGTATGTTCATAAATAAGTACAGGAGCTGGGGGAGTATCACCATCTTAATCAGCGAAGCTCTCCCCGCCATGGACAAGGGGAGGGTTATCCACCTGGAAACATTGTCACTAATTTTGTTAATCACCGTCCCATAATTGGCACGCATAAGGGCCTCCCTATCCTTTTCTATATGGATACCCAGGTATTTGAAATCTCCCTCGCACCAGGCAAGGGGATATTCCAGCTGAAACTCACGTGTCGAGGCAGTAAGTGGAAAGATGCAGGACTTGCTCCAGTTAATTTGCACACCTGAGAGAACTCCAAAGCGGACGAACTCCCTAAGTATGGGGTGCAGATTCTCGCCGGGGTGGCGTACATAGAGTGTAATATCGTCGGCGTACATTGAGATGAGGATCTGCCTTTGATAGCACCGCAGCGCACTGTCCCGATGATGTTGACGTAATTTAGCTGCAAGGGGTTCAGTGGCTATGGCGAACAGGAGCGGGGATAAGGGGCATCCCTGCCTAGTCCCCCGTGAGACAGGGAATTCTGAGGACAACTGCCCGTTAATGAGTACTCTAGCCATAGGACGAGTATACAGCAGCTTGATCCAGGATATCAAAATAGCAGGGAAGCCCATCCGCTCAAGCACCTGGAATACATAATCCCACTCAAGCGAGTCAAACGCTTTAGTGGCGTCTATAAAAATGGCCGCCATTGGCAAGTCCTCATGGATAGAATCATTTACTGAGAAAAAGGTGCGAAGATTGTGCGAAGTCGCCCTGCCGGGGACAAACCCAGCCTGATCAGGAAGTATAAGGTTTGGCAGTAGGAGACTAATGCGCGTCGCAATTAGTTTGGCGAGTATCTTCACGTCACAAGTAAGTAAGGAAAGGGGCCTATAGGAATCGCAGCGTGAAGCAGGCTTCCCAGGCTTCAGCAGGGATATGATGAGGGCCGTTCTCATGGAAGCGGGGAGGTACCCAACCTCTAGTGCATCTTCGTACACCTCCTGCAGGACCGGCGCCATGAAGTCGATGTATGTCTTATAAAACTCTATGGGGATGCCGTCATGCCCAGTGGCTTTGCCCGATTTCATGTGCATGATAGCTTCCCTGACTTCATCAAGTTCAAATGGGGCACTTAAAAAGGCCCTTTGTGAGTCGCTCAGCCATCCCAAGGAGACATCCGCCAGGTAATCCTCAAGGGTCAGTTCCCCCGTTCTGGTGGAGGTGTAAAGCGCACTATAATGACTTACAAATTCATTCAGTATTTGTGTGGTATCCCTAAGGAACATCCCCCCAGCAGTTTCTAATTCCAGTATGATGGTGGGCGAACGCATAAGCCTAACCGTAGTAGCCAGAGCTTTCTCAGGCCTCTCGCCCTCTCCATATCGTCGCGCCACCCAGTATTTGTTCCTGAATTTCACCTCGCGGGCAGCCTCATCGGTGTAGTCCGATAGCTTCTCCCGTATCAGAGCGAGCGCTTCGCCCCCAGGGTTTGCTCTAAGTTCCCTTTCAGCTCGCCCTAAGTCAGCTTCCAGGGATTGCAATCTATTCAGTATGCTCTTTAGGACCCCCGAGCCCTTTGAGATGCAAATGCCTCTAAGCGTGACTTTAAATGCATCCCAGATAGTTTCAACATCCCTAACTGAGTCCTTATTACGTTGAAAGAAGTCTAAACATTCCTCGCGAAGCTCCTCCTGGAATACCATATCTAGGAGCATTGAGGGCTGCATGCGCCATGCCGTGACAGGGGGCCCCATTTCGGCACCTTTCAATGTGATCCGAACCGGAGAGTGGTCCGAATACGTTCTGGGGAGGTGTGTTGCGTGTACCAGTGCTGTGTAGAGTTGGGACGTTAGGAGTATGTAGTCAAGTCTAGCCCACGATTTTGCCTGTGCGGTAAAGTGAGTACCTTCCTCCAGCGCCCCACAGTGTGAACGCCATGCATCTATAAGATGGTTGTCATCAATAGTCGCACGAATGACCTCCCTCCCTTTTGTGTAGTGATGCGGGCGGGATGTGATCTGTCCAAAGTGGGGTTCAAGGCTACGTTAAAATCACCCCCCCATATAATGTGTTGGGACCCCGTCTCAACTATCGCTGCCCATAAGGCAGTGAAGTACTGCGGATCATCTACATTAGGTCCATAACAACAGGCCAGAGTCACTGATATACGCCCCAACCTGCCCCACATTAAGCAGTATCTCCCCTGCGGGTCTGTCCTTGAGCCTGCCAGAAAGAAGGGTGTATTCCGTTTGACCAGTATAGCCGTACCACGTGCATATGATGAATATGAAGAGAAGGCATGAGGCCCACCTGCTGCCATAGGTGTGTGGTCCATTAGGTGCAAAGTGCGTTTCCTGTAAAAAAGCAATGTGTATTTTATGGCGATCTAGATATCCCAGTATCTGTCTCCTCTTTCTGTGATCCCCCAGCCCCCTCACATTCCAAGTGAGTACATTCAGGTCTGTGTCCCCCATGGGTGTAAATGGATACATATAGTAGGAATCAAGGCATCCAACAAGGCGTAGACACAATCAGGGAGGCTCACAACCCTCAGATCACTCCCCAAGACAGTGTTACCCGGAGGGATTGGAAATCGTCGCCCATGAGCTCCTCCCTTAGCTGCAGTACTGCGTCTCAGCCCCTCATATTGCACACATAACAAAGTAGACCCATCCTTCTCCCGGCCACCAGCTAGCCATCTCCAAACGTGACTTCGAAGCCATTTTACGAGAACTAGTGCACATGTTCTAAACCAAAACAAAACAGGTGCCGCTAAGTAAACGTTCATTTACTGGACTGTAAACATCCATGGTCGAAATTCGTTATCCAAGGGATCTCTTTAGTCTCAAGATAATCCTAAAATGTTTCAATCTACTGCCTCTTTAAAACAACAACCTCTCTGATCTATACAGACAGGACAGCACAAACAAAAAATGTGTGAAAAGCGAGATGGCACCTCACGGGCGCACCACCAATGGGGCCCCTGGTTGGTACTCACCAGGATGGCCCTGTTCTCATCATCGGTGCCATCAAGCCAAAACAAAAGCGTGTCTCGAACCCCAAAAATAAAAAGACAGTGGATGGTGCAGTGGACACAACTTATATGTGACACAACTAACAACATGTAACATTTAACATATAAGTCACTGCGCAACTAGGACAATAAACTTTACTTTCGTTCCTTTCTTTGTTGCAAAACAGTGAACACACATATACTAAAAAAGGAGAGAGTAAATACTACCTATCGATTCACTCTCTACTTACAGCCGACATGTTTCATTGCCTTGGTTTCTATCAGGCAATTTCTTCAGGGCAATTCACTTTAAATGCCACTGCAAGAGACACTGAATCTTGGGTGCCTGCGTGCAGGTTTGCCTCTCATACCAGTCATGAAGTTATGATAATTCGGAATCCAGCTCCCTTAGGTGAGCATGGTCCTTACTCCCCGTTAGAGAAAGTTACGGTGTCAGAGTAGCGGTCGGCGTCCTCTCAACCCCTCTCTCCTTTTTTAGTATATGTGTGTTCACTGTTTTGCAACAAAGAAAGGAACGAAAGTAAAGTTTATTGCACCGATACCTTTCCGCGGTCCGCTGCTCTCCGGGCGGCCGCCCCCGCTCTGCAGCACCTCGGGCGCCTTCCTGGCCTTCTCCCTCGTGGCGCGCCCCGGCCTCGCGTGTAGATCCGTCCGGCAGAGCTCAGCAGCAGGCTCCAGCAGTAGAACACGGCCAAACTTCAAACAGCTCCAGTTCCGCCGTATTTCAGCGCAGCGGCACCAAACTTTCACCGAGACTTCCTCCCACCCTTGCATGCACTCGAGCCAAGTTTGGGACGGGTGTCAGCAGGTTAACAGGATGATTGCAGGATGTCTGTAGCCAGGCAGCTGGAGCCTCACAGAAGTGCGGCCATTCAGCTAGTGCGCCACCTAGCGCCCCCTGTAAATTAATTGTTCGATGGATAATCTAGGTGGGCCTCAACCTTGCGTTGACACAATGTGGCCAGTGGGTAATGTGTCCAGATGTCTGACATGGGGACTGCGTGTGCTGTGTGTGCTTTTATGGTGTTTTATGATCACGCGTACCCCTCCAGTCATATGTGCTTATTGGGGCCAATCTCCCTTGATCATTGTAGCATCTTGCTGCCTGTCTGTGGGGTTGATCTAAGGTTTCTTGCCTATGCATTTGTCTGCAGGCTATGTGCCACCCCACCACTGACCTGTCAATCAATAATCTCAAGCCTAGGTCTCAGGGCTTCCCTGACTACGTATTTGCGAGGTGGGGTTGATGTGGAGTTCATAATGGGCGAATTTGTTACCAAGAACGCAATTTTGTTCATATAAATGAATATATTGTTCTCATATCAGCATCGACTTTTTCCATATCAACAGTGGTAGAGAGGGAGGTTAACGTGAAGACAGGAGGGGCATTCCATTCCCTAACCACCCCACCAATCACACCAACAGAGACACAAACTAGGAGGTGGGGATTTGAAGGGGATTGGCTAGGATTGCTGCTCATCCCGTAGGCCCTCTGCTTCCCGTTCCGCTTTCTCTTTCACTTTCATTCAGCTCTCACAGTGTTTTCTGTCCAAGAGAAACATTGGGAGATGAAAGAGTTGTGTGTCTGTCGCCCATCAAAGTGCTGATGTTATTTGGTTCTTGTTTTTGTATCAGAAAAAAATACAGCTCTGACTCCTTTCAGGGGCACAGACACAATAAAAACATCCAAACACTTCCAGGCTCCTCCCTGAGATGCAGAAGCACACAAGTGCCCCAGGGAGGAGCTGCAAGCTGTTGATCTTTTTCTTGACCTCAGAAGAAAGACAAATAGCACCTGTCTCTCCATTGGGGTGCAGACACACACACACACACACACCTACACGCCTGTGCCCCAGCCTGATGAAGTCTGCATGATAGTGAGAAGCCTGGGAGGTGTTTCGATTGAGGAAGTCTGGACCTCAGAGAGGCGCCTGGCACTGTTGGGATTTTTTCACACCCTGAGAAGATATTGAAACAGAGGGTTGCTCCTTGATGACTGTTGGAGATGGAATTCCCAGTTGGCTGAGGTTTGCACCAGAGCCAAGTAGGAACCCCACTTCCAAGTAAAGGGGGGGAGGTACACTCCCAAAATAACCCCTGCCCACCCTTGTGGTACCGTAACACGAGCAGACAGGCGTACTTCAGAGGTAGCGTGTAAAGCATTTATGACCACGTACAGTAATAGAAGAGACCCACCACAGATGGACGCCACACAGATTCTATGTAAAAATATCTGATGCTTTATAAAAATTTATCACAAGACCAATAACGATAACAATCCACAATATTAATTTAAAATGAGTGTTACATCTTGCTCATGCTTTACATTTCCCTTACTTAGATTTCCCCATTGCTTAGCCACTGCACGTAATAGAATGTTTGATGTCATACTAGAATGTTAAGTACCTGACTGCTCTAGGTAGAGACAGTTGATGGCAGACAGGCTGAGCGAGAGAAGAACTGCTCCTGGTGGGACTTTTATCATTATATCTATTGATCATTTAACTTGGATTAATCTACAATAAATTATATTTACTTTACATACTGGATTCAAGAACTTTAATTACTACAATGAGGCTTAGGTGTTTTAAAAATGATCAGGTTGGATTAGTTCAGTCCACTTTAGTATAGTTCTCCAAACAGTACCACTTTTACTCACAGGGTCCTAGAAATATGCGGAGTAGCAAGGAGAGCCGGGCTCCCAACGGGAGGACGAACTGGACCCGTCGAGGTGAGTCCTAGCTGTATCAATCCCATTCGCAGAGCAGTCCCAGGGCGACACGTGGTGGCCCCGATGCAGTCCCCTTCAGGTAGATACAAGGAATGTGGTGGCTTAGGAACAGGCCCGGTCCGCTGCGGCGAGTGTACAAACAAATAGAACCCCTTCAGCTGGGGCTACGTGGAAGGCAACCAAGGCCCCTTCAGCTGGGGCGGCCATGTTGAAGGAAAAATCAGGCCACTTCAGCTGGGGCGAGGTGACCAAAAGCAGTGGTTGGGCACCAGCTGGTGCGGGTGGCCGGTACGAGGTGTACAGGCCGATCTGGTGCAGCTAGTACGTCGCTGCGGGTCAGGTGCGTGTGAGGAGTACGAGGCGTACTCTAGGTTGTGAAGGTGAAAATGAGATGTGCACCGGCTGGGGCGTATAGACAGTATAAGGCGTGCTGTTTCGCTGAGACTGTGGATGTGAGGCGTACAGGGTACGTTCGTGGTGATGTGCGAAGCGCACGCTGATGCTTGTAATTCGATGACGAAACGACGGGCTTGAGCTGCCACGCGGTCAGCAGGGCTCTTGAAGTGGCGAAGGCTTGGAGCCGTGACGAGGTCAGCAGGGCTCTTGAAGTGGCGAGGGCATGGAGCCGCGACGAGGTCAGCAGGGCTCTTGAAGTGGCGAGGGCATGGAGCCACAACCAGGTCAGCAGGGCTCTTGAAGTGGCTAGGGCATGGAGCCGCGACGAGGTCAGCAGGGCTCTTGAAGTGGTTGCGTTTGGCGCTTCCAGTCTGCCAGTGACAAGGGGTCACTGGAAAGTGCTCAAGCGGCTGCTGGAACTCCAAACCCACAGTAAGGGGTTTCAGAGGTAGGCAGGAAGGTGAATTCTACTGCTCCTGAGACTTCAGTCAGGGGGCCAGCTCAGTCCAAGGCCCTTGGAGATCTTCCTTTCCTCAAGTCTTGATGCAAAGTTCTTTTTCCTTAAAGTTCTCTCCTCCTGCAGTCCAGCAGGCTTCTTGAGTCTTTCCAAAGGTAGTCTGCCTCTCTAGTGCAAGGGTCTTTCCTTTATACCAAAAATTGCCTTTGATGTCTTTGAGGTAGGCAGGGAGTTCCCCACCCCCGATCTTGGTTGTGGGTGTTTCCCGTCATGGGACACCTAACTCTTTGAAGCAGGAAGGCAGGGTCATCAGCCGCCCAGCAGGACGGGGCGTCAGCATTGTGGAGGACAGGACACAGCCCAGAAACCACTCCTCCCCCTAATCTAAAATGCAGACAGCTAACACCAGATGCTGGAGTTTCCCCAGGCCCTTCACTATCTCCAGACGGGGAATACACATTCCAGCAGCAGCACACAGCAAGATTGGACAAGAAAACAGTCACTTCCCAGAAGTACTATTTCCAAACTTAGAATTTAGAAATCATCCATCCTAAAGAATGTATTAATCAATTCGGATTTCAGGGACACTAGTCTCACATCTTTACCATGTTCCTTGGGTCAGATAGATCATCAGATGTAATAATCAAACCTGCCCATCTGGTCTATGGGAGGCAGGTATCCTTGCAGTAATGAAACGAAAATGGCTGTAATTCATTACTAGGTCATGCCACATACATCAAGGCATGACCTACCTTTAGCTGACAGTGCACCCTACCCAGGGGCCTACCATAGGGGTGTCTGCTATGTAGCAAAGGGAAGATTTGGGGGGTGGCAGGTGGGTTTACTTGCCAAGTCGCTATGGCAGCCAAAGGCTGCACACAGGCCCTGCAATGGCAGACCTTAGACACATTTTACAAGCCTCTCCTGTGGGTGGCCCAACCAGTGCTGCAGGCCCACCAGCAGCATTTGACTTACCTGCCCTTGGCACACACAGTGCCCTAGACTAGGGTCTGACTAGTAAGCCAAATATCCAAACATGGAGTCACTAATTCATAACTGAGAGAGCATATGCAATTTAGCCCTGATTAGCAGTGGTAAAGTGCTCAGAGTCCTAAAGCCAACAGAGAAAAAATGTAAAGGTGAAGCAAAAAGTTTAGGGGTCATCCTCTAAAGAGGGCCAGGTCCAGCAATGACGCACAGACACACACACGTCTGCATGGCGGTGGAGAGTCAGAAAGCTGTTTACTGCGCCAGGCTCCTGTTGGGGAACAGACACACTCATCTGTGCCCCAGTGAAAACCCCAGATGCTTTTTGATATTTTTAAGTCTCAGAATGAACCCACACTACACTTGGATTTTCTTTTGGGGACAGACACACACAAATACACACACTACTGCAGCTCACGGAGAAGCCCAGAGGCCGTTTGGATTTCCCTCAACCTGAGAAAAAATCCAACCTGCACCCTGCTCTTCACTTGGGCACACACAAACACTCCCTCTTCCTGGCCCCAACACACAGCATAGATGCTGCTTGGACTTTTTTTCTGCCTAAGAAAAAACTAACAAGCATTTGCAATGCAATAGGTCTCGCAGCATTAAAGTTTGATTTATTGGCATTGCATATGACAATGTGTTGCATTAAATTTTTAGCAAAGTCTGTATTGCTGTATAAAGATGATTTGCAAGATGATAGCGATGGAGTGGGGGATGGATGGATGGATGGATGGATGGAGTGGAGGGGGTGGATGGAGTGGGGGGTTGGAAACTCCTGCAGTCACTTTCACTTTCCCTCCCCCCTTCTTCCACTGTCGACTCCACGCCCGTCAACGCGCCCGAAGTGCTCCCTTAGTCTATCACAGCACACCAGCACAATTGAGAAGGGCTCACCTACCCCACCGCTCCCCAGCACCCAGTTCTGTCCCATTCGCAGGTCGCAGCTCTCCGTACCTGTGTAGGTCTCGCAAGTAAAGTCCAGAGGGATTGCAGCTAGGGCCCGCGCCATGGCTGCTGGCGGCAGCGGGAGGCGCCCCTCCTCCCCGTCGATCCACCCACGCGTCTTCCTGAGGCTCCGGCTCCCTCATTCGGCTGCCCGCGTGCCCCCCGCACAACTCCTTGCTCCACCAGCAACTCTTTGCCCGTGCGCCCGTCTCGCACTCCAGCAGCCTCCAAGCCCAGACGGCCGCGCCGCTGACATCACCTGCGCGCTTACACAACTCCCGCTTGTTTACAAAAGCGAACAGTGCCGCTGGTTTCATTTATGCAGTCTGTCCTATGATGTAAGGTACAGGTGTAATTTTTTATTCCTAGGTGGTACATTTGCAGGATACCAAAAGTATTTTGGACAAAGGTGACATAACAAAATTTGTGTATTTTTTTTTCAAAACATCCAATGATATGGTTTGCATCAATATTGGAGACAATAAAATAATGGTGTACACCGTTCAACATTTCAGAAAGTCCAATCCATTCCTGCGGGCAGGTGGAGAAGTGTGGCTCAGGGGTTAGAGGCGGCAGACCCGGAAGCTGAGATCGGCCCTGGACCAGGGTTCAATTCCCCGCCTCGGCGGGTCTTGGGCTCAAAAAATTCCACTGACTCGATAATTCTCGCTCCGGTGCCTTCTCGACTCATGGGTTCACACTCTGCGACTCTGGGCAATAGCTTGCTTAATCTCCACAACGGCCCCTCGCGGCGGGATGCCTGGCTTTCACCTTGTGGATACCCTGCCGGGGTTATCTCACAGGGGAATACCAGGACGGGTTCCCTAAGCAAGCGCTGGGAAACCATTTGTGGGTAGCTGTGCGCTATATAAGCTCAAATACATTTACATTTACACAGGTGCAGTACGAGACATTTAAATAATGGGGACAGGGTCAGCCTTTTCCAGGGTCCGATAACCACCAATTCAACTAGAAACAAGCTAACAGGCCATGGTTTAAATACATAAAAATACAGCTTGTTCCTGTTCCATCCACAGGAGCGAGGCAAACGCTGCGGTCGTGTTTCAAAAAATGCATCGTTAAGGCCAAATTCATCAAATCGCTTCCTATCTGCTTGCTGTAATGGGGGCCCCCTTCAAGCCTCCAAATCCAGGCCAAGCCCCACCTTGTGACCTCCGGCCTTGAAGTTCTTTCCATCTACGAGTGCAGAGAGTGGGAGTTTCACACCTGGCCTCAGGGTCTGGGTGTATCCAACACTGACTAGGCTAGAGTTATTTACTTTCACAGAGACAGTAGCAGACGGATCCAGCTGGTACTTGGCCGCTACTCCAAAGCGAGTAGTGTTGTTGCCTGCTGTCCAAGCTAGGTTGACTGCAGTGTCCATATTGTCACTCACTTTCTGGTAAATGGATCCCCCAAACTCAGACCCGTCATTGACAGTGGTGTGCAGCTGGAAATCACCGGTTTTATATCCAACGGAAAGGTTATTCTTGGAATGCTTAGATTTGGCACTATCAAAATGCGAGCCACTTCCGGATAAGGAGTTATGGAAAAAGATTAAAAAATTGGAGACCTCATCAAGCTACTGCAGTGGGAAAGGCAAGTCCCCCACGTGGGCACTCAATGTATTTCTTATCAATACTGGCTTTAAGAGTTCATGCCCACAATGGAATGACATGTTCTGCAACACTGTTTTATACAACTAGTACGGGGCGGGCGTGCAGGAATGTGCAGAGTCCCACTTAATAGAAAGGACAGAGCAGTGGGGATGTGGAGGATCGGTGCTGCGGTCATGCTGACAAGATATCAAAGTGTTATCAACAGGTGGGACAGGTTATTTCCCCCAGGTGTCCTGTTTCAGCAGAGCGATTCTCTTATCTTACAGTTCGCAGTCCAACAGCCCTCCACTCTGCTCTCCCAAACCATGCGTTGGAATGTAGCAGACAATTTTCGGCAGAAAGAAATCCATAGTGGCTGCTCCAGAGGTCCATGCAGGCAGCTGCTGGGCTGGGCTGGGCAGGCCTAACACAAAGGGTTCCTGTGCACCCGTTGCTAGCACCCTGAAGTACCGCAGCTCAAAAGCTGCACTGTTTTCAAAGTTTACCCTGTCAGCCCCGGAATGGCAAGCAATACAGCAGGAAACCGCGCACTCGTACATCAATATGCCGTCCTCCAAACTTCGTAAAGAAAAACTTCAAGGAATAATGTGTTGACGGGAACATCTAATAACTGAATGATTAGGCAGCACAATCTTTTCATCACCTTTCCGCAGCTTTGTGGCTCTATTGCTACATTTAATTTCGGTAAGTAGGTGGCTAGTGCCATCTACAGGTCACCGCTAAAGAAATGCTACTACTCCTATTAGTATATGGTGCAGGGTCAAAGCCATCCGCTTCGTTACCTGCAGAACTGTGCTATTAAAGGAGACATGGTATACTCATTCTGACACTGAAGCAATTTACAAATATGACGTTAAGACAGCGGACAATGAATCACTTACTCGGCAGTTCAATCACAAGCATCGTTCGCACATAACATATAACACCACGTAAATACCAACATAAGCCTAGGTAAGCAATCCAAAAATCATAAATGGGAACAGTGGATGTGATTAGCAATACGACTTGAAAGTCGCCATTTGCGCACAATATTGATACAAACCGTGGCAGGAAATGCGTTTGGTATGTTCATGCCGGCTGCTATCTATGCTAATCATAGAGGTAAGCAGGAAGGGATAGGCGGAGTCCCCGCCGCGCGCTGGTCGATGAGATCGCCGGAGGTCCTCCCTCAGGCTGCGCGCGGTGCAGGCTGGGATCGCGGTGGCGGCTGCGGGCCCTGGCTGACGGAGCCCTGGGAGATAGTAGCGGGAAAGGAGTGCAGAGGACCCGGCGGCAGCCCGCAAGGAGCGGCTCACACCGGGGAGGGGGGAACCCGGCACCGCAAGTATGATTGTGTCCTTTCTGTGACGCCCTCAGGGGAAGGGGGGGATGCCTGTATGTGTGCGTGTGTGTGTGTCTGTGTGTGCGACGGCGTAGGGGTGGGGGGATGTCTCTCCGTGCGTGTATGTGAGCTTGTGTATGTGTGTGCGCATTCGTGCAGGGGGAGGTGTGCCTGTGTGTTTGCGCTTCCCAGGAGACAGCCTCGCGTTCGCGCGCGCGTGGCCTGCGTCGATCGCCTTTTGCGAGATGCGCGCGGCCAGGTGCTGTCTTCTGGGAAGCACACTCAGTAACAATAGATCTCCTGGTGGACACAGCGCTGACGCGCTGTTACGCCACGAGACCTAAAAATGTGCCCAGCTCCTCGTTGGAGTTCGGAAACACGCGGCTGGGCTTGGAGTTATCGCCACCAACAGAAGCACACTAACCCCCAAACATTTCTGAACACTACACACCTGAAGAAGTCCTGGATGTTGTGGCTTGCAAGAACGCCACACATAATTTGCAGCACAAGTTAACCATTGTTTAAAAAAAGATGTGATCACATTGTTGGCACACATACACAAATAAAAATGATTTATATGTGTGGTTGGCTGAATGACCTTGCATGTGTGGGCGGGCCTATCACACAAGACAGTAACAGGCCATGTACATGATTTGTGAATGCAAGTGCCTTCACATTGTCACATCTTTGGCCCCTCCTGTCCCATGCAAAAGGCCCACCCACACCTGTGGGGTTCCATTGTCTGGTATGACTTGCGCCAGCCACCTAAAGTTCTGGAGTTTTCTGTCACAGAAACAAAAAAAGAATTGTGAGTTTTTACCCACACATTATCACCCCCGGGGAATCCCGGGGAACAATAGTGACATTTGATGGGATTCTTGCACGCCATCACTGCGCCTCTAGTTTTTGAAATGCCTGGAGTATGTAGGGTCCCCTGGGTGCCATATGACCTGTGCCTCCACACTGCAGACATTCCAGATGGCATCTCCCCCATCATTACAATTCCCCAGTGTCTGGAGTCTGCAGGTCTGTTAAAACCATTGAAAACCACCCCTGTCTGATACCCCACTTGCAGACACCCTGGGGGGCACAGATTCGGGTCCATCCTTGGCAGGGATACGATTGTGTGAGGAAACCCAAAGGAAACGACCATCTTTAGGGGGAAATGTTGAAAATCAGATGACTCCCTTGTTCAGAGTATTATCTCGGCCAGCCAGTCATGGCAAGAGCGCCCTAGCCCCCATTGACACAGACCTTATGAGGTGCTGATGGTAAATATATATGATGGGGAATGTTTCCATACATCCTAGGGGTGATATCAGTCACCAAAAGAGGCAACCTATAGGAGGATTTTGCCTGCAGCTGCTTCCCAAATTTCTAAAATGCAGGACACCAGATTTATCTCCTGTGGGCACCTTGAACCCACAGCACACCCTGACACCCTACAGCGTCAGTGTCACACCCGTTTTTGCTCCTCATACTCTGAGCCGTCTCTTTGTGGCGCCCGTCCTGTATCCTCACAGCCCAAGCTCGAGATGAGAGGAGCTCTAACTGGACCCCGATAGCGGGGAGAGAATCTCTGGTTAGAGCTCTGGGCCTGTCGGCTCTGCAGGAAAGAGCCTGCCGGCATGGCGCAGGCCATCAGGGAGGGGACCCGACCCTCCCTTGATTGAGATTGAGCCCGCCCAGCACCACTGACCCGCAGACTGCCCACCATGCCCAAAGGGAAGGGCGAGCTTTGTTTGCCACATATTTGCCATGGGTGGGAGTCAGGCTGCCTTCTCCCTAGGAGGGAATCTTTTGCCGTCTGATGCTTGTTTTCATGCCGGCAGCTGCAGGAGCAATGCACGACCTACTCTGAATGACTCTGGTAGAAGGAGCACGCCTCCATCTTGGTCGTGTTCACCGTCAATCAATCAATCAGGGAATTGTAAGCTCGCCACTCACCCGTGAGGGTCTCAAGGCGCTGGGTGGTCTGGGGGGTCCGCAGAGCTGTTTAGCCAAAGAGCCAGGTCTTGAGGGTGTTCCTGAAGGTGTCAGGGAGGGGGGTGCTTCTGATGTCTGCCGGTAGCTCGCTCCAGGTCTGGGCTGCAATGTTAGAGAAGGATCTTCCGCCTGCCCTGGCGATGCATGGGGTTTCGGCCAGTGCCAGGTTGGGTGATCGGAGGTTTCCTGTCATGAAACCATCTTCCCAAGCTTCATATAAGCTTGGAATATCCTTCAGGATAACCCACCCCTGTCCCGTGCAACCAGCACTCCTTGTACCTAGAAAGATAAAAAGAGATTAGCTTATGTAGAGAACTGGTTCATGAAGGTTTTGATCATGTCTGTATATTTGTATGTTTGCACTTCGCTAGTAAATATAGTCACTTTCAGGTTATAGAGTAGGAGGCCTTCATTTGTAATGTGATTTGTACTTGGTTCTATGGTTGTAGCTAAAGGCATACGATATTTGCAGCTGCAAGGAAAAAAGACGCGCGTTTAAAAAACGACACGCATCGTTTTGGTGCGCATAGAAAGACTGATTCATTGCTCCGCTCTCGGAGTGCTCGGCGGCTTTGGGCGTGGCACGCAGCTGTTCTTCAACGTCCCGGGGTGTGGCTGGACTATAAAAGCCACACCCAGGGTTCCAGAAGGCGCTTAGTCTTCGGAGCATCTCAGAGTCAGCAGCAGCACCGGAGAGCTCACGGATCATCGCTGAAGGTCTTGAACTGTGCCAGCCATCCACTGAACTTCATCGGACAACCAGAAAAAGAAGAGCTAAGTACTTCCTTCTTCAAGGCGCCCAACGCTAGCTTTTTGGGGACATTTTTGGACAATGGCTAAATTATAATTCATGGATGTATCAAGATTATTTCTTTGGTATTCTGAGTCATAGCCTAGCAGGAACATGAGTTAATGTAATGATTCTAATGGAGGTTGAGAATGTTAAAGTTGATGTATAGAATATATATTCTCGCAAAACTCAAGAATTTTCAGAGGCAATAGCAAAGAGATTTTGTAGTGGATAAAACTATAGAATCTTCACGGAGAAGTCGCGTCTAGATCTACGAGACAGGGAAAAAGAAGTGAGTAAGATTAACTCAAAGTTATTTTGCAGGGAAAAGTGAAGGTTAAAGAAAAGTGCAAATAAGTGTTGTTTAATCTCTTAGAATCCTGTAACCAAGTCTGGAGGCGGACAAATCAACCACCTTCAACAGAAAAGACACACCCCTTAACACATCAAGACGACGACATCCAGGACGCGAAGACCAGACAAGTAGTTCGCAGGTAGGAGACTGCTTTCGAAAGGCAAGGAAGGTGTGAGAGGAGTTAGGATTGGAAGTCAGGGATGAATAAGAACATTTGCTAAGGAACATTCTTGTATATTTTCAGGTCGACTACAAGGAAACAAGTAGCGTCAGATCCGGCCTCTCTCCCTGACTGCTACCCATCACCCTAGTGTATGTATAAGAATCACGGGCTGTAAGGTAGGGTTCTGGGGGATTGGTCCATAGCGTCTCTGCAAAACCAATCAAGCACCTTACAGGTAAGGTTGGTGTTCAACTCAGGTAAGAGTGCTTGATCTTATCTGACAGAAGACTAAGCCCACGACAAAAGGCTTTGCCCAGGCGCTATGGAAGAATCTCAGCAGATCACTTTGCAAGATTTAGCTGCAGTGTTACTAGAAATGAGGGCAGAAAATGCAGATTTAAGAAAGGATTTAACCGCAATCCAGCATAGATTACAAGCACCTAGTCCTCAAACCTGGACCTTTAGTTCAGATAAAAAATCTTATTTAAAACCACCAGTCTTTCAACCGACTATGCACACTTTATATAGTGGTGACGCTGCTTCAAATACCTCAGCTAATACTCAAATTCAGGTAGTTACTCCTGTAACGGTACCTTTAGCACCTCCCAAGAGATTTTATGGGGATTGTAACAAGTTCACCATCTTTCTAAACCAGTGTCAATTACATTTTGTGGCAAAACCTACTGCATTTCCCGATGACTCATCTAAGGTGGCATTTATCTTGTCCTATTTGGGCGGAGACGCAGCCTTATGGTCAGTACCTTATGTGGAAAGGAATGATCCCATGTTAACTGATTTTAGACGATTTAAAAGAGCAATGAAAAAACTATTTGCTAAACATGTGTTCGTACAATCTGCAGATCATGAATTGCTAAATCTACGGCAAGGGTCTTCAGATCTCCTGCATTATATTTCAATCTTTAATAGGTTGGTAATTGAAGCAGAGTGGCCTGAGGAGAGAGGAGAAACGCGTGTCGCTATTTTATCGTGGTTTACGCGACGATTTAAAAGATATGGTAACACAGATTTTAGATCCACCTACAGATTGTGAGGAGTTCATAGACCTAGTAGTTAAACTAAATCACAGAATTTCTGAGAGAAAAGGAGAGAGAGGTAAATCAGACTTTAGAATGATGGTTTTCAAGGAAAGAGGGAATTTAAGAACAGAATCTTCTCCTGCTAAACTTGACCCTGTAGAGCCAATGCAAATAGGCACAGTTAGAGGACCCCTCACTAAAGATGAGAGAGAAAAGCGCCGAAAATTGAACCAGTGTATGTACTGTGGAAAAACCGGACATTTTATAAAAGATTGTCCAACACGTCCAGTTAGGCCTAAGATCAAGACTACAGAAGTTGCAATAATGCAACAGTCGGAAAACTAGATCTCTCGGTAGATAAAGAGGTCGATCTATCGAGTTCACCTATCACTTTGGCCTCCTTAACTCCAACTGCCTCGCATTGTCACCTCAGTATGCGTATTCTTCTTCAGTCTCAAGTGAATAAGGAACGGTCCTGGTCCATTGATGCTTTAATTGATTCTGGGGCTACTGGAAATTTTATTGACACTAAATTATTCCAGAAGTTAGGTTTACAACAAATAGTCAAGGACTCCCCAGAAGTAGTCAGAGCAGTGGACGGAAAGGAACTCACCTCTGGTCTCATACAGTACCATACAGAAATCTTAAAGATGACTTGTGCAGAAAGACACATGGAAAATATAACATTTGACATAATTGATGCTCCTCAATTTGGTTTGATTTTGGGGATCCCTTGGTTAGTTTTACACAATCCCTATATTGATTGGACTAACAGGAGTATTTTATTTAAATCTGATTATTGTCACGCTAAATGTTTCCAACAATTCCCGGGTTCTGAGTTGTTAATTCAAGGATATGACTTCCCAAAAGATTCCAAGAGTGTTCTAGTTGTTGCAGGAGTACCCGAAGAGTATCAGGATTTGGTAGATGTTTTTGACAAAAAAAAGGCAGAGACCTTACCCAGTCATAGAGATTTTGATTGTCAGATAGATTTGGTTCCGGGGGCAACATTGCCTTGTAGCCGAATTTACGCTTTGACTGAGAAGGAAAATGAACATCTACGTAATTATCTGGACGAATACTTGGCCAATGGGTTTATTCGACATTCCAAGTCCCCAGTCTCTTCTCCTCTCTTCTTTATCCCGAAGAAGGGAGGAGAATTGCGCACGTGCATTGACTATCGTTCCATTAATAATGTAACAGTCAAGAACCGATATCCCTTACCTTTAATTCCGACCTTACTTGATCAAATCAAAGATGCCACCATTTATACAAAACTGGATCTGCGAGGGGCATATCATTTGGTGCGAGTCCGAGAGGGCGACGAATGGAAAACAGCCTTTAGGACTAAATTCGGATTATATGAATACCAAGTAATGCCCTTCGGACTTTGCAATGCTCCAGCAGCATTACAGTTTTTTATAAATGAGGTGTTAAGGGATTTTTTGGATATTTGCTGTATAGTATACATTGATGATATTCTCATCTATTCAAAGAACAAATCAGAGCATGTAAAGCAAGTACGAGCCATTCTTCAACAGCTTTTACAAAATTCTCTATTCGTAAAACTTGAAAAAAGCTTGTTCCATGTAACCACAGTGGATTTTCTAGGGTATATCCTTAGTCCGGCTGGAAGAGAAATGGACCCAAAGAAAGTTAAGGCAATAATTGAATGGCCCAGTCCCTCCTCTGTGAAGCAAATTCAGAGCTTTCTGGGATTTGCAAATTTCTATAGGCGTCTTATTAAAGACTTTTCACAAAAGGTTATGCCTATCACAAAATTGTTACGCAAAAATACAAAATTCGAATGGACTTCAGAAACTGAACTAGCTTTTCAGGACCTAAAAAAACAATTTGTGACAGCCCCAGTTCTAAAACATCCTGATCCTTCTCAGCCTTTTATAGTAGAAGCTGATGCCTCACAATTTGCCATTGGGGGAATCTTATCTCAGAGAAGTACAAATACTGGACAATTGCACCCCATTGCATTCTATTCCAGGAAATTAACCCCTCCAGAACAGAATTATGCAATTGCAGACCGTGAACTATTGGCCATAAAAGCTGTGTTCAAAGAATGGCGACACTACTTGCTAGGGGCTCGACATCCGGTAACTATATATACGGATCATAGGAACTTACAGACACTTAGATCCGCTAAAGCTTTGACTCCTCGCCAACTGCGTTGGACTTTGTTTTTTAATGATTATGATTTCATCATAACTTATCGCCCAGGAAAAGAAAACAACAAAGCCGATGCCCTGTCCAGAATAGGTGTAAGTGATGACTTGAATCTACAAAAGGAAAAGCTACATCCTATAATTTCAGAGGAACGGTTTCAGATTGGTCTTGTCAACTCTGATGTGTTAATTGATATAGAGAAAGCCTTACAAAATCATACAAGAGAAGAATGGAATAAGTTGTATCCCTTGTTGCAATGGAAAGACAATATGTTGTTTATGAATGACCAAGTTTTTGTTCCCAATGAGATGTTACAAGAAAGGGTGATACAAAATTACCATGATTCCATGCTGTCAATCCACCCAGGGGTTACCAAAATGTATCAGCTCATTAAAAGACGCTTTTGGTGGCAGAACATGTTAACGGACATCCAAAGATATGTACAAACATGCACGGTTTGTAGTAGAAACAAAGCGGTTCATAAATCTCCATCTGGATTACTTATGCCTTTGCCAGATCCTCCTCAGCCTTGGCATACGGTGTCTTTAGATTTCATTGTAGAGTTGCCTCGTACAACTTCAGGCTTCACCACCATTCTCACAGTAGTGGATCACTTTTCCAGATATGCTCATTTCATTCCTTTAAAAAAACTTCCTACGGCTTTGGAGTTAGCACACATTTTTGTCACTCATATTGTGAGGCTACATGGCATTCCATCTGTTGTGCTATCAGATAGGGGTTCACAGTTTGTGTCACATTTCTGGCAAGGTCTAGGGAAATCCTTGAAAATGGAAGTGCGTATGTCATCCAGTTATCATCCACAAACAGATGGACTGACAGAACGCACAAATCAGACAGTTGAACAATTTCTACAATGCTTGTTAACCACCCATGAGCATGAATGGTCAGACATCATGTGGGCTGTTGAATTCGCTTACAATAATACAAATCATTCTTCAACCGGAATGTCACCTTTTTTTCTGTGTTCATGGTTTCCATCCAAAAGATATGTTGGGCATAGATAAAAAGGTTTCAGATACACCAGCAGTCACTGATTTTGTAGACAATCTATTCTCTATTCAACGAGAGGCTCAACAGCAGTTAATTCATGCAAAAGAAGTTCAGAAGAAATTTGCTGACAAACATCGGTCTAAACAACCCAACTATTCTGTGGGTGATGATGTTTGGTTAGCCACAAAAAATTTAAGATTGAAGAGTCATAAAGCTTTTTGGCCCCGATTCATAGGACCTTTCCCAATTGAAAAAATTGTAAATCCAGTCAGTATGAAGCTGAAACTACCTAGTTTGTATCGAATCCACCCAGTTTTTCATGTTTCACTACTGAAACCTTGTGATCCTGACACTCGGAAAGTTATTCATCCTCCTGAAATTGAGATAGAAGGTGACTTGGAATATGAGGTAAAGGCAGTTCTAGATTCCAAAAGGAGGAAAGGCAGGTTATATTACTTGGTGGATTGGAAGGGTTATGGTCCGGAAGACCGTTCTTGGGAGCCCCTTGAAAACTTAAAAAACTCTCCTAAGGTCTTAAAAACTTTTCATAATCGATTTCCAGAAAAACCAAAGCCAATTCCAACAGTATTAGGGGGGATTCTACGGGGAGGGTACTGTCATGAAACCATCTTCCCAAGCTTCATATAAGCTTGGAATATCCTTCAGGAAAACCCACCCCTGTCCCGTGCAACCAGCACTCCTTGTACCTAGAAAGATAAAAAGAGATTAGCTTATGTAGAGAACTGGTTCATGAAGGTTTTGATCATGTCTGTATATTTGTATGTTTGCACTTCGCTAGTAAATATAGTCACTTTCAGGTTATAGAGTAGGAGGCCTTCATTTGTAATGTGATTTGTACTTGGTTCTATGGTTGTAGCTAAAGGCATACGATATTTGCAGCTGCAAGGAAAAAAGACGCGCGTTTAAAAAACGATACGCATCGTTTTGGTGCGCATAGAAAGACTGATTCATTGCTCCGCTCTCGGAGTGCTCGGCGGCTTTGGGCGTGGCACGCAGCTGTTCTTCAACGTCCCGGGGTGTGGCTGGACTATAAAAGCCACACCCAGGGTTCCAGAAGGCGCTTAGTCTTCGGAGCATCTCAGAGTCAGCAGCAGCACCGGAGAGCTCACGGATCATCGCTGAAGGTCTTGAACTGTGCCAGCCATCCACTGAACTTCATCGGACAACCAGAAAAAGAAGAGCTAAGTACTTCCTTCGTCAAGGCGCCCAACGCTAGCTTTTTGGGGACATTTTTGGACAATGGCTAAATTATAATTCATGGATGTATCAAGATTATTTCTTTGGTATTCTGAGTCATAGCCTAGCAGGAACATGAGTTAATGTAATGATTCTAATGCAGGTTGAGAATGTTAAAGTTGATGTATAGAATATATATTCTCGCAAAACTCAAGAATTTTCAGCAGCAATAGCAAAGAGATTTTGTAGTGGATAAAACTATAGAATCTTCACAGAGAAGTCGCGTCTAGATCTACGAGACAGGGAAAAAGAAGTGAGTAAGATTAACTCAAAGTTATTTTGCAGGGAAAAGTGAAGGTTAAAGAAAAGTGCAAATAAGTGTTGTTTAATCTCTTAGAATCCTGTAACCAAGTCTGGAGGCGGACAAATCAACCACCTTCAACAGAAAAGACACACCCCTTAACACATCAAGACGACGACATCCAGGACGCGAAGACCAGACAAGTAGTTCGCAGGTAGGAGACTGCTTTCGAAAGGCAAGGAAGGTGTGAGAGGAGTTAGGATTGGAAGTCAGGGATGAATAAGAACATTTGCTAAGGAACATTCTTGTATATTTTCAGGTCGACTACAAGGAAACAAGTAGCGTCAGATCCGGCCTCTCTCCCTGACTGCTACCCATCACCCTAGTGTATGTATAAGAATCACAGGCTGTAAGGTAGGGTTCTGGGGGATTGGTCCATAGCGTCTCTGCAAAACCAATCAAGCACCTTACAGGTAAGGTTGGTGTTCAACTCAGGTAAGAGTGCTTGATCATATCTGACATTTCCTTTGGGTACGTGCCCATCTCCTCTGCCGGATGAACTGTCTGCCCTCCACCACCACTTTTTATGCGGGCTGATTGCCTGAGTCTGGCAGCTGGCGGCATATACCACTGCCATTGCTGTGTACTGTCGCTGGTTGCAGTATCCACATTCTCTTCCAGCCAGAGTCCTCTACTCAACCGGCCCTGGAGGAAAGGACCCGCGACCAGCTTGAATGTTTTTGGTGAGATGATATGGCTTTGTTGCCTGCACTGGGCCTGCCCGCTGCACTTTCCAGGTGAATTATATACTTTACGCCTGCTGTGCCCAAGGCAGGGTCCATGTTGCTGCTCACGCTCCGCCCCCTGATATATGGTGAATCCTGCTCCCTGGAATCTTTGCTACTTACTCAGCATTTTTCCAACAATCTTCCCCATTAGAACTAGATGTGACATCTGCAGCCTTTGGTATTCTTACCAGTGAACAGGGCTAGTGTGTCCCCGGATGATGGCCAACTTGTGCGATGGTACCTACCATGCCACTTGCTCTCCTCGTCCACAGACAATCATCTTCCCTCTTACTCTCCACTAACGTAATCCCCTCCCCTAACCAACGAGTTCTACAGGAAATATATCTCACGACATGGGAATTGCAAATGGTCCTGTAATTACTGGGGTGTACAGAAAACAAGTATATCACTAGTCCACAGTGCAAGCTGACTGCAGAGCTGGAGCTCTAGGAAGACGTCTCTGGATTGAGGATACCTAATTAGCATATATCACGGCCTAGACCCCACCATCCACCTCTCACAAACCCGACACAAAGGTCCACTTCCAAATGTGTGCCATTCTTTGCCCTAAAACACCGCCCGACCACGCGGAGATGCCCTACTCAACAGCACCACCACACTGCATCCCCTCCAGCTAAGCTCAGATGCCCTACTACGCAACACTCCCGTGTTGCGCTTCCCCCTACACTACTCCTGTCCTGAAACCCCATGGCCCGGACTCCTTCTCCGTCACTGCCCCCCCAACCTTTCTACAAAAGCAGCCAAAAAAATACAAACACAATCTAATTAAGCAACACCCCAAACTGCTCATCGCAGCAGACTTCTACCACAACACCTCAAAAGGCACAAAGAGAAGGGATCACATCTCCCACACTGCAAAATGGGACAAAATCCTAGCTAGATTACTTCACATCACTGAAGCCACTAGAATCCCTCATGGCCGCAAACTAACAATCTGTGGCTTGCCCACTTTCAAAGGCAATGCCACCACAATCATTTTCAAACATGGGGCTCTCATGATACTAGCCAAAGATGCCAACCTCCACACTTTTGAATCCATATTCCCTTTACTAAAAACATGAATACAGACATGTAATACTAAGGGTAGTCATTGACGGGTACACAGGCTGGGGAAGACGCTATACCATAGAACAGGCAACCCTGGAGATGACTAAAGAACTTAAGAGTTTTAGATCCGAACTCACCACATTTAAGTCCCAACTTGAACGTGTCGATGGCAGACTGTCCGAGGTTGAATGAAGGATTGACTCAAAACTAAATAACATCACAGACATCTGTAAGCCTCAGTGTAAGGAGGTGGAGTTGGAGGACCACAGCAGACGTGATAATAATTCAATCTATCCAGTTCCGGAGAAGGAGGAGGGATCACACGTGTAGCACCTCTTGGTTACCTGGCTGCCTGACCTTCTTCACGTGTTGCTTTACCAGCCCCTTGCATTCCAGAGGGCACATAGATTACGAGTGCACCGGGATTCCACCCCAGATAGTCCTAGACCAATCATTGCGCGTCTCTTGCATCATGAGCAAGTAAGAACTATCCTCCAACTTGCCCATCAGTACAAGGGACTCCAGATCACTATCGGGCTGATTTCTCACATGCATCTAATCTCTTTAGGGAAAAGCTCTTAGCTCTCCACCGGCTCTTAAAACATAAAGAAAGTGATATTTGCTGTGGGCTCCTGGCCAGACAAAGGCGGAGTTGCTATTCTAATACATAAAAGATTGATGGCTTGGTTTGGCAATGTCTGGACGGACGAGGTTGGATATTTTGCCTTAGTGAATCTCTAAAGCCAAGTCTTCCAGTTTATTATAGGCAGTGTCTAGGCCCTCACGGGCTCCAAGTTATCCTTACTTTCCAGATTGCACATACTCCTAGTGTCCTTTGGAAACCCCTGCTTTTTATGGTAGGCGACTGGAACTTGACACAAGACCTTTTCCATGGAAGGATTGGCTGATGAGGGGTGATACCCCGAAACCGGTCCCATGGTGCTTGTTTCCAGTCCAGGGAAGACATGGCTAGGCAGTTCGTGCTGGACTGTTCCCATGAGGAACAGGGTCAAGACGGATTTGCATATGGCTTAATGGCTAGGTCTGAACTGAGGTGAACTAAAGAACGACGATGGATTAAACCCATGTCTGTGACTGGGGTCAAGAGACTGAAAAGTTTCAGCACTCCGTCCATCATATCCTTGTGGTTGCTAAGCAGAGTGTGACACTGCAGACCGGGAGTTTAAGTCACATCTAATGGGTAGTATGTGACGTGGAAGACTTTGATTGAGAGGCGTGGCAGTTCAGATTATTGGTGATTATTGATCTGGTACAGTAAAGGTCTGGAGATGAAGGGCTAAGAGGGGAGATCAGAACTGTGAGAAGTTGGCCCGATATGCAACGTTCGCTATTCTAGCGACCGCTATGTATCGTTCCAACGACCCTTATGGTGTTTGGTTGTAAGTCAACCTATAGACCAGCTATCCTAGTAGCGTGGATACGAGCAGTCTAAGGCTAAAGACTCGAGAGGGCGTGTTAAGCCAGCTGTTTACCACACATGTACCCCTTGAACACCCAGTGAAAGGACACCACACAAGTGTTATGAAAATAAACAGTATATTTATTAAGAATCACAACAGCCCTGTACTCTTTATGAGGACAGGGTACTAAGCACAAACCAAATCTCTTTAGCAAATACTTCAAGTGCACAGTTTAAAACAAGTGTCCGAGGACACGGAAAGGTTAAGGCAAGTCGGAAGCGAGGGACTCGGGACCCTAGAGTAAGGAGGCTATGCAGGCACCGAAATGCCGAGTTACCTAGCCACGAGGGCTGCGGCTGCACAAGTCTTACAGGCGTCGGGGTCTTCGCTGACGAGCCAGGAGCCGGAAGAAAGGAGTTGCTGGCCGGCGACCAGTGCTGAATAGTTCGTAGAGATCCAAGCCTGGATCGGAGATGGAAGAAACCTGAAAGCAGAGGGGACCAAGTTCGTACTACTAGCCAGTAGTCAGAGGGTACCAGGAAGGCACCGGTTGGCCGTCACCTCGACTAGGTGAGTGGGCGACGCTAGGCTCTGCAGTCTCACGGACCAGGAGGCGTTGTCGGCGACCACGGTGGAGGTGCGAGCTGTCCCACGAAGGATGATGCTGTCGGCGTCGCTGGGCCCAGGATGGGGCAACAAGCCTTGGCAGGTCTCAGGGCCACGTGGTGGGCCTAAGATGGCGTCTTGAGTGGACCAGGAGGGTCCGGGATGCTTCTTGCAAAGATGGAAGCAAGGGCCAGTCTGGAGTAACCAGACCAGCAGGGATGTTTCTCGGATGTCGTCAAAGAAGGGCACAAGCCAGCGGCTAGTGACCAGACAACGTGCTGAGCAGCGAGCAGAAGGGCCCCACGCAGATCGTGGAGATGCTGGGAGACTGCACTTCGGTGCTGGAGCGGCTCAGGGTCGGGGCTTCTCGGACCCCAGAGCACTCACCAGAGAGTTATCTCGATGGTCGGGCTGGTTAAGAGCGTGCAGGTTCTGATGATGGCCGGTCCCTCGAGGTCTCGTCGCACCCACAGATCACAGCTGAGCTGATGACGTGGGTAGAGGTCAGAGGTGCCAGGGAAGCCAGTTCTCGTCGAGCTGGGCCGTCGGATTCCTTGAGGAAGGACTTACAGCAAACCGCAGAGTTCTTAGATGGTGCCCGCTGATGCAGGGTGACTACTCCTTAGTCACAAGGGAGAAATCTTGAGAAGAGTCTTGAAGTCCTTTCGTAGAAAGTATTCTTGATTCAAAGATGATCTAATTTGGAAGGGTCCCCGCTCCGACCTTTATTCTAAAGAAAGGGGTGGGAACATGACTAGGTCCTGCCCTAAGGGTGGGACCAGGAAGGGGGGTAGTTACACCCCTCTCCCCTGCCGGACTTTCCCCAGGCCAGGGCTGTCGCCCCTGGAACTGGTTCTAACCGGCAGATGCGTAGTGAGCACCGGGGTGCCACTCCGCAGTCACCTTCTCGCAAAAGCCCTACCTACCCAGAATACACAAACCCTGTCTGGGACGGTGCGAACACCGCCCTCGACAGGAAACCCTTTGTCCAAGCGCTCCTCGCTGGAAGGACTCCCAGCAGCAGGAGGTCAGACTCGTGTCTGTGGTGGCAGCATCCATTTTGTGGAGCTGAGGCTTTAGTTAACTTTAACCGGGGTTCACAGTTACGTACATGTCGTGCCCCTCTATAAGGGTGGAATGCTAACCTCATCGCCAGAATTGGTGAGAGGGCAGCACCCCGATTCGTATGACACCTTACTCGACATGTCTTGATAACCGATGTGGCACGCGTTATCATGGAACAGCCATTGGGTCCTTTGTCCGCAAGCTGCAACCGGGCTCGGCTCGGGCCAGAACCTAGTTCACACGAGCCCACGCACTCTGCCTTCAGGATTGTTAAGGCCTGCCATAGGAGTGACTGATAGGAACTCGGGTGCCCATTGTATGGTTAGATATAGAGCTACTATACCTAAAGCAAAGGGTGATTACACGACTTTGCCCCAGCTGTCATGCAGCCAGTTGTGTCAAATTTAGGAGGCCAGCCAGGGGTGGCATAATACATGCTGCAGCCCCTGGCGGCCCTGGGTACACCTATGCCCTGCGTTACGGGGTCTGATAAGGTGGCCCAGTACCAATTGGAAATGTACCTAGGGTACATGGAATCCATTTTAAAGAGAGAGCAGTAGGCCTGGGGTCCTGATTGGCAGGATCCCAGGTCGACTATGTCCAAAACCAGCTAAAACACAGGGCAAAAAGTTGGGGGCAACCATAGTCAGGATGTACCTTCCTACACAACCCCCCCCAAACGAAAGGAGATAAGGCTATCCTTGTCCAGGTAAGCCTCTATTACCTAAGTGGCCATATAAGGAAGTACCAGCTCTGGCTTGGTTTCCCCCTGTGTCATGGTCCACTAGGCAACCCCTCACCCTAAGGGTATCTGAGGGTCTCCACCATAGGGAATCTCTGTCTCTGGTGTGTCTTGGGAAAGTAGAAGGCTGATGCTGGGATGGAGTACTGAAGTGAGGCTCCTCTACCTTTGGGCTCAACTTCCTCCAATCACCGTTCATCATGTGTGCCTTTCTTTCTTTAGCTGAGATGCACTGAGCTCTCAGGGTCAGCCTCTGGCTACCTAAAGCTGGAGGCTGAGTCCCTCTGTTTGGCTTACTGGAGGGACAGGTCAGGTCTGGGGTTTTTAGGCCCCATGTTTGGCTGTGCCCAACAGTGTCCAGCTGTGGGAGTTCCCTAACTACTTTTAAGGGGGATCCCTCAGGAGTCTGTTCTATTTTCACTTGGCTAGGTTTACCAGCTTCAGTGATCCTAATCTGCTGATTAAGGGGTTCTTTTGGACAGGGGGCCCTTTTGGGTCCACCACTGGCCTCCCTGATCTCTTCAGCCCTGGGCTGACTGAGACAGGGTAGAGAGGTGCAGGTTACCTGCTCCAGACTGGGTCCCACCTGGGAAGGGTCCACTGCCATCAGGGGCTCTGCCAGGCTAGGCCTGACTACCTCTGGGGCAGTTCCTTCAACAGGGGTAGAGTCAGTTCCCTGAGGAGGCTGGCTCTCACCTAGTGTCTGGGAGGGGGAAGACTCTTCTTCCTCCTCAATGCTCTCTGTTTGAGTGGAGTGATCCATTGTTTCAGGCTTCACAACCTCACTATCTGTCTGAGTAGAGGCTGAGACCATTTCAACCTTGCCAACCTTTTCAGGAGGGCACTCAGTCTGTGTTTGGGCGGTGACTGTCACAGCCCTCCTATCCTGTTCTGGAAAGTCTGTCTGAGCCTGGGCAGTGGCTACCACGGCCCTTCCAACCTTTTCAGGGAGGAATGGTGCTTGGACTGGGGCTGTAGCTATTACTGCCCCACTAACCTGTCTGGATAGGCCTATCATTCTGGAGTGAGTTTCTTGCTCCACCTCAGCCCATGCTGAGAGTTCCAGGTCATTCCCCAGTAAGCAATCTACAGGTAGGTTATCTGTCACTGCCACTCTCATGGGCCCTGTGACATTACCCCAACTGAGCTTGACTACTGCCATGGGATGCCTTCTCTTCACTCCATGAATGTCTGTCACCTGATAAGTAAAACCAGGGGTCAGTTGAGCAGAGGGGACCAGATGGTCACTCACCATGGTGAGGCTGGCCCCTGTGTCTCTGAATGCCTCAACTTTCTGACCATTCAATAAAACTTCTTGTCTATACTTGCCCAAAATGTGGGGTCCAGTAGTGAAGTTGGCAAACCCCATGCCAGTCTCACAGACAAGAGTGTGGCCAGGGAACCTGGCTAAGCCATAGTCCTCCTGATTGCCCAAAGTAATGCCCACCACATTCTTGGGGGCACTCCCACCACCTGGGGGATTACCACTAGTGGTAACAGGAGGTCTGGGAGTGTTACCTGGGGGTATGTTTTCCTTATTGCTATTTTTAGGGCACTTGGCATCACCTTTGTAATGGCCCACCTGTTTACAGGTATGGCAATAAGGTTTCTTCTGTTCTGAAGGAGTGTTTTGGGACCCACCACCCTTGTTGGAATTTTGGGGCCCTTGGGAAGTCTTCTCTGTGGATTTATCCCCACCCTTCTCTTGAGGCTTGGTTGATTCCTTTTTCTGGTCACCACCCTGGTTTTTAGGCCTAACCCTGGTTCTGACCCATTTGTCTGCCCTCTTACCCAATTCCTGTGGAGAGGTCAACTCAGAGTCTACCAGGTGCTGATGTAATAGCTGGTTCTGACAATTATTTAAGATTTGCTCCCTCATAATCAGATTATACAATCCTTTAAAATCAGTAACCTTACTACCCAGTAGCCAGCCTTCAAAAGCCTTAGTGGCACAGTCAACAAAGTCAGTCCAATCTTGAGACTGAGTTTTCGGGGTATCCCTGAACAGCACCCTGTACTGCTCAGTGGTTAGGCCAAACCCTTCAACCAGTGTATTCTTCAAGACTTGGTAATTGTTAGCATCCTCTACCCTTGTGGTGAGGAGCTTGTCTCTTCCTTTTCCTTCAAAGGAGAGCCACAAGATAGCTGCCCACTGACTCTGGGGAACACCCTGCACAGTGCAGGCCCTCTCCAAAGCAGTAATCCATTTGTGGATGTCGTCCCCTTGTTTAAAGGGGGGCACTATCTTCCCAAGGTGTTTCGTATCGAAACTCTTTTCCCTATTACTAGGTACATTGCTGCCACCAGTGGGGACTACCCCACTTAACTGTTGCTCTCTAGCAAAGGCAAGCTTCTCTTTGGCCAGGGCAAGTTCTTCCCTTTCGATCCTCAGATTAGCTGCCCTTTCCTTAGCTTCGTACACTCTCCTCTGAGGGGACGTCATCCCTCTTTGAGAAGAGTTGTGAGAGCCATTGGTTCGAAAGGATCTGTTAGAGCCTCTTGATAGAGACCTAACTCGTCCATTCCCAATGTTAAGCGCACCTGACAGTAGCGCCGGGGGTCCCCCAGTACCACTATCGTGTTTGCTTAAGTTGGACCGTGTTAGTCTGACGACTTCTACCTGTCCCTTATCTGCCTCATCCCCAGAGAGATCCTCATCCTCATCCTCCTCCCCATCTTCGTTCTCAGTTGCGAGGTGAATGAGGTCAGGATCGTCCCGGGTTCCCTCGAGGGGAGGCATGCGTCCTTCTGGATTAGAAGGGCTAAGAAGCTTCTCAGCCTTTCTGGCATCATAAGTCTCTAGGAGACCAATCAGAAAGGAGGTGGTGGGGTTAGCCCCTTGCTTAATCTTCCTAGAGGTACATACTTGTCGTAACTCATGGAAGTTAAGCGCAGTATATCTTGACGGGATGACCTGTGGAGGGTCAACTGACACAAGGGGAGACTCAGAGTTTCCTCCTTTGTCCGACATACTGTTTCTAGTGTGGTGTAAGTGATGCACCTACCTACACTATGTGTTTACCTACTTTTTCCCTCGCTAAGAGTTGTAGCCAAGGTGTGCTAAGCCTTGAGGAGCTACAACAGCTGGTTCAGTAGAACTCAGAGTATTCTAAGCTTTAGTTATATGTACTAACAGTACTTGTGCGATCTTTCAACAAGATATTCTTAGGATACGTGTGGTAAAACAACAGCAAGCTCAAATCCCAACCGCTGCTCACCAATGTGAGAAGTTGGCCCGATATGCAACGTTCGCTATTCTAGCGACCGCTATGTATCGTTCCAACGACCCTTATGGTGTTTGGTTGTAAGTCAACCTATAGACCAGCTATCCTAGTAGCGTGGATACGAGCAGTCTAAGGCTAAAGACTCGAGAGGGCGTGTTAAGCCAGCTGTTTACCACACATGTACCCCTTGAACACCCAGTGAAAGGACACCACACAAGTGTTATGAAAATAAACAGTATATTTATTAAGAATCACAACAGCCCTGTACTCTTTATGAGGACAGGGTACTAAGCACAAACCAAATCTCTTTAGCAAATACTTCAAGTGCACAGTATAAAACAAGTGTCCGAGGACACGGAAAGGTTAAGGCAAGTCGGAAGCGAGGGACTCGGGACCCTAGAGTAAGGAGGCTATGCAGGCACCGAAATGCCGAGTTACCTAGCCACGAGGGCTGCGGCTGCACAAGTCTTACAGGCGTCGGGGTCTTCGCTGACGAGCCAGGAGCCGGAAGAAAGGAGTTGCTGGCCGGCGACCAGTGCTGAATAGTTCGTAGAGATCCAAGCCTGGATCGGAGATGGAAGAAACCTGAAAGCAGAGGGGACCAAGTTCGTACTACTAGCCAGTAGTCAGAGGGTACCAGGAAGGCACCGGTTGGCCGTCACCTCGACTAGGTGAGTGGGCGACGCTAGGCTCTGCAGTCTCACGGACCAGGAGGCGTTGTCGGCGACCACGGTGGAGGTGCGAGCTGTCCCACGAAGGATGATGCTGTCGGCGTCGCTGGGCCCAGGATGGGGCAACAAGCCTTGGCAGGTCTCAGGGCCACGTGGTGGGCCTAAGATGGCGTCTTGAGTGGACCAGGAGGGTCCGGGATGCTTCTTGCAAAGATGGAAGCAAGGGCCAGTCTGGAGTAACCAGACCAGCAGGGATGTTTCTCGGATGTCGTCAAAGAAGGGCACAAGCCAGCGGCTAGTGACCAGACAACGTGCTGAGCAGCGAGCAGAAGGGCCCCACGCAGATCGTGGAGATGCTGGGAGACTGCACTTCGGTGCTGGAGCGGCTCAGGGTCGGGGCTTCTCGGACCCCAGAGCACTCACCAGAGAGTTATCTCGATGGTCGTGCTGGTTAAGAGCGTGCAGGTTCTGATGATGGCCGGTCCCTCGAGGTCTCGTCGCACCCACAGATCACAGCTGAGCTGATGACGTGGGTAGAGGTCAGAGGTGCCAGGGAAGCCGGTTCTCGTCGAGCTGGGCCGTCGGATTCCTTGAGGAAGGACTTACAGCAAACCGCAGAGTTCTTAGATGGTGCCCGCTGATGCAGGGTGACTACTCCTTAGTCACAAGGGAGAAATCTTGAGAAGAGTCTTGAAGTCCTTTCGTAGAAAGTATTCTTGATTCAAAGATGATCTAATTTGGAAGGGTCCCCGCTCCGACCTTTATTCTAAAGAAAGGGGTGGGAACATGACTAGGTCCTGCCCTAAGGGTGGGACCAGGAAGGGGGGTAGTTACACCCCTCTCCCCTGCCGGACTTTCCCCAGGCCAGGGCTGTCGCCCCTGGAACTGGTTCTAACCGGCAGATGCGTAGTGAGCACCGGGGTGCCACTCCGCAGTCACCTTCTCGCAAAAGCCCTACCTACCCAGAATACACAAACCCTGTCTGGGACGGTGCGAACACCGCCCTCGACAGGAAACCCTTTGTCCAAGCGCTCCTCGCTGGAAGGACTCCCAGCAGCAGGAGGTCAGACTCGTGTCTGTGGTGGCAGCATCCATTTTGTGGAGCTGAGGCTTTAGTTAACTTTAACCGGGGTTCACAGTTACGTACATGTCGTGCCCCTCTAGAAGGGTGGAATGCTAACCTCATCGCCAGAATTGGTGAGAGGGCAGCACCCCGATTCGTATGACACCTTACTCGACATGTCTTGATAACGCGACACCGAAGTTACCGATGTGGCACGCGTTATCATGGAACAGCCATTGGGTCCTTTGTCCGCAAGCTGCAACCGGGCTCGGCTCGGGCCAGAACCTAGTTCACACGAGCCCACGCACTCTGCCTTCAGGATTGTTAAGGCCTGCCATAGGAGTGACTGATAGGAACTCGGGTGCCCATTGTATGGTTAGATATAGAGCTACTATACCTAAAGCAAAGGGTGATTACACGACTTTGCCCCAGCTGTCATGCAGCCAGTTGTGTCAAATTTAGGAGGCCAGCCAGGGGTGGCATAATACATGCTGCAGCCCCTGGCGGCCCTGGGTACACCTATGCCCTGCGTTACGGGGTCTGATAAGGTGGCCCAGTACCAATTGGAAATGTACCTAGGGTACATGGAATCCATTTTAAAGAGAGAGCAGTAGGCCTGGGGTCCTGATTGGCAGGATCCCAGGTCGACTATGTCCAAAACCAGCTAAAACACAGGGCAAAAAGTTGGGGGCAACCATATTCAGGATGTACCTTCCTACAAGAACCCTTCCTGGTGTGAAATGAAATGAATGAAATCTTATAACGCGCGACTTAGCCCAAAGGCATCAAGGCGCCTAACAGAAAAACCAAGGGAGCAATAGAAAAGTAACTACGGGTACGCTCTTGCAAACAGCCATGTTTTTAGTGCTTTACGGAAACGCAGAACGGAAGGCTGAGCTTTAATTTCACATGGAAGGGTGTTCCATAGCTTAGGGGCGATTGAAGAAAGGGTCCTACTGCCCCATCTGCTCTTATGGAAACGAGGTACCACAAGCAAGTTCTTTGAGGAGGAGCGTAAGAGTCTGCCCGAGACATAGGGGGCCAGCAGTTTCTTGACCCCTCCTGCACCATTGCCAGAAAGTGCACTATGAGTTAGGCAGAGCACTTTAAAGGTGATCCTCGCTTCAACAGGAAGCCAATGTAAGGCTTTTCTAGCTGCTGTTGATGACACTAGTCTGGGAGCGTCCAGAACAAATTTGGCAGCCGCATTTTGGGCGGTCTGAAGACGCTGTGTTAGGCTCTTATTCATACTGATGTATAAGGCGTTACAGTAATTGAGTCGCGAAGCGACAAGTGCTACCACCACTTGCTTCCGCGCCTGGGGGAACAGGTAATGTTTTATTTTCCTGAGTCTTTTGATGATCCCCCAGCAGGTAGCAACAGTTCTATTTACCTGCAAAGTCATAGAGAGGGCAGGTTCAATCAATACTCCCAGATTCCGCGCTGACTCCGTGGGAGTGGGACAAGACCCCAGCGAAGTCGGCCACCATTCAGGTGACCAGATGTTGTTGTTAGGGCCGAACACCAAGATCTCCGTCTTCTCCCCGTTCAACTTTAATGAATTGTAAATCATCCACTGTGACACTGCTTCCATGCAGTTCCTAAAGTTGAACGGGGACGAGTCATCAGGGTGGGAGAGGGACATCAAGATCTGTGTGTCATCTGCATAGGAGACTACCTCCATCCCAAAAGATCTAACCAACTTGGCAAGCGGGGTCACGTAGATGTTAAACAGGGTCGGACTTAATGCCGCACCCACTCCCTATTTTAAGACACTCCAACCATATTTTAGGCCCAGTGTCATGTCCATCTTGCATCAAACGTTCCAGTAAATCCTCAATAAATAACATACCTTCCATACAAGCGGCATTAATAAACGCCAGATCCCTCCCTAAACACAAAACGGAAATAGCCGACTTGATCGATGCGTATAAACTCGACCTATTGTTTATTACCGAAACTTGGGGCGACGAGGCCTCAGGACCCGACTTTGCAGAAGCCACTCCTAACAATTATAACGTTTGTAGACTCGATAGACCAATAAAAAGAGGTGGCGGCATTGCCATCATTTATAAAAGCCACTTCAAACTCGCGGCCAAACCACATACATGTTCAGATTACGAGTCACTTACATTCACTTTAGGCTTATCAGCAAATGCATCCTTTAAGGGAATGCTGATTTACCGCCCTCCTGGTTCAAGAGCGAAGTTTTTATCTAACATAGGTACCTTACTGGAAGCAGTCGCTGGCACCCCCCAGTTTACGTTACTAGGTGACTTTAACTTTCACCTTGAGATTTCAAATAACCTAGATACCATGCAACTTATCTCAGATCTTGAAACTGTGGGACTAACACAGCTCATTAACTCTCCGACTCATCAGGCCGGTCACACATTAGACGGCATATTTACAAATAGTCCTCTTGTAAATATTATCCAGATAATCCCTTTGATCTGGTCAGACCATTCAGCTATCTGCTTCACAATACAAACAACTGCCACTAAATCAAACACTGATGTACCAGCTCGATCAACATACAGAGACTGGAAAAACATTGATATATCGCAATTAGCAGAGATGATACAGGATACATATATCCCTACTGAGCAAGACCCCACCATAGCATCTCTAAACTACCTGACCAACCTGGACTTGGCCTGTAACACACTAGCCCCTCCCAAATCAACACGCCGAAATAGAACTACACCCTCAGCCCCATGGTTCACGGAGGCCCTACGCATGCAGAAACAACATTGCAGGAACCTGGAAAGACAATGGCGTCGCAATTACAGCCCGCCAGACAAATCCAACTACAAAAATGCCCTCGCTATCTACAAAAGAGCGATAACCAGCGAGAAAAGTCACTACTTTATCACTCAGATCAATCAGGCAAAACATTCATCAGGAGAATTATTCAGGGTAGTCACCACCTTATCCAACCCCCCGACGCCTCCCTTAGAGACTTCTCAATCACTGACCGACGCCTTGGCCAGTTTCTTTGAGGAAAAAGTCAGCTCCATCTTCCAGACTTTTTCGCGACCTACCTCTCCACAATCTGTGACTTCCCCCTCTACTAGCAATTTACCAACTTTTATCTTTTAAACCTGTAGATAAAGATCATATTCAACGTCTAGTAGCCAGCACCAAATCCGGCTCCCCCTTGGACCCTTGTCCCCCCTCCATTCTCAATCGCATACCGGAAGCAATCTCCCCTTCACTATTCACTATATGTAATGCCATGTTCACTACGGGAACATATCCGTCAGTCTGGAAAGAAGCGATCATAAAACCTTTGCTAAAAAAATCCACGCTAGACCCTCTTCTTCCAGCAAGCTATAGACCTATCGCTTGTCTCCCATTTCCAGCGAAGATTTTTGAAAAAGCCATGAACTTGCAGTTGTCAAAATACATAAACGACAACTACTTGCTAGACGACACTCAGTTCGGTTTTAGGCAGGGACACGGGACTGAGACGGCACTACTAAAAGCCGCGGACGAAATTAGAACAACTATGGACAAGGGAGGATCAGCTGTCTTGATACTCCTAGATCTCTCCGCTGCATTTGACACGGTCGATCATATCATTTTGATCGACCGTGTCGCAGCCCTGGGAATAGGAGGAACAGCCAAAGACCTGATCGCTTCATTCCTCGCCAACCGGCCACAGATTGTCAAAATGGGTAACTACATCTCCCAGACCTTCTCTCTCCCCTGTGGAGTCCCACAAGGCTCCTCGCTAAGTCCGACGCTTTTTAATATCTATGTATCGGACTTGGCGAGGGTGATAAAATCCTATGGCATTGCACTGACCACATACGCCGATGACACGCAACTAGTGCTATCGGTGCATGATAACGGAGCTAGCATAGCAGCCAACTTCCAGGAAGGTATGAAGGCAATAAGCTCCTGGATGTCATCAAACTGCCTCAAGCTTAACACCGATAAAACGGAGGTGATGACATTCGGGAGCTTGAGACCAGCATGGTCCCCACAATGGTGGCCTCCGGAGCTGGGATCCCCCCCCAAACCGGTGATGAAGGTGCGCAATTTGGGAGTTATCTTCGATAACAAACTGACCTTTCACCACCACGCCAATGCCGTGACATCATCTGCATTCTTTGTACTCAAAAAAATCAAGAAACTTCTTCCATATCTACCTCAGTCAGCTGGCAAAACCCTCATTAGTACCCTTGTATTCTCAAAAACGGACTATTGTAACTCTCTGCTTCTTAATGCGCAGGAAGGAGTCCTTAACAAATTCCAGACCATTCAAAACGCGGCTGCAAGAATTTTACTTTCAATCCCCAAGTTTACATCGGTATCCCACCGCATCAAAGAGCTCCACTGGCTCCCAATCAGGAACCGAATACAATTCAAGGCTCTTTGTATAGCTTACAAGACCCTTAATTATCCAGGGCCTAAGTTCCTAAAAATAGCTCTTCATCCTCTGGAGCATCGCAGAACACTTCGATCCTCTACTACTTGCATGCTGTCTGTCCCTCGGACAAAAAAGGCCACTTGGGGAGACAGGTGCTTTACTACAGCTACGGCCAAACTATGGAATACCCTCCCTCTGCATATCAAAACTGCCCCCACCCTCATCAAATTCCGAAAGAGCCTCAAGACATGGCTTTTCTCCTCTGCCTAACTACCCTCAAAGAGTAAGGAGTTTCTGATCTTTAGCGCCGAGACACCCGTATGGGTATTTGCGCGCTTTAAAAATAGCAAAAAATAAATAAATAAAATAAAATAAATAAATAAAATGCCGACCCCTGTGGGACCCCACATTGCACAGGTAGGGATGGATATAGGAAATCTCCCAGCTTGACCCTCTGTACCCTCTGATCGAGAAAGGAAGCCAACAGACTCAGGGCCGCCCCTTCCACCCCTATCTCCCTCAGGCGAGAAGTTAGCACCGAGGGGAACAGGGTGTCAAAGGCGGCCGTGAGGTCTGAAAGGACCAGGACGGTGGAATGTCCCTGGTCTACCTCCATGCGGATGTTGTTCAATACGACCGTAAGGGCTGACTCGGTACTATGGTGTTTCCTGAAGCCGTGCTGGGATTGATCCAAGAGATCTGAGGAGTCAAGAAATGCCGCCAGATGTTGATTGAGGTACGTCTCAAGCATCTTTGCAGGTGCTGGGAGCAAAGAAATGGGGCGATAATTCTTGAGCAGCTCTGGATCAAGTGTGGGCTTCTTTAGGAGGGGCTTGACCACCGCATTCTTCCATTCAGATGGAAAAATGCCCTCTCTCATGGCCCTATTCATGATGTCAAGTAAAAAAGGGAGCAGGGAGTCTCTACACTCCTTCAGGACTTTAAGGGGACACGGGTCCAATGGGGATCCAGACCTAGTCTTACTTAAGAGCAGGTCAAGCTCCTGATAGGATAGAGGCGAAAACTCTGACAGACTCTTGGAGGCGGTGGAAGAGACCTCCTTCGGGAGCGGAGAAAGGGGGACAGGCGGGGGAGGGGTAACAGATCTTTGTGCTTCAAGATTCAGGTAGATGTCCGCAATCTTCGAGTGGAAGAATCCTGCGATTTTATCACAGAATTCCTGGGTGCCTGCAACAGGGTCCTGTATCTGTAACGTGCAGAGCGAGTCCACTATTTTAAAGAGATCTCTGGGAGAGGAGAGAGTCATTGTCAGGTTAGCAAAGTACTCTTGATTAACTCTGATGATCTCCAGCTTGTACTCCTTGTCTGCCTCCATGTCATGGGAGACACTCCATCTGCAGTGTGTGCAGCAGTGCAAACAGGGTCACTGCACTGAGTGTGTGCTGCACCAGGTCACACGTGCAGGGTCTGTCCACAATGGAAGCGCTGAAGGGAGGAGGTCCTCTCGGCTATCCCAGAATGGCCCTGGAGTACCCCGTGCCTGAGGGCGGGGATCCAGCATCAAGGGTCAGGAGGATGTTTGTGCTTCTGAGGAAAACTATGTGGAAGAAACAGTTTCTAGAGATTTGTGTTGTTAGACTTGGCGAAGAGGAGGAGAAGAGCAAGAGCGAGTGCGAGCAGGGAGCAGGGCAGAGGCTCAGAAAAAACTCAGAAAAGCCGCTGCACGCCAAAATCCACAGGGGCCGAGGTTGGAGCCGAGTTGACGGCTGCGGGCCGAAGCTTCTTGGACCGGCTGCCCTGTGGCTGTGCAGAGGACTTCTGCCAGTGCCTTCAGGCTCCTTCAGGCTTTGGGCTTCGGGAGATCTTCCCAGCACCGGGACCGGGACCCGCACTCATCAACGAGGTGAGGCTGCCTCTGAGGCTCTAGACTACGTGAAAGACGCAAGCGCGGCTGCCGGTAGAGGCGGCCGCGAAGTAAGAGCCCGGGGGGTTGTTTTTGGCAGGACCGACTAGGTCTGATTCTGCCCGTGGCCCCCCCCCCCCCAGAGTGCTCCGCTCGCGACCTGCAGCAGTCTCTGTGGTCTCCGAGGTCTCCGTGGGTCTCTGTGGGCCCTACCCAAAGCCCCCTCACTGCTCTTTTCGTCAACAGCTGCGAGGGCTGCGAGGGCTACGGGTTACAATCCCCCCCCCCAAAAAGACCAAGCAATACTAAGGAACTAAAAAGCTGCATAAACACAAACCGGTGGCAGGTAGCAGGAAAGTTGTGCATCTGAGATCCTGCATTTTCGCCACTCAGTGCTTTGTTAGATCCAAAGGAGAAAGTTGGAAGGTGGAAGGCAGCTTTGCCTAGCGAGGGTTAGCAAGGAGGGGTCACCCCTTCCCCGCTGCTCGCCGATCTCCCACCAGCCCCCCTACCCTTGTTGCTGACCGCTGGCTGGCATTCGCTCTTGACATAGAGCGCAAGCTTAAGCTTTAAGCGGAAAGGCGAGGAGCGAGGGGTGTGTTGCTGGTGCTGGTGAGTTGCTGGGGACCCCCAGTGGGGGCAAGCGGGAGTCGTGACGGTCGTGTAGCAGCACGGTGAAGGTACTCTGGAGGACTGGGGCACAATAGGAGAAGCCGCACTGGTTCCACAGTCCTTGTGAGCCCTGCGAACCAAGGCCACCTAAAGCTTCCCCTATTGCTCCAGGACCAACCAACAAACTAAGCTGTATACGCCCCAAGATGCCAACAAGGATTCTAGTTACCATGTCAAAATCAGCCGCAGACGCCAACGGCGGTGCAGCCCCAGTAGGATCAACAACGAATGGGTCAAGCACATCTTGCACAAATGCTCTGAACCCAGGCAACCCCCCGGGGCCTCTAAGACACTGAATAATCAAAAATCTACCAACTCAGGCCTGATAACTAAATACTTGTTTTCAATGTCTCTAAACGATGCACCAGCTAACGACAGGACAGACCATCTAGGAAGCAGTCTAAGTGCCAAGGAAGACTTTTCTCCTTCTGCAACAAATACCCAGGGCCCCTGTCAAACGGAGACAAAATGTCGATCACCTTCTCACCCCAGTATGGACATTACCAACAGTTCTACCCAATTGCGCTCGGGCCCAGACCCTGTTTTCAATGCTAACACAAGCCTTGCCCAGCAGTTCCTCACTCACTACCTGATGCTGACAGCTTTAAACTAGCTTCAAGTGCGCCAAGAAGATCAATAACAACCGAGGCACTAATACGTCAATCTCACTCACCAATTAGGCAAGACTCTTATCTGACTACTGCCTCAGGCTCTCCCATCGTGTCAAAAAAACAAGACCTGGGAGAACTCTCAGCATTATTTCTACAACAACTTGAAATTAAAATCGAGCAAACCCTGGAGTCCACTCCACAGTTGTATAGACTATCCAGTGGAACAAACTATCTTCACCATACACCTCAAAATACAGAGAATTCAAGTTTTATGGTTGCCTCTGAATCGCCAAAACTCATTAACCCGCAACACCTAACGGCTAAAGCTTTACTTTGGCCATCCTCTAATATGGATTTACAAATGGATCTTTTACAGACAATAGCTACGTGCTTGTCAGAGCTGAAAGGAAAAATGGATCACATTGCAAACTTGATTTCCAATTCCCAAACTACCTGCTCATGTTCATGTGCGGCCATCGTGGATCAATGGGCAAATCTTCCTGCAGTTTTTACTACCCTAGCAGACTCAGTTCGCCTTTCAAGATCCCCTCCTGGTCCTCCTTCGCCACTGGTTTCAACCAAATCACATACGGAACCAACCAATAACTCAGCCAACTTGCTTGTAGATTCGCCTGATAGTTCAACTAAAATATCGCACTCGTCCACACCCACTGCTCCAAATCTAGCATCTTCAACGAGGATTATAACCACTGCACCACGTCTCTCAATTAGTTGTCAAATAATAGAAGAACTTGACGCTGCTCCAGCGACTAATCAAAAGGTAGCTTCACTTTCCAGGAAAGCAAAGAAAAAACAAAGGAAAGCGCTAAAAAGGGAAAAAAGTAAAAACCGAGCAGCAACTCTTTCCACTTGTACACATACAATTAAATCAGTCACCAGTTCAGCTAAGCTTTATCTAATTTTCACGGAAAAATCATCAAGCAAGAATCACAAAGAAGTGGCATCAATTTACTCACAACCCAACAAACAATCAATGACTAAGAGCTCAGTTGAAGACCCTCCTCGAGAGGCGATCCCCTCTAACGCCTCCCCCACTTGCCCCCACAACAATATGAAAGGGGAGGCCCGCTCAATGCCAATTTGTCTCAAACCCCTGGAAGGCTCAGGCGTAAGGATAAGCCTTGCTCCTGGACCGCCAATGCCAGTTACAGTCTTAGGGCCACAGGCGGAGGATGGCACGCAATTATCTTCTACTACTATCCATAATACTAACATGGAGCACCAACAGGCGGCAAAATCTCCTCCTGAACCCACGGCTATTAGCACCCTCTCAATACACAAACCACTACCTGTATTTGACAAACAAGCTACATCGGGAACCTTAAAGAGTAGCAGCCGACCAAAACCAGGAGAGGTGGAGGCTGTATTTACACCAAGATACCACGCTAAAGGCAACTATGATGTCTTGAACAGAGGCAACATTCTGCGCCTGCTTAATCCCATCCCATCATTGGACCACACAGGCTCTGCAGATATAGCCTGGGAGAAATTCCAAAGCCTGTCAGGTGACTCCCACGACGATTCAACAGTGGTCGGGCTATATCAACATATACATCTGACAGCAATGTTACGTGAAGCTAATCAACTGGCAGATTGGGGCATTAAGACCAGGCTCCCACCTCAAGACAGATACCCTCACGTTCTAGCTAATAATTCCCAAAATACTTATTCTATCTTAAAATGCAGGGAAGACCCGTGTTCTGGAAACAACCCGGCCAACACTCATCTTCATCATGAACATCTGAGGATTATTTGCTCTACTAATCAGAGAAGAGTCTTTACCAGAATTCAGGCCATTAATTATCAATCTGGACACCAGGTCGAAAACGGCCGCCAATCAGCTCGACGGTATCTTTGACTTCCCCAAAGGTAAAAAGGATTACACCCTGAACAACCAAAACAACTTCCTAACAATCATCTCCTGGAATGTGGCTGGCCTCCAGAAACTGATTAAAAACGACTCAGCTGTAGAGTACCTTCGAAGCGGCGACTTAATTTGTCTCCAGGAAACATGGGCAACAACTACTACTGCCCTTTCCAGATACTATGAAATTCACGTCCAAGCAACAAGACGCAATATTTTTGGGCGGCCGATGGGCGGCCTCTCTGTTTACATCAAGCACTCGTGTAGGCTGGAAGCAACTATGATAGCATCCGATTTACCTGGAATTCAAGTACTCAACGGAATACAAAATCATTACAACCCGCTCCGCTTGTTACTATTTAACTGCTACGTTAATCCAGCCTTGCACCCGAGAAACCAAGCACTGGACGATCTGGCCGCCATAATTGGAGATTTCCTCATCAAATATCCCAATCACAATCCACTTATAGTTGGGGACTTTAACAATAGATCTCTTGACAAATTAGGAAATGAAAACAACCACGTCAAAGAGGTCGCGCTACTACAAGCTTTATTCAATGCTAGTTCTATATCATCCGCCCACAATCTAAGGAAAGCAAATGATCATACATGGGCACCGCCCCCAACGTATAGGAACATCTCTACCACTGACTATTTGTTCATCGGAAGCACGCTAGATCTCCACCTAAACGATTTTAACATCGATCACCGAACAGAGAGCGACCACACGCCCCTAAGAGCATCCTTTAGCCTTTCCATTGTTGCATCCTGCAGATTCACACCCATGGGTGAATCTACGGGCGTGAAAATTGATAAAATCGCACGCAGGATAAAATGGTCCAATAATCTAGACACAAAACTGTCTGAATGGGTAACGAAAAACGATCAATTAAAAACTTCCATTAGCCCACAAGCCCTCTTAGACCATTGGCCCATTCTTTTGATAGATTTGCATCGGGCTCTGGGGGGCTCATCTGACGCTCAAGAAAAACTGGCGCCAAAGGTTTTTAATCGAGACTCAAATAAGGAAACACCGGAAAGCAGATGGAAGAAGCAAAACAGCCCAAATAGCGCTGGGATGCCTTCGGGTAGCCATGCGCGATACAAATACGTAATCATTCAAATGGAAGGAAAAAAGGGGCAAGAGCATTTTAACGTGCCACAAAAGGGCCACTTTGAGCTGCTTGCAAGAAGTGTGCATGTGCCCAACGGATTAAACGAACAGAGGAAGCCAGGCTAAAAAATGTCTCTCTCTTAAAAGAAAAAAATCCGGCCCCATTCTGGAGATACATCAATCAACTCAGCAACAGTGGCCAGACTAAAGAGAACGGGACACCCAAGAATGTATGGGCGCATCACATCAATCAGCTCTACAGCAGCAGGGCAGGGGAGCTGCTAACTCCCTTCTCACCTCAAGCACTATCCTACGTAAACACCCAGGGTCTGGATATTTCTGAAGCCATAGTAATCAATATCATTAGTTGTATGAAGAACGACGGGCGCTAGGGCCAAACGGAATACCTGCAGCAGTTTTTAAATCATCTCGACAGTTCTGGGCAGAACTCCTCACACCTCTCTTTGGACAAGCTTTTCTTACAGCCACAATTCCATCTACCTGGCAGGGCTCAATACTACACCCAATTTATAAAAAGGGCAATCGCTCAAACCCAGCTAATTACAGACTAATAGCTTTGTGGGACATTGAAGCTAAAGCCTACGCCCGTGTTTTACTGGCGGAACTTGAAAATTGGGTCACAGAAAATAACATCTTGCCCCGCACCCAGTCAGGCTTCAGAACAGGCTGCTCCACGACGGACAACATAATAGCGTTTTCCTATTTGTCGTGGAGAGCCACTTTGGCCCACCAGCTACCTCTATTTTGCTGCTTTGTGGAATACAGTGCAGCATTCGACAGAGTCAACCGAGGGACGCTATGGTACAAATTAAATTCTTGGGGGATACCATCTCCACTTCTTTCAGCTCTGATGTCTTTGCACCATAAAACTTGGGTGAGGATCAAAACAAGTGCAAAAACACTATCGACAAAAATTGCAACTAAAAACGGTCTAGACAAGGCTGTGTATTAGCTCCATTATTATTTAATCTTTACACTGCCGATTTACCTAAATAACTGGCAGGCGCAGCCTTGGTCGCCCCAAAATTGGGTGGGACACGCCTACAGATAATGCAATATGCTGATAATATCATTATTATGGACCATACAAAAATTGGATTACAAAGATCGCTCATTGCCCTTAATATGTACAACATAAAGAACCATCTTCTGAAGAATGAATCAAAAACCAAAGTTATGACCTTCGGGAAATACAAAAAAAAGAAAAATCTTGCTTGGCGAGCAGGGGGACTACATATAGTGACCTGCACCAGCTATAACTATTTAGGAGTTTGGTTCAACGAAAAGGCAAATCAAGCAGCTCACCTTAGACATCTAAGGCCTAAGGGCATGGGAATTGTACATAGCCAGAGGCGCCTGAACCGTCACTTGCACAGCCCCACAGCCGAGCCAATTCTTAGGGTTCTCGGGCCAAACTACTACCATTAGTGTCTTATGGCCTTTTGGTCTTCCCTGGAAAAATTGATGCATTTTTAGCAAATCTACAAATAAAAGCCTACAAGAAAATATTTTCTGTCCCCCAGTACGCAAGGAGGTCGAGGCTGAGACTTGAGCTGGGCCTGGCAAGCGCAGACCTTCACTGCCTGGGAGACTTAATTACATTTTACATTCACACTCTACGAGCTCCAGCACAATCTATGAAAAGAACAATTGCAAGCTGTGTTCACGGATGAACTTTCTCCTTGGCACAAACAGTTGCATCTCGCTATTTCCACATTGAAGATCGAAACCACCTCCCTCACTAATCCAACCATCCCCCTATCAATGTGGAAAAAAACAATAAAAAGCCAAATCACTCTAGTATTATTCCAGACAGACGTTGCCGGGCTTTCCAAAAACACACTCTTCATAGCTCTGAATGATTCGTATATCAAGGGGAAACCTCAACCGTATTTCAACTACTCTCTTTACTATCAGACTCATAATAAAATACTGTACATGAGGCTGTTAGCTCTACCAATTTTTAATTTTAATCCGCTGTGGGCCCGGTGGAATGAGCAGTCTACATGCAGGCTCTGCAATTATATACATGAGTCCTGGCTTCACCTGCTATGTTGCTGCCCACACTTTGCCATAGATCGTCGCCGCCTACTGGCTCCAGTTTTTCTGGAAAAATCATTGAGACACTGCAGGGAAGCATGAAATTTGTGTTTTAGCAACAACTCAGCCCAGGCTCTTGCAAGACCAGGGAAGTTTGTTAATATTATTTTAACTGCACTGCATAATGCTTAGCATTAAGAAACCGATTAGGACTTCCATATTTTAAATTTTATATTTCATTATGTATTGTTATGTTTGTATATTATGGTTTTAATTAACTGTATAATAAAGAGAGAGAGACTTGGCATATTTGGTGCGGTTTCCCCTGACTTTTTGCCTCTACCTCCTGTATTTTTGATGCTGTGCTGGGTTTTGTTTTTGCTGGCTTAGATGCTTTGGGCACTTTGCCACTGCTGATCAGTGTCGACTCCTGAGGTAATTCGAAGTTGTGCATTGGGGTACGAGAAGCCCCAGACCCGAGCACCATTCGCACCGAAGCTCAGCCCTCCACACTCCACGAGTGCCGCGTGGGGCCTGCCTTTGCATTTCAGCTCGATGAGTCTTCCCGGTTCCTAGTCCATTGGCTAGTAAGCCCCCTGAAGACTTTCCTTTGAAACCAAACTGCTTTCCTGGTTGCTCCAGGCTTGCTCCAGCTTCACTGCAAAAGAAAAGCTCCCCAGACCTTGCTGGTCTGACTCAAAGCCAATGTACATCTCCTGCGTGGATTGTGTTTGCCAAGGCTTGTTGGGTCCAATATGGATACCGACACCGCAGCCAACTAGATCCTTTGTGGGACAGCTCAAATCCAGCTCCTTGTCATCGTCGACTCCTCCTGGTCCTTGTGGTTGCAGAGACATGCTTCGCCTCTTCACCTGAATCGACGTGACATCGCCTGGTTCCTTCCTGGTTCCTTCCTGGTCACTGGCTAGTGACCCAGCCTCTGTCCCCTCTGCTTTCAGGTTCTTCAGATCTTCGATCTACCCTTGGATCCACCCGGACACTTTTCCTCTGGTCGCCTGCAGCACTTCTTTGCAGCTCTCCATAGAAAACGACGCGAAACCCGACACGAAAAGACACCTATGCACCCAGTTTCCCTGGATGAGGTAACATGAGTACTCCAGTGCTCCCGTGGGTCTTGACTCTCCAAGTGACCTAGCCTAAAGGGGTTTCATCTTAGTCCATGCGGAAGTGTCCTTAATCGTTGAAATTGTAACTTGTACTTTTCCCATAGAAAGTCAATTGTAACTCGCGGCTGTGTTTAGACACTGCACGCGTCTCCTGAGTGCCTCCTACTTCCTAACCTTGGGTTGTTTAGTGTAGCTCCAGCGATTCCCTAGGCCCCAGGCCTACTTTATATTTCAGGCATTGTTCTTATACCACTATTTTAGTATATGGTTTGTAAGGCCCCTGGGGCAAAACTGTATTTGTGCAACTTATCGTATGTTAATTATGTGACTTGTAATGTAATTTTACCTCTGACCTCATAAAGAGTCCAGAGGGGTTGTGTTTAGAATAAATACATATATATTTGATATATACCTTGTGTGTGTCCTTTCATTTGGTATTCAAGGGATTATAATTGGTAAAACAGTCTTGCTTCACATGCTCTCTGAAGTCTTAGCCTATGACTGCTGGTCCATGCTACCACTAGGATAGTTTGTCTATAAAGTTGACTTTACAACCACCATCAATTAGGGTCGATTAGACTGGTGCAAGGTGCCCACTAGAACTAGTGGACATCATATGCCAGGCTAACTTCTCACAGTGGGCATGAAGCACTGATTGTGCCACCCACATGAGTATCCCTGAAGAGGTATCTCAGACCTTCCACTGCAGCATCTGTGTGCAGTTTGTTAACTGTCATGTCAACTTGGCAAGTGTACTCATTTGCCAGGCTCGAACTTTCCTTTTCTTACCTGGAAGGCATTCCTATGGTAGGCACAAGGTACTCCACTAGGCAGGTTAAAGTGTATGTGAAAGGTAGGACATGTACTGGTGTGTGTGACATATCCTGATAGTGAAATACTCCCAATTTTGTTTTTCCCTATTGAAAGGCTATCTTGCCCTATAGGATATAATCCAAAATGCTTTGTAACATTTTACAAGTATAACTTCCCATTAGGAAAAGATACAGAAATGAAGTTTAGGCTCTCTGAACTCAGAATTTATTAACACATCTTTTAGTAAAGATAGTTTTAAAATTGTGTGTTTGAAAATGCCACTGGAGTCAAGCTATCCTGGCTGATGAGGGTTGAAAGCCCGAAACTGGTCCTAGGATGCTTGTTTCCAGACCAGGGAGGACCTGACTTGGCAGTTTGGGCTTGACTGTTCCCATTGGGAGCAGGGTCTAGACTGATTTGCATATGGCTGGGTCCAAACTGGAATGGCTTGGTGAGCAAAAAAACGATGGATTTAGGCCTCCAGATCTCTGAACTGGGGTGAATGTATGACATTGATCTGCATTCTGTCTATCAATTGTTCTTTTTGCACTTTTAGAAAGTAGGCATTGACGTGTTTAACCATTCTGTGTGCCTCTGCTTGTTTGTGGATTGACTGTCTGGTCTGGGAGTGACAGGGGCTGGGGATGTGTATCCACTGTAGACAGCCACGGGGGGTTGAAGTGTTCCTGGCCCTGCCTCGATGACTCCGAGCTGAGCTGAATAGACCCTGGCTGAATTTAGAGTAGTCGGAGGAGATTTCCTTGCATCTGCATCAGGCCTGTCTCTATTGCACAATTCTGTCTCCACCCCATGTTGTCAGACTGCACCAGTGAGGACAGAACTGGTTTGAACTAAGCTCAGAGATTCTTGCACAAAGAGAACAAAGACATTTTGGGGTATATGTATTTGACCTAAAACCCCAGAACTTTAGATAACATCTGGGCTCAAGAGGAACCTTTGCCAAGGAGAGGAGCTGTAAGGAGGAGTACTGCCCCTTTGCTGTGTGTTGTGTGGGGATGGCCTGTAGTTGCTGTTTCTGCCAAGGAGGGGACAAAGACTGAAACTTTGCTTTGAACCTAATTGAAGGAGATCTCCAAGGGCCTCTGGGTGCTGGCCTCCTGTTCGGAAGTCTCAGGGCCTCAAAAAACGTCACCCCTACCTTCCCTGAACTCTGCTGCTGAGGTTTCTGGCCTGCCAGGAGGTGCCTGTTCTAGTTCTGGGCCTCTGAAGGTTGTGTTTGCTGCTGGGAGCTGGAAGATACCCAAAGAGCTGAAGAAATTGGTGCATCGCTCTTCTTGCGGCTGTTTTTTTGACGCAGCACCGATGTGCGAGAAGAATCTCCACGCATCACTGTGCCGCTGTCAAAACCAACGCATCGCTTATCGACGTTGCAAAAATTGACGCATTGCGGGATCGCAGCTGAAGAAACTGATGTTGCGTCGCTAGATGCTGCTGCATCGATCGCCGACACATCCTGAATTTCCATGCATTGTACCTGTGCAGCAAGTTTTCCTGACACTTCACCCACAAACCAGAACCGTCTTGGAGTTGATGCTTCACTTCCCCCTACAGACCGGATTCGATGCATCACTTCTCCTGCGTGCAGCAGAACTGTTGCATCGCCTCCCCAGGGTCTCAGGAACTGACGCAGCTCTATGTTTCTCAATGCTTCCATCTCTGCGGCTGCTTGGCCTTGTACATTTTGACGCATCCACAGGTAATTTGTGAAAAATCAAACATCCATAGTTTTCTATGGACCCAGTAGTGTGAAACCTTTTTCAAGTCATATCCTTATTACATGTATGTTGGATTTTTGTTGTTTTGGTCTTGTTGAGTTAAGATAAAGATACTTTTTTTCTAGTCTGGTGTGGTGTCCATTTGTGGTGTTATCACTGTATTAACTTGTGTTTTGAGTACAAATACTTTACACATTGCCTTTGGGATAAGTCTGCTCGTGCCAAGCTACCCAGGGGGTAAGCAGGGCTTATCTAAAGTTTGTATCCCCCTTGCACACTGACTAGAAGCAAGGGCCCCTATTTGGACACAAGTACCTACATATGCCAACTAGAGACCCCCACTTCTAACATGTGTCAAATCTTTTATAGTTGAATGTTTACCTAGAATGGCTTTCAATAGGGCAACAAAAGCAGCCTGATGAATGTGCTTCTTGGTGAAAAGGTATTTCAATTTGTTAGGTAGGTTTTTTTACTTCCCCTTGTTTATGAATGGGGAGGTGGGCTCCCTTTATCATTGTTTATTTATTTTCCTGTTCTATCTCCTATGCCTTCTTTTAAGAGGCCAAGCGGCCTTGTGGAACTGGAGCACCGTGCAACTACATGTGGCACCATAATAGTTATCACACCATCCAACACCACTTCAGAACACCCACCTTCACACCATCCAACACCACTTCACAACACCCACCTTCACACCATCCAACACCACTTCACAACGCCCACCTTCACACCATCCCTCACACTTTACGACACCCATCTTTACACCATCCACCACCACTTCACAACGCCCACCTTCACAACATCCAACACCACTTCACAACGCCCACCTTCACACCATTCAACACCACTTCAAAACGCCCACCTTCGAACCATCCCTCACACTTTACAACACCCACCTTCGAACCATCCCTCACAGTTTACAGCACCCACCTTCACACCATCGAACACCACTTCACAACACCCACCTTCACACCATCCCTCACACTTTACAACACCCATCTTTACACCATCCACCACCACTTCACAACGCCCACCTGCACACCATCCAACACCACTTCACAACGCCCACCTTCACACCATTCAATACCACTTCACAACGCCCACCTTCACACCATCCAACACCACTTCAGAACACCCACCTTCACACCATCCAACACCAATTCACAACGCCCACCTTCACACCATCCAACACCACTTCACAACGCCCACCTTCACACCAACCCTGACACTTTACAACACCCATCTTCCCAACATTGAACACTTCACAACAACCACCTTTGCACCATTTCTCACAGTTTACAGCACCCACCTTCACTCCATCCCTCACACTTCACAACACCCACCTTCACACCATCCCTTACACTTTAAAACACCCATCTTTACACCATCCACCACTTCACAACGCCCACCTTCACACCAACCTTCACACTTCACAACACCCACCTTCACACCCTCCAACACCACTTCACAACACCCACCTTCACACCATCCAACACCACTTCACAACGCCCACCTTCACACCATCCCTCACACTTTACGACACCCATCTTTACACCATCCACCACCACTTCACAACGCCCACCTTCACAACATCCAACACCACTTCACAACGCCCACCTTCACACCATCCAACACCACTTCAAAACGCCCACCTTCGAACCATCCCTCACACTTTACAACACCCACCTTCGAACCATCCCTCACAGTTTACAGCACCCACCTTCACACCATCGAACACCACTTCACAACACCCACCTTCACACCATCCCTCACACTTTACAACACCCATCTTTACACCATCCACCACCACTTCACAACGCCCACCTGCACACCATCCAACACCACTTCACAACGCCCACCTTCACACCATTCAATACCACTTCACAACGCCCACCTTCACACCATCCAACACCACTTCAGAACACCCACCTTCACACCATCCAACACCAATTCACAATGCCCACCTTCACACCATCCAACACCACTTCACAACGCCCACCTTCACACCATCCCTGACACTTTACAACACCCATCTTCCCAACATTGAACACTTCACAACAACCACCTTTGCACCATCTCTCACAGTTTACAGCACCCACCTTCACTCCATCCCTCACACTTCACAACACCCACCTTCACACCATCCCTTACACTTTAAAACACCCATCTTTACACCATCCACCACTTCACAACGCCCACCTTCACACCAACCTTCACACTTCACAACACCCACCTTCACACCCTCCAACACCACTTCACAACACCCACCTTCACACCATCCAACACCACTTCACAACGCCCACCTTCACACCATCCCTCATACTTTACAACACCCACCTTCGCACCATCCAACACCACTTTACAACGCCCACCTTCACACCATCCAACACCACTTCACAACGCCCACCTTCACACCATCCCTCACACTTTACGACACCCATCTTTACACCATCCACCACTACTTCACAACGCCCACCTTCACACCAACCTCCACACTTCACAACACCCACCTTCACACCATTGAACACCACTTCACAACGCCCACCTTCACACCATCCAACACCACTTTACAACGCCCACCTTCACACCATCCAACACCACTTCACAACGCCCACCTTCACATCATCCAACACCACTACACAATGCCCACCTTCACACCATCCAACACCACTTCACAACGCCCACCTTCACACCATCCAACACCACTTCACAAAGCCCACCTTCAGACCATCCCTCACACTTTACAACACCCACAATAACTCCATCCCTCACACTTCACAACACCCACCTTCATACCATCCAACACCACTTCACAACACCCACCTTCACACCAACCTTCACACTTCACAACACCCACCTTCACACCATCCCTCACACTTTACGACACCCACAATAACTCCATCCCTCACACTTCACAACACCCACCTTCATACCATTCAACACCACTTCACAACACCCACCTTCACACCAACCTTCATACTTCACAACACCCACCTTCACACCTTCATCCAATACACTTCAGGGTACCAGTATGTAAGCACCCCGCGATCCAGCACCGGGCACACTCAGCAGGGCACAGCACCCCGCAATCTAGCACCGGGCACACTCAGCAGGACACAGCATTCCCGCGATCCAGCACCGGGCACACTCAGCAGGGCACAGCACCCCGCGATCCAGCACCGGGCACACTCAGCAGGGCACAGCACCCCGCGATCCAGCACCGGGCACACTCAGCAGGGCACAGCACCCCGCGATCCAGCACCGGGCACACTCAGCAGGGCACAGCACCCCACCACAACACCTCGGACCGATTGTATCCCATTAGTCTGCACCATTCACCGAAGCGATGCACCACACAAGACCCCTGCCGTGCAGCATAGGAGGCCAGCTCCAGGCACTATACCCACAAACACAGTGGACACCAGGCACTATACCCACAAACACAGTGGACACCAGGCTCTATACCCACAAACACAGTGACCAGACCCCCACCCTTCGACTATGCTATGGGTCAATCCATCACAGAGCCACGAGACCCCTGGAAACAAGGAAAGGTTTGTCTTGCACACACTGTAGCTTCACAACATGCTGTGTGTTGTGTGGGGATGGCCTGTAGTTGCTGTTTCTGCCAAGGAGGGGACAAAGACTGAAACTTTGCTTTGAACCTAATTGAAGGAGATCTCCAAGGGCCTCTGGGTGCTGGCCTCCTGTTCGGAAGTCTCAGGGCCCCAAAAAACGTCACCCCTACCTTCCCTGAACTCTGCTGCTGAGGTTTCTGGCCTGCCAGGAGGTGCCTGTTCTAGTTCTGGGCCTCTGAAGGTTGTGTTTGCTGCTGGGAGCTGGAAGATACCCAAAGAGCTGAAGAAATTGGTGCATCGCTCTTCTTGCGGCTGTTTTTTTGACGCAGCACCGATGTGCGAGAAGAATCTCCACGCATCACTGTGCCGCTGTCAAAACCAACGCATCGCTTATCGACGTTGCAAAAATTGACGCATTGCGGGATCGCAGCTGAAGAAACTGATGTTGCGTCGCTAGATGCTGCTGCATCGATTGCCGACACATCCTGGATTTCCATGCATTGTACCTGTGCAGCAAGTTTTCCTGACACTTCACCCACAAACCAGAACCGTCTTGGAGTTGATGCTTCACTTCCCCCTACAGACCGGATTCGATGCATCACTTCTCCTGCGTGCAGCAGAACTGTTGCATTGCCTCCCCAGGGTCTCAGGAACTGACGCAGCTCTATGTTTCTCAATGCTTCCATCTCTGCGGCTGCTTGGCCTTGTACATTTTGACGCATCCACAGGTAATTTGTGAAAAATCAAACATCCATAGTTTTCTATGGACCCAGTAGTGTGAAACCTTTTTAAAGTCATATCCTTATTACATGTATGTTGGATTTTTGTTGTTTTGATCTTGTTGAGTTTAGATAAAGATACTTTTTTTCTAGTCTGGTGTGGTGTCCATTTGTGGTGTTATCACTGTATTAACTTGTGTTTTGAGTACAAATACTTTACACATTGCCTTTGGGATAAGTCTGCTCGTGCCAAGCTACCCAGGGGGTAAGCAGGGCTTATCTAAAGTTTGTATCCCCCTTGCACACTGACTAGAAGCAAGGGCCCCTATTTGGACACAAGTACCTACATATGCCAACTAGAGACCCCCACTTCTAACATGTGTCAAATCTTTTATAGTTGAATGTTTACCTAGAATGGCTTTCAATAGGGCAACAAAAGCAGCCTGATGAATGTGCTTCTTGGTGAAAAGGTATTTCAATTTGTTAGGTAGGTTTTTTTACTTCCCCTTGTTTATGAATGGGGAGGTGGGCTCCCTTTATCATTGTTTATTTATTTTCCTGTTCTATCTCCTATGCCTTCTTTTAAGAGGCCAAGCGGCCTTGTGGAACTGGAGCACCGTGCAACTACATGTGGCACCATAATAGTTATCACACCATCCAACACCACTTCAGAACACCCACCTTCACACCATCCAACACCACTTCACAACACCCACCTTCACACCATCCAACACCACTTCACAACGCCCACCTTCACACCATCCCTCACACTTTACGACACTCATCTTTACACCATCCACCACCACTTCACAACGCCCACCTTCACAACATCCAACACCACTTCACAACGCCGACCTTCACACCATCCAACACCACTTCAAAACGCCCACCTTCGAACCATCCCTCACACTTTACAACACCCACCTTCGAACCATCCCTCACAGTTTACAGCACCCACCTTCACACCATCGAACACCACTTCACAACACCCACCTTCACACCATCCCTCACACTTTACAACACCCATCTTTACACCATCCACCACCACTTCACAACGCCCACCTGCACACCATCCAACACCACTTCACAACGCCCACCTTCACACCATTCAATACCACTTCACAACGCCAACCTTCACACCATCCAACAGCACTTCAGAACACCCACCTTCACACCATCCAACACCAATTCACAACGCCCACCTTCACACCATCCAACACCACTTCACAACGCCCACCTTCACACCATCCCTGACACTTTACAACACCCATCTTCCCAACATTGAACACTTCACAACAACCACCTTTGCACCATCTCTCACAGTTTACAGCACCCACCTTCACTCCATCCCTCACACTTCACAACACCCACCTTCACACCATCCCTTACACTTTAAAACACCCATCTTTACGCCATCCACCACTTCACAACGCCCACCTTCACACCAACCTTCACACTTCACAACACCCACCTTCACACCCTCCAACACCACTTCACAACACCCACCTTCACACCATCCAACACCACTTCACAACGCCCACGTTCACACCATCCCTCATACTTTACAACACCCACCTTCGCACCATCCAACACCACTTTACAACGCCCACCTTCACACCATCCAACACCACTTCACAACGCCCACCTTCACACCATCCCTCACACTTTACGACACCCATCTTTACACCATCCACCACTACTTCACAACGCCCACCTTCACACCAACCTCCACACTTCACAACACCCACCTTCACACCATTGAACACCACTTCACAACGCCCACCTTCACACCATCCAACACCACTTTACAACGCCCACCTTCACACCATCCAACACCACTTCACAACGCCCACCTTCACATCATCCAACACCACTACACAATGCCCACCTTCACACCATCCAACACCACTTCACAACGCCCACCTTCACACCATCCAACACCACTTCACAAAGCCCACCTTCACGCCATCCCTCACACTTTACAACACCCACAATAACTCCATCCCTCACACTTCACAACACCCACCTTCATACCATCCAACACCACTTCACAACACCCACCTTCACACCAACCTTCACACTTCACAACACCCACCTTCACACCATCCCTCACACTTTACGACACCCACAATAACTCCATCCCTCACACTTCACAACACCCACCTTCATACCATCCAACACCACTTCACAACACCCACCTTCACACCAACCTTCATACTTCACAACACCCACCTTCACACCTTCATCCAATACACTTCAGGGTACCAGTATGTAAGCACCCCGCGATTCAGCACCGGGCACACTCAGTAGGGCACAGCACCCCGCAATCCAGCACCGGGCACACTCAGCAGGACACAGCACCCCGCGATCCAGCACCGGGCACACTCAGCAGGGCACAGCACCCCACGATCCAGCACCGGGCACACTCAGCAGGGCACAGCACCCCGCGATCCAGCACCGGGCACACTCAGCAGGGCACAGCACCCTGCGATCCAGCACCGGGCACACTCAGCAGGGCACAGCACCCCACCACAACACCTCGGACCGATTGTATCCCATTAGTCTGCACCATTCACCGAAGCGATGCACCACACAAGACCCCTGCCGTGCCGCATAGGAGGCCAGCTCCAGGCACTATACCCACAAACACAGTGGACACCAGGCACTATACCCACAAACACAGTGGACACCAGGCTCTATACCCACAAACACAGTGACCAGACCCCCACCCTTCGACTATGCTATGGGTCAATCCATCACAGAGCCACGAGACCTCTGGAAACAAGGAAAGGTTTGTCTTGCACACACTGTAGCTTCACAACATGGATAATATAGCGCGGACGCAGACTTCTCCTCTCAAGTATAGGAGGCGCTAGAATGGGAATCTGACGAGAATAAATGCGTGGATGGAAGCGCAAGCTCTGAAACCCAGGCAGCAATCATACATCCATCCCAGCCACGGCCCACCTGAGACCCTCGCGGCCCCCGCGTCACACCGCATCTCCGGGAACGCCCGGGCGGAGACGGGGATCCCGGAAGGCCCTCGGTGGGAGAGACTGTGGCCTGGGCTGGCCCGGCCGGGGCAGGAGGTTAACGGTGCACCAGGGCACACAGGGAGTCGTTAGCTCTGCCCGGAGCCGCCATTAGAAGGAGCCCGAGCGGAAGGCTTCGATTGGGTTCAATTAGCCTCACAAGAGGAGCTGCCGCGGCGGCGGCGCTGGAGGCGTCTGCCCCCCCCCATCCTCGGGAGCAGGGCCGGCCCTAGGCATGTGCAAAGTGTGCACCTGCACAGGGCCGCCAAACCCCAGGGGCCGCCACAACGAGGATCCGTTCGTGGCACTGGCGGCCCCCTGGCAGGATTTGGCGCCTATGGCTCTTGTTTTGTTGTATTGTATTTTTAGACTCCAGACGAAGGGTCCATGCAGACCCGAAATGCATTGGGTTGTGAAAGAGATTGAGAAATAAGGAATGAATTATATATGGATTTTCGCTGTTTAAAGAAAAGAAGAAAGTATTTCCTTAAATTAAACAATAATTTAATCAAGAATAAGAGTGGAAAAAGCTTTGTTAATTGAATATAAACTTGTTTTGAATTTGGAGAATAAACCTCCGGTTTCATAGAAAAAGTGCGCACATCCTCCGGGACTGGTACGCCTGACCTGGTTTATTCGTATTAATGAGAGGCACTGCCAGACACAGTGCAACGGATGTAGTAGCACAACATTAAGCTTGAAGATACATAGAAAAATGAACAATTGAGTGCACGGAGAACCATCATACGAAAAGTACAAAAGAGACATCCCTGTCCAGTGTCCTCAAGGTTGGACAAGCCGTACCAGGCACCAGGGGTTTCGCCGGGAAGCTGGAAAGGTGGGGGTGGGGGCGCTTTTGCTACTAAGGGGTGGTTTGTAGCTGTGCAGCAGTTTAAAAGCACTGTAGAATTCCTTGCATAGCCAACCGTTTTCAGACAACAATTAAAGTGCCAAGATAACTCGAGTGATTAATGTACGGGCTAATCGAAGTTTTGTCTAGTGGCAGTTTTGACTCATCTAAGGTAGCACAGAGGGTTAATATGCCTGATGCAAAGAGTGTGTACTATGTAGATCACAGAACAGTATTTTATGTGCATTGCACAGTGGGTTACTGCTTTTGTCACTGAGATACTTTTGTTACTGTGCAGTTTATAAATGACAATCATAATCTAGGTTAGAAAGGCATATTTTTCCAAGTATTTCATATCCTGATTTAGCTAAAAATGGTTTGTTTGGGGAGAAATACATTCTTGTAACCAAAGTCAACCCTAACCACTGGGTAACGTTCTTTATCCTGAAATTGTGCTTTCCCATACCAAGCACTCTTAAAAAATGCCTAACAGTATGGATGACATGTGTTCCCTACACATTGTAGTCCCCTTTGTCTTATGCAACATTTTGAGTGTTGCGGAGTCATTTTGAAATGGTGGGGCTGCTCTGGTGCTGAGCCGGTGCTGAGTGATGCAGCATTGGTGATGAGTTGCTGAAGTAAATAAATTTGGCAGTAGAGCACTCCAAAAATAATTAAAACCTGTTCCAAAGTCGGCAGCTCTGGTTGTTACGCCACATCATCTCTCCTGAACAGAGTTGAAATAATCGATAGGAAAAATGATATAAATTCCTTCTTATTATTTTTTAAAGAAAAAGGCCTAGGGCAATGAGCTTTCAGGTTGGCCTGGTGTCTCTGAACCATCCATGTTTAAAAGTTGACCTATTTTAGTAAGATATGATTTACAGGTTGCACGCGCATCTCTTTGACAGGCTCACGTAGTGACATGAAAGATGGCGATGAATTCAGGCTCCGCTTTTTATTTCCATAGCCACGTTCAGAGAGGTTTTATGGGAGTAATGATTATTCTCACTAATACCAAATGTGTAGGATGTAGTGATAATTCCCCTGTTACCAATGTTCGTCATTACAGAGAAGTAAACGGCATTACAGGACAGTAAGCTAGGCATTGCATCCATGGTAGGTGGACAGTAGTCATGCCATGGGTTAAATGACAACGAAACAACAGTAATCATGTCTGATTGTATTGTATATGATCTATAGTACACACGTAGATACATGCATGTGGAAAGCTTGGCGCGCCTAGTCTTTTCAATGCCCTTTATTCGGATGTTGTCTTGGTTTTCTTTAAGGTTCTTGTCATTTTGTATTTACAAGCTCCTTGCGCGACCAGTGCGTCACTTTTAATATGGGAAAAAGTGGCGCACCGGCGGCGCAAGGGGCTTGTAAATAAAATAAGCCCCAGGGTTTTTACTTGTATCCTTGGTCCATGCGGTAAGTCGTGAGGGGGTGACACCATGAGTTACCCGCACAGGGTGACACCAACCCTAGTGACGCCACTGTATATAGGCATAGAAATCATAACCATATTTAGACTTGGCTCCGCCCCGTCCGGACCCCCTCTTCCGGGGCCCCCACCTACGCTCCCTGCACAGGGCCACCATGAGCCTAGAGCCGGCCCTGTCGGGAGGAGGCTGGAGGCACCGCCAGCACATGGGGCAAGCCGGGCTCTCGCCCTCGAGGCGCCCCTTCTGGCTGTCTGTCTGTCCGTACGGCCCCCCATCCTCTGCTGGAGGCTGAAGGCACCGCCTGCACCCAGGGCTGCCTGGTCCAAGTCCGGCTCTGGGCCTGGAGGAGCCCCTCCTGGCTGTCTGTTCGTCCGGGCCTCATTCATCCTCTGGCGGAGGCTGGAGGCACCGCCTGCTCATGGGCTGCCTGGTCCAAACCTGGCTCTCGGCCTGGCCTGGAGGCGCCTCCTCCTGGCTGTTTTTTATTTTTTATTATTTTATTTTATTTGTGCGATTTTATATAGCGCAAACTTTACCCGAAGGTGTCAGAGCGCTTTACATAAGAACCAGTTTCAAACATAAGGACTGAAGGTTACAAGCGGACAAAACATTTGCAAATTACTGACTTACATAAGAACCAGTTGAAAACATACGGATTTAGGATTACATACGTTATAAAAAAGGTACAAACAGAAAAAAATTGCAAATGTACAAGAGATAAAGTCAAACAAGGAGGAGATACAAATGGATAAACTCTAGGCATATACTAGTAATATCTCTATCTACACAGGGAGGGGATACACATGGATAAACTCTAAGAGTCACATAGGAATGGTAGAGAGTACAAAGGTCTGCTGCATATACTAGTGATTAGAGTTATCTCTATATACATAGGGAAGGGATATGACTGGATATACTCTAAGAGTCACATAGGAATGGAAGAGAGCAATGCGGACTACGGCATGTTCTAGTGATTAGAGTTATCTCTATATACAAGAGGAAGGGATACACATGGATATACTCTAAGAGTCACATAGGCGACTAGTCGTTAGAGTTATCTCTATATACATAGGAAGGGATATGACTGGATATACTCTAAGGGTCACATAGGAATGGTATATGGTGCAAGGACTAAAGCAAATACCAATGATTAGAGTTATTCCAATAAGTCAAAGAGCAGAGTTCCGTAAGTGTGGATGCAGTCACAGCACAAAGGGAGGGTGGGTGGGTTGCAAGGGTATGGAGAGAAGGGGAAGCAGAAAATGGAGGAAACATTTGAGGGTCATCCACGGGGAAAAGGGTTAAAGGACAAGGGAATGGGAGGAGGGCTAGAGTCCAGAGAAAACTGTCCGAAAACAGCAGCAAAGTGTCGGTCCGGACAGAACAAAAGTCCAGAAGTCCAGGAGAGAAGGTGGGAGCCCAGGTGGGAGATGAAGCTGGAGGCCAGCCACAGGCGCGTCGCCATCTTGGAGAGCTTGCGGTCATCCGGCTCGGTGGGCGTGAGAGTGCGCAAGGTGGTGAAGGTGTTGGTGCGGTCACGCGTTGGCCGTGAGGCGCTGCCACGGCAGCCGGTGGGTTGTGTGTGGATTCAACCGCCCTGGAAGATGTGTGGGAATCGGCGGCAGGCCGGCAGGGGGGCAAGCAGTGTGGCCTCCGGGAGCCATGAGCAGCACATTCAGAACACTGGTGCCATTGGTGCCATGCTGCAGGGGGGTAGGGGGGAGTGATCCGGAGATCCGGCCCGTGTTGCAGGACCACAGGGCGATACCGGACGTGGCAGAGGCCCCCAAAACGGCAGCAGGACGAGTGGCAGGCCAGACAGTCTGAGAGAGGGCCGCAGGATAGACAAGAGGCCGGGGAGAAGTTGGGGCGAGACAGAGGAAGCGGCAATCGCCATCCGAAAGTCGCCGCCGGCCGCCATATTGGAGTCAGGCAAGCGCTGGGAGGATTCCCTCAGTGGGGGTCGCCGTTAAAGTAGGGCTTGATGGTGCTACGTCCCGTCAGCTGCTGCGACAATCAGCGAGAGTCTGGACAAGCCAGGGGAGCGCAGGTCGCAATCCCACCTCCCAGCGGCGGCCGCAGTCGGCGGAGTCCACGGCGAGGTGCCGCCCGCCATTTTGAGCGCCACCGCCCTCTCTTCCTTCTCTTCGGGAGATCGGACCTGTCTGCCTTGTTAGGAGCGATCGCTGTTGCTCCGCAAATGCCCCATTCGCTCCGCTTCATGTGGGGAAAAAGGGCCTCATTTACGGGACGCTGCGGATGGGGCCCGGAGGGCTGGGGGCTGGGCTGAGCCCTGCACCTGCCCAGGCCTGACCAGGACAGACCTGGGGGCACAGGACCGAGGCGGCCACTGTGGGACCAGGCCCAGGGGCGGCACGTGGTGCTGCTTCAAGAGGTGATGGTCAGGAAAGAGCAGGTGCACAAATGAAGTGTGGGGTACAGCCTGCGAACCGCTGCATGCTGAGGGCAAGTGAGGTACACGTCAGCTGGTGCAGACAGTGGCCGAGTGAGGTACAAGTCAACTAGGCAGGCAGTGACCAAGTGAGGTACACGTCAGCTGATGCAGAGAGTGACCAAGTGAGGTACAAGTCAACTGGGCAGGCAGTGACCAAGTGAGGTACACGTCAGCTAGTGCAGACAGCGACCAAGTGAGGTGCACGTCAGCTAAGACAGACAGTGACCAAGTGAGGTACCATGGCACACCTTCATCCCAATGATGGTAACTGTGGTTAATGTATATGTGGACTGGATGCAGGCCACCATGGCACACCTTTATCCCAATGCTTGTAACTGTGGTTAATGTATATGTGGACTTGATGCAGCCACCATGGCACACCTGTATCCCATGCTTATAACTGTGGTCTATGTATACGTGGACAGGATGCAGGCCACCATGGCACACCTGTATCCCATGCTTATAACTGTGGTTAATGTCAGTCAATCAAAATACTTTATTTCGATAAATGAATATCATGAAAAGACAATAGCACTATACAAAATTTCGCGATGTTATTTTCTAAATAAATATATACTTCTTATTGAAAAAAAAAATACATTAAAAAAGAGGTCAGTTAAATAGGAATACAAAGTAACATACATTATAAATTCTCATATTTCATTCTTGATCAGTAAACATTCCCGTATTGTAAACATAGTACTTGCTTTCATCCACTATAAAACGTCATTATAGGGGTTATTGGTCCTCTTCCTATTCTTAATCCTGACAGCTCCCACTAGGAAACTGGCGACATGAAACATAATCCTAGGGGTCTGCAGTAACTGTAAGAACAGGAGTGCCGGCTTTACTTGAATAAACCCTGCCTCCTTTAGAATAGGGATCAGATATTTCGCCCTTATGGCCGTGTAGTGACCACAGAACATCAGAAAATGCATTGTATTCTGGGTTGAAAAATTGTCACAAGAACACGGCATTGCAATTTCAGGGGTACTCCAAGTTGGAAAATGACCAAGGTTCAAGTTGATCAAGTTAAAACGAAATCGAGTTAAAAGGAACCGGTGATATGGTTGATTCACTATAGTTAAATACAATTCAGGGCCTACTTGGGTACTCATAATGATGTTAGCCCTCACCGTAGGTTTTTTTAATTCCATTTGTTCCCTCTCTAGGCTTAGCATTTCTCCCATTGTACCCTTAATCAAAGCAATGTCTTTTGATGTTATAGACTCCGGGGAGGAAAAAAGCTCTGGTCTCCCTAACTTAGAAAAACTGTCTTTAATGTATGCTAGCCACAGGATTTTGTTTGATCTGTCTAGCTGTAAGCAGTCTTTTAGAATGATATGATTAAGGGGGATTTCTTGGTTCAACCAGATCTTCAGCCATGCTAGTATAGGGGCCATTTTTATCATGTCAGTAATAAAACCTACTCCAAGTTCAGTGTGAATTGTATATGATGGGGTAGACTGTTATTCTCTGTAGTCTGTATACTGTCCGGGGAACAATATCCCCAGATTGAACTACCATATGTGGCCACCGCAAGGCATTTTGCTTTATAGATTTTCATTAAAGTTGCTGTTGGCCTTGCCCCCAATTTTTTCGAGAAGCCCTGTAGGGCGGAAGATGTTCTTGCAAGGGAGATGTTTCTGTTTTTTAACTGTGGTCCCCAGTTCCCTTTCTCGTCAAAAGTGATCCCCAAATATGGGAAAGTGGCCACTCTACAAAGTTCTTCTTTGCCACAGGTAAAAGTTTTGAAGTTATTATTCTTTACACTCCTACCCATTATAATGATTTGAGACTTTTTAACATTTACCTTGAGGTTCAGGGAACCCATTAAGTCTTCAAATAGATCCAGAAGACGTTGTAGAGCAACTCCGGTCCGCGAAAGCAAGACGGCATCTTCCGCGTATAGGAGAACTGGGATTCGAAGTTCTCCTATTCGCGGTATGTCAAGGGATGCCTCTTTTAACGCTGGTTCCAGGGCATTTATGTGGATGGTGAATAGGAGGGGTGCCAGGATACACCCCTGCCTAACACCTCTTTCGGAGTTAAAGTGACTAGTGCAGCGACCGTCCGAGGTAACCCTGACGGAGGCTAGAAGAACAGAATATAGATCCGCCAGAAGATTTACTAAAGCCCTGTCCAGACCCATGTCAAGTAGGATTTGCCACAATTTTGATTGGTTAGCAAGGTCAAAGGCTGACGAGAGGTCCATGAACCCCAGGTACATGGACCCCTCCTTGGCCCTGGTATATTTATCCACTAATAGGTGCAAATTGAGACCTTGGTCTAACGTGCTCCTCTTTGGTCTAAATCCATACTGGACATTTGAAAGGACCCCTTTCTCATTCACTCAATCATTCAATTTAGATAAAATTACCGACCCAGTATTTTCACAGATGAATCAATCAGTGAGATGGATCTATAACAGGAGGGGTCTTGCCTGTTACCCTTTTTATAAACCGGAATGATGATAGATTTTTTCCACGAGGCCGGGATGTTGTCATGGGTTAGAGCATTGAAAACATTACATAAGATTTTAGACCAGAATTTTGGGGCACATTTAAAAACATCCGCCGGAACCCCATCAGGGCCTGGCGCCTTGTTTTTCAGGGTCAGATCTATTGCCCTTTCCACTTCTGCAGCCTCAAAGGTTACAGCAGTGCCCTCGACGTTATGAATAATGACCTCAATTTGCAGATCATTGCTAGTTTCTGAACATATTTTACTAAAGTGTTGGATCCAACCCTCGTCTGGGATGTTTGCCTCAAGAGGGGAATTCTCCTCACCCGAAAATAATGGCTGATTTATAATTTTCCAAAATAAACCACTATTTTTTAATGTTTCTGGGTCGAGTAGTTGGGCCCAAGCTACATCTTTCAGCTCCTTTTTTCTCTCTAGGATAGCTTTTTTATATATGCCCCTTAAACTAGCTATATGTACACGGTTTTTTGGCATAGCCTTCAGGGCTTTAAGTAAGTCTCCATGAGCTTTGGAGCATTTTCTGTCAAACCACCTTTTACCTTGAAGCGGCTTCTGACTTGAACCAGCCTGAAGGCTATGATTAATTTCTATACAAATGTTCTCAAATGCAGGGATAACATCTTTATTTTGTGTCCGATTTGCTAAGCATATTGCCACCTCATCCTCTACCTTAGTCAATACCTCTTGCAGGAATGTTTCAGGGACTATTTTTGTCCATTTTAACCTTCGCCTCTAATCTTTAACGGACACATTTAGTCCCCCTCTATGTGTCACCGTTTTTAGTGAGAGTAGATCTGAATACTTTGATTCCAATAAAACAGGGTTATGATCAGTAAAAACAGAAACCTCTGTGTTGTAGTTTAAAACTTTACACAACAAAAAAGAAGACATAAAGATATAATCAATAATAGTGCCATCATCTTTGCCCTTAAATGTAGGGGACCTACTTTTACCATCCCCGCAACCTGACTCATATAGATTCCATCTGGCGAGGAAGTTTTCTAAATACTCCCCCCGCCTAGTGTGTTCCAGATGGATAAATGAGGAGAGGGGCGGACCCTCTTCATCACGAATAATACATGGTAGGGTGCAGGGGTGGATGTTAAAATCCCCCAAAATATTATTTCAAAAGTATTTACATTTGCACTGTAGGCTGACAAGAATTTGTCCAGTACATCCAAATTATGACTGGTACACTCATTTGCATTTGAATTATAAAAATTTACAAATAGAATCTTGGCCTTATCCTGGGTAGAAAGTTCGACAATTAGACAGTTATCACAACCTGAGCTACACTGTGTTATTTTGCCTTTTACATCCAGTTTAAATAATGTTAGTAGTCCGCCCTTGGCTCTGCCTGCAGCACTACTAGTTGCAGGGATGCAAAAGTGATTGTAACCGTCCAGAGAGAAACTATTGGCTTGGTCCCATGTCTCTTGCAAAGCAATAATATCAAAAGATTTTAGTGTATTAAGCCACTCAACATTTCCAGTTTTTGTCTTAATGCCAGCAATGTTCTATGTTACAATTTTAAAGGAGGGTATAGGGAGCTGAGCTGTACTCCTAGGTTCAATAGGCAGTCAATCATTTTCCTCCAGTGAGGATAAAGGGGTATAGCGGTTAAATAGTGGTAGGGCTTGATCAAATTGGTTATGCGTACTAGCCAGCTGGTAACAATAGGGATCCCCATTATTTTGATGTTGATAACCATTTGGAGCACAACCGGCAACAGCCCTTCTATACCTGTTAAGTGGATGCTTATGCTGATGGAGTGGTGGACGTTGGGTGTTATCCAGATGGTTGTAGAAGAACCCAAGAGGCCTAGCACATACGGAATTATCTACTATGGGTAAGGAGGCTGCTCTAAGGAGGACTGTTGCAACATGTTGTGGATGCTTAAAATTTACAATAATGCAGTCCCCTCTAGTGTTCTTTCTCGCATTGCCAATCCAACTGACTCTTCGGTGGAAATTATGTCATTTGAAAAAGCAAACGGAAAACTACAATTCCTATTTAGCCATGTTAGTGTTTTATTTTTTAAAGCGGCATGGGTTTCTAGACTGGAATCAGAAAGACAGGAATCAACCTCAGGGACATTTGTTAATACCACTGTGTATGGAACACACTCCGGTGGGAGGTTAACTGTATTTCTTCTCTTGGGCATACTTCTCCCTCCCTTGTCCCCCCCAGCTGTGGTATTCTGGCTGCCAGTATTTGGTGGGGATGGATGTACTGCCGGGGCTGGCAATGATGGTAGGTTGGGGGATTGGGCCTTCTGTGGCATAGTAACTGGTGGATTTTGTACGGTGACCATTGGCCCATTTCCCCCTATACTAGCAGTACCCACAACCCCTATTGCATTGTTGCCAGTGGGGGGGCTTGAATGTGTGTTAGTCCGGGATATGTGTGAATCTAGAAGGTCCCCTAGTCTAGAAACCTCTTGGGTAACCTCGTCTAACTTTACCACAAGGGGTCTAATCATGAGTTCTAATTTTGACTCAATGACACTTGCCAAGAGCTCAATGTGGGCAGGGAGCAAATTATTCAACTCAGCATTATTTGTAGATTCTGAAGCACTTCCAGAACTAGTTGATGTAGTCTCTGTCTTTTTTGACTTCCGGCCCGCCACCCATTTGACAGGAACCTTCCTACATGCCCGCACGACTCTTCGAACAGGCGATTGTACTGGTGAAGGGCTACGAGTGGGCGTTGGGGTCAGACTCAGGGTAGGATCGGGTATGACTTCCCGCTCTTACTGTGACACTGCAATGGATGCGTCATTAGTGTGAGTAACAATAGGGTCTTCCGAGCAGCTATCCGCCTGAACTATAGAAGTTGACGGCGAACTCGGCCTTGTAGGTGAAGGTATTGGGCTTACCCTGTTTAGTGAGAGTCGCCTTTCTTTGTTAATCTTACTAACCACCTTCACAAGATAATTATCCATGGTACTTGTATCGTTCACTGTCAACGGTTTTGCAGATCTAAGTTTCAACATTTTTAGAGGAACCTCAGGTAATAGGCACAAGTATTCTAAAGCGATAATGTCTCACCCAGAAGGGTATTATAATACAATAGCGATAATAAGGACCACAAAACAAAAAACAATTAAAAAATAAGGGCGAGTTATATTGTTTTACAGTTTCTGTAGAATCCGGGAGAGAGGGGCCAAAGTCCGTGGCCCAGCCCAGCCTCTTCTGGCCTCTGATGGCCGCAGACAGCCCCGCCCTTGTCCCGGGCTTCTCCCAGGTGCGCCCGCGCACATCCCGCGGGACGAGGGACTGACGCTGCCTTTATACGCCTCCTGGCGCTGCTGAGGGCGTCACTGGTGGTGGGAGGGACCCGGCGGAGCCGAGCCCGGCCGGGGAACAGGCGGAGCAAGGCCGGGCCCTTAGCTGCTGGTGCTGCGGCGCTGCGGCGCTGCGGCGCTGCGGCGGAGCTGAGCCCGGCCACGAAGAAAGCTGGAACCGTTGGTGAGTTAATGTATATGTGGACAGGATGCAGGCCACCATGGTACACCTGTATCCCATGCTTATAACTGTGGTTTATGTATATGTGGACTGGGTGCAGGACACCATGGCACACCTTTATATAAATGCTTATACCTGTGGTCTATGTATACGTGGACAGGATGCAGGCCACCATGGCACCCTTTTATCCCATGACTATAACTGTGGTTAATGTATATGTGGATTCAAGTCACAATGGAACATCTTTATCCCATGATTCGAACTGCGGTTAATGTATATGTGGACTTGACGCATGCCACCATGGCACACATTTAACCCAATGCTGCTAACTGTGGTTTATGTATATGTGGTCTGGATGCAGGCCACCACAGAATGCTGGTATGTGTGTGGTCTATCTATATATGGACCGTATCAACGCCACCACGGCACATCTGTGTCCCAATGCTTATAACTGTGGTCTATGTATACGTGGACTAGATTTAAAAACAGTCATGCACGGAGCGAGTAGCATGGTTCTGGGAGGGCATCTGTAATCGGTGCGCTGTAACTGAACATGCCCTGGTTATATTTATGGGAGACTTCAACATGTGCCTAAACCCAGTTCAGACAGATGTAGAGCAGTTGATAATGCTGGATGCCTGTTGTTGGACAGGCCCCAGAAGGGGGCTCGCTCCCTCCCCGCATGACAGAGCCAGGACACCGACTCTCCGGAAGCCACCCACAGAAGCAACCCGTAACCCGTCCCACACGGGACGCCTGCCCCCGAACATCTCCGCATCACCGTCCTGAGCCTCCACCAGCACCCTTGCCCGGGCCCAGCCGCCATCTTGGACACGGCACCACGAGGCCGCGTGGCCTCAGCTCGACCCCAACCCTGGTCCTGGCCAGGCCCCGACATCCCGGCACCACCATCCACCCAGGAGGTGAACGGACCACTTGGCAGGTCAATAGGAGAGAGGAGTTTCGATGGCTCTCCCCCGCCAGGTGCCGATCGCCCCCAGCCTCCCCGGGCGCTGGCTCCACCCCCCTGCTGGGTGTCTGGACTCCCTCATCCCGGACCTCCCGACCTCCAAGTGAGAGGGTCCGGACATCAAAGGGCGCCAGACCTATAACTGGGGCAGCTCCAGAGCAGGAAGGCAGTTGTATCCTGGAGTCGAGAGACACCGTGAAGAACTCATCCTTGACGGACTGCTGGCGCTGCCGCAGCCCTGCCTTGTGAACTGTCGTCCTGCCCGCTGGCGCTGCCGCGGCCTTCTGCAACCTTCATCCTCGTCGGGACCTGCTGGCGCTGCCGCGGCCCGTTGCAACCACCATCTTCGTCGGGACCTGCTGGCGCTGCCGCGGCCCGTTGCCACCTACGATCTCCTCGGGACCTGCTGGCGCTGCCGCGGCCCGACCTCCTAGAACGCCGAGCTCGAGGATTGTGAGCTAACCATCATTTCATCGCAACCACCAGATTGGTAACAAGACTGTCCCGCTACCCCCTTTCCCTTCAAAGAGACTAGAATCGAGGGGACCCCTGAGTCCTGACCTCCTTGTAGCATTCTACCGTACTTCAAGATTTGCTCATAAAGAACGTTAACCCTTATCTTTGTGTGGTGTCCATCTGTGGGGGGGAAGTTACTTGTCTGTACGATCGCTGGAGACGGCTCTCTCCGGAGACCTCTCCCCTTGTCCTCGGCCGACCCTCCAGGTCCCGTCTAACACCTGTAATGTTCCAGTGGCCTTATTTCCAAACTGCGTCTCACTTGAAATGGCTACTGAGCTATAAGAGACTCTGGCTGATTTGGGTTTCATTTGCTTAAATGTCAGGTTCGTAGCAGATAGTTTGGCATGCCAAAACTTTCCTACAGGCAATTTGACATCCCTATTAATTATGTATTCATTGGGCTAAGGGTTATTGACCCGAGTGAGAATTGTCAGATCCTGAAAATGAGACCTGGCGACAATGGACCCCTGTAAACGGCGCTAACGCTAGGGATCGAGTGTAGGGGCTGTGGATTGCTCCTGGAAATTGATGGCCATTGAATACTCGTATAAATGTGACTTTTGGTTCACTAACTAGTATGCATCTTTCTGTGGATCCCGAAAAAAGTAATGTTAAAACACAGAATATGTTGGTTTGCTAAGACAGGATAGTAAATAAAGTGATTTACTGCCTGGTGGCTTCACCAAAGAAAACACAAATCTGCTGAATAACCAAATATCGACCTTCTCACACTGGCTGGTTTGACACACACCGTCAAGATCTAAAATAAAAGTTGAAGAAACTTAGGAAATATAAGGGCACAAAATCAAATGACCAACAGGAAGCCCTCATTCTGAAAACTAAAATTGAGTATCCCACCCTAATTAGAGAGAGCAGGACGGTCTACCACAGACCAAACTGGGACAGAATGTTAACAGTGTTAACTCTGAAGAACATGAAGAAATTCTGGGAACTGGGGAAGGACTGTACAAACAAGAAGAGGGATGTATTTATTTTATTTATTCAGAAAGTTTTATATAGCGCCAACTTGATCCCGAAGGATCGGCAGTGTCTGGTTGTCTGAAGGGATTCCCCCAGCCAGGCAGAACCTACCACTCCCGTCAAGGGCGGGTGATTACACTCGCTGTACAACCCGTGCTCACCCATGGGTAGCGTGGCACTGGGCAGTCAGGCTCACTACAGAGGTGCTGTGTAAAGCAAAGGCGAAGCAGTCACTCGTGATAAATACACTGAGAGTCACAAAGAGGCTTCACACAGGATGTTTGTAAATAGCGTTTGTATTCAACTCACATATTCAATCAGTGTAACATAAACATCAGGTACTTTTGAGCATAAAACACATTTGGAAATATCACTGGCAGTACTAGGCCCACTTGTATTGTTATGATTTCAATAATATCTACACCGTGGACAGTTCCTAATCAAACCGACCACCTCAGGGAGACAGAACCCTTATGCCGTGCGACACACTGTCCACCACAGGCCCACCATAGCAATCGTGATAATACAATCCCACACCGTTATTGGGTAAACACTGGCTCACAACAATATCAAAGATATAATAAACCCAATGTCAAATGTATTGTGCTTTTGGCATCAAATCAACAAAGAAAGCGGCACCGCCGGCCAGTATCATGAATCACAGGTGGTCTGCTGACTATCACTCACGCACTCGCTTCGCCCCACTACACGGTGCCAGGCCAGTCCTTATGAAACACAGTAGCACAGATACGCACTCAACACCCTAATGCAGTGCTACTGGTGTCCAGTCAATGGGTAGCAATGAATAACACCCTGCAGACTCCTTGGCACCAGCCTCCCTCCACCCTCCAGCTCACCACGGGTGTCCTTTACCCCCAGATGGAAGATAACCAGCCTCTCCTCCTGGATACTAGGTCGAATGTGGCCAAAGTCAGGCTGCGTCTGGGTCCTCCGGGAGGAGCACGTTTTAATTCGGATGTAGAAGTAAACAAGGGGAGTTCAGCAGCCACTCGGGAAGTTCACCCACAGGTCTCAAAACACAATGGAGTCACGCAGTCTCTTGACTCACTTCCGAACGGTCTCAGAAGTGTTCCTTCAAACCAGTCAATCTGTCTCGCTACTACCTGGCGCCAAGATGTTTTCGGGATTGGCCAGGTGTGGAGAGGGCTGTTGGTCCACCACAATGAGTGTCAAAGGAGAACAACCAATGAATGGGGAGCAACACAGGGGTGCCTCTCCATAGGAGGAGGCACCCTGACTGGTACACTTGGATCAGGGTTGTGCCCAGGCAATCCGCGCACAGCATCTGACACCAGACACTTCAGATCTCAAGCACGAAGGGTTACACATGCTGTACCTGCCTGGAAATGAGGCACAGTGACCAGTAAACCTTGAGATGGATTGCACCAGACTACTACTAGTATGGTCACACACACAGTCACAAGTTTACCAGAGCCACATAAGGTAAACTGAGATGCCGGATAATAGACGAAACGGGCCACGTGGGGTCCCACAACAGGTCAATCTGCTCACCACCAACTACCAACAAGATGTTTATGAGTGTCAGGGTCCCTGCGGTACAGGAACCACATGCCTTAAACGCGGCAAGATTTCTGGGGCTCTGTACTAGACAGTCTGGTCTCCAGGTGCAAGTCTTAGTTCCAAGCTCACACCGCACTACCTATTGGAATTTGGTAGCCGATGAAGGTGCTTGAGATGACACAGCTCTTCAGATGTTATGGGTAGATAGTGTGGGTCCCTCGCGGGAAAAATGTGATGCTCCTGAGATCTCTGAGAGAACAGGATGTGGCCAATGGGCCCTTAGAGAGCACACTTCAGGGTACGACACTTCAGCAGGTCTTCGACCCAGGCCAGACACTATTCAGGGCCCTATTTCTCCATGTGCACAACAGAGTCCTCTGGCAGTGTGACCACGCAGTCCGGGTTCCCCGACCCCATGTCCCCACAACTGTATCTCGCCCTTTACTGAAGGATGGCACCGGTAGTTATACTGTCTCGTGTATTTAAAGTAAGGGATAGGTTACGTGGTTTCCCTTTGAACTACAGACGTCTCCTGTATGTTGTAAGCATGTCTGCCATGGGCCTATGGAATATAGATCTTAATCTTTACTGGGGCCAAGATCTGGGCCTTAGAGTCAAAGGGCCAAACCCTCTCCCTCCCATCTATCCCGTTCGGCCCTCAAGAGGCAGAGGCCTGTCGCTCCAGTGGTTGGCCCATGGTTTACAGCGTCATTGAGGAGTGCACAGATGTGCTCCCTCAACCCCTGGAGTTCAATCGGAGCCTGGCACCACGGCACACAAGGCTCTTAGAGCTGAGAAATGTCCATATTCTGTAAGTGGCCATTCCCAGGGAGGTGTGCCGAAACCCTCGTCACCTTTGGAAAGGGTTTGGCACTGCGAATCCATTGATAGGAAACATCATGATACTGCTCTAATGCAGTCCACCATTGCAGCCCGAAGTGATGTCAACAACTTCCCCATGTTAACCCTTGGGAAGAGCAGGCCTCATAGGTAGTAAAAACGCACACAGGTGTTCCTCACTACCTGGGCGCACGTGCGCCAGTGCACACAGACCTGCGGTGGCAGGTTGGAGACACACTCCCCAGCACCAGGGGTGCAAGCGCTCCAGCCGGACGTCTGCAGTGCCAGACCCGACACACGTTTACTAATGCGGGAGTCAGTGCGTACGCACAGGCCTGCGATGGCTGCACACCCAATCACGGACACCGTAGGGGCGGGTGCGCACATACAGCTGCCTACAATGGCAGCCTGCTCATGAGTTTAGTCACAATAGATGCCAGTGCGCACACACCGGTCTGAGATGACGAGCAGGGCACATGGGCTGACCCAGGCTCTAGCACCTCAGGTGCAAGCACGCGCGCACCACCCTGCCCGGGCCAGCCGGGCATGGGATGGGTGGAGCCATGGAGGGCGGGGTTAAAAGCCCAGGCCGCCCTGGCACCTCTGTCACTCTACCGAGCTCTGAGAGATCAACTGCAGCAGGCACAAGGGGGGGTCCATGGAGGGAAGGGGGGCGATCAGAGAGGCGGGAGAAAGAATGGATGGAGAGAGAGAGAGAGAGAGAGAGATGGAGGGAGGGAGAGCGAGACAGGGAGGCGGAGGGAGATATAGAGGGAGAGAGAAAGAGAGAGAGAGAGAAAGAGAGAGAGAGAGAGAGGGGGAGGGGGAGGGGGAGGGAGAGAGAGAGGGAGAGAGAAAGAGAGGGAGAGAGAGAGAGAGAGAAAGAGAGAGAGAGAGAACGGGGAAGAGAGAGACAGAGAGATGGAAGGTGGGAGAGCGAGACAGGGAGGGGGAGGGAGATATAGAGGGAGAGAGAAAGAGAGGGAGGGAGGATGGGAGGAATGGAGGGAGGGAGGGATGGTGAGCGGGAGAGATGGAAGGAGGGAGAGAGAGGGGGAGTGTGAGAGAAAGAGAGATAGCAAGAGAGAGAGAGAGAGAGAGAGAGATAGAGAGAGAGAGAGAGGGAGAGAGCGGAAGAGAGATGGAGGAGAAAGAAAAGATGGAAAGAGAGAGAGAGAGAGAGAGAGAGAGACAGGGAGAGAGGGAGAGCGAGAGATATAGAGACAGAAAGAATGGATGGAGAGAGAGAGAGAGAGACAGAGAAATGGAGGGAGGGAGGGAAAGTGAGAGAGGGGGGAGGGAGATAGAGAAAGAGACAGGGAGAAAGAAATAGAGAGAGAAAGACTGAGAGAGAGAGAGGGGGCTACAGAGGGAGAGGGAGAGAGAAAGAAAGGATGGATGGATGGAGAGAGAGAGAGACGGAGGGAGAAAGAGAAAGAGAGAGGGAGAGAGGGGAGAGACACGAATGGAGGGCTGCTTGGTTTCCTGAACGAGACCTCCACACCCTGTCTGTCTGTGTGTCGTTAGGCGCAGTCCAAATGCCCTGTTGCTCTGTCTGTTCTCGGGATTTATGGCCGGCTGGCCCAGCCGCTCGCCCCATGACAGGGCAGTCACATGCTGGGCCGGTGACCCATTATCCACGGCCTGTGCACAGAGCCCCAGTGTCATAGCGCACAGAGGCCCATTCACGCCTCACGCGCCTCCTGCCACGCACCCTGCGCCCTGGGGGTCCGGTAAGCGCGGGTCGTAGATCTGGGGAGTTTTTGATTTTGACAAGAGTTTCACACATGCTGAAGAGCCGGAAGCCCCGGGCCCAGCTCATCACTTGACTGAGCGCCGGCTTGGGGGGGGGGGAGGGGGCGCTGGTATGCCCCTGCAGTTGGCACATGCAATGGAAGGTGGAGTGTGGGTCGGACAGAGCGGAAGGGAGCGAGAGACTGCAAGAACAGAACCAAAACAAACGAGTGGAAGTAAACAGACAAGCACTGGCAGAGACAACAAGTGTCACCTTTGTGACCTAATGACCTTGACAATGCTTTTTTCCGGAGCTATACACCATCGACAAAAAGCAAAATTGCCAATGCTGAGCAGCAAGATGCAGCTGCCAGACCCTCCAAATTAAAATTTAAAAAATAAAGAACCGCGGGAGATGGGGCAGCAAAGGAGAAGCGTGGAAAGTGGGCGAGGGGGCGGGGCAAGGAAGACAATTAGAAGCTGGGGGAGAAAACCAAAATCAAAATACATAACAAGCATTTACAATGCAATGGTTTCGCCTTTGGAAAAGTTAGAGTTATTGGCATTGTAAATGACGAAATTTGTATTTATGTGTTGGTTTTGAAAACAGATAAATAAATGGCATTATCATTTACATTGCCATTAGTTTAATCTCTGCGCTCCCTATGCACTCTGCACTTCCTATGTACTCTGCACTCTGAACTCCCTATGCACTCTGCACTCCCTATGCACTCTGCACTCCCTATGCACTCTGCACTCCCTATGTACTCTGCACTCTGCACTCCCTATGCACTCTGCACTCCCTATGCACTCTGCACTTCCTATGCACTCTGCACTCCCTATGCACTCTGCACTATGCACTCCCTGTGCACTCTGCACTCTGCACTCCCTGTGCACTCTGCACTATGCACTCCCTATGCACCCTGCACTCCCTATGCACTCCCCCTGCACTCTGCACTCCCTATGCACAATGCACTCTGCACTCCCTATGCACTCTGCACTCCCTATGCACTCTGCACTCCCTATGCACTCTGCACTCCCTATGCACTATGCACTCCCTATGCACTCTGCACTCTGCACTCCCTATGCACTCTGCACTCCCTATGCACTCTGTACTCTGCACTCCCTATGCACTCTGCACTCCCTATGCACTCTGCACTCTGCATTCCCTATGCACTCTGCACTCCCTATGCACTCTGCACTCCCTATGCACTCTGCACTCTGAACTCCCTATGCACTCTGCACTCTGCACTCCCTATGCACTCTGCACTCCCTATGCACTCCGCACTCTGCACTCCCTATTCACTCTGCACTCCCTATGCACTCTGCACTCCCTATGCACTCTGCACTCCCTATGCACTCTGCCCTCCCTATGCACTCCCTATGCACTCTGCACTCCCTGTGCACTCTGCACTCCCTATGCACTCTGCACTCCCTATGCACTCTGCACTCCCTATGCACTCTGCACTCTGTACTCCCTATGCACTCTGCACTCCCTGTGGACTCTGCACTCCCTATGCACTCTGCACTCTGCACTCCCTATGCATTCTACACTCCCTATGCACTATGCGCTCCCTATGCACTCTGCACTCCCTATGCACTCTGCACTCCCTATGTACTCTGCACTCTGAACTCCCTATGCACTCTGCACTCCCTATGCACTCTGCACTCCCTGTGCACTCTGCACTCCCTATGCACTCTGCACTCCCTATGCACTCTGCACTCCCTATGCAGTCTGCACTCCCTATTCACTCTGCACTCCCTATGCACTCTGCACTCTGCACTCCCTATGCAGTCTGCACTCCCTATGCACTCTGCACTCTAGCACAGTCTTGTACATAGCACTGAAGCCAGTTATGAGGACCTCTGGGTGCAGCGTGTGGTGTTTCATTCTTGTACACAGTGCTGAAGGACTGAGTGAGGGGACCTCTAGCTAGGAGCAGCTTGTGGTGTAGCAGTTTTGTACATAGCGCTGGAACCGGTGAAGCGGGCCTCAAGGAGCAGCGTGTGGTATTGTCGTCTTGTACATAGCTCTGAAGCCAGTTATGGGGACCTCTAGGAGCAGCATGTGGTGTTGCAGTCTTGTGCACAGCACTGAAGCCGGTCTTGGGGACCTCTAGGGGCAGCGTGTGGTGTTTCATTCTTGTACATAGCGCTGAAGCCAGTTATGGGGACCTCTAGGGGCAGCGTATGGTGTTTCATTCTTGTACATAGCGCTGGAGCCGGTGAAGGGGGCCTCGAGGAGCAGCGTATGGTGTTGCAGTCTTGTATGTAGCACTGGAGCCGGGGAGGGGACCTCTAGGAGCAGCGTGTGGTGTTTCATTCATGTACAGAGCACTGAAGCCAGTTTTGGGGACCTCTAGGGGCAGCGTGTGGTGTTGCAGTCTTGTACACAGCGCTGAAGCCAGTTATGGGGACCTCTAGGAGCAGTGTGTGGTGTTTCATTCTTGTACACAGCGCTGAAGCAGGTGAGGGGACCTCTAGGCGCAGCGTGTGGTGTTTCATTCTTGCACATAGCACTGAAGCCAGTTATGGGGACCTCTAGGAGCAGCGTGTGGTGTTGCAGTCCTGTGCATAGCGCTGGTGACGGGACCTCCAGGAGCAGCTTGTTGTGTAGCAGACTTGTACACTCAAAGCCAACGTTGGGTAAAAAAGACCTCTAGGAGCAGTGTCCGGTGTTACTGCTGCGATCCGGACATATATTCGCAGAGCGTTGTACTGCTGCCTCGCACACTTCTCTTGTGCTGGTCTGTGACCTCTAGTCACTACTGATGCAACTGCACCAAAGCGCCTAGCTATTGGGCAATAAACATAACATTAAGAGAGTATAGTGAAATCCGGTTAACATGTTTGTATGGCCATCCACTGCTTTTTACAAGACGTCTGACTGAAAGCTCCAAAATTCATTTTCAACAAAGAATCGGAGCATTAATTCTGGCGAGAGACTCCAAATTTTTTAAAGCTAAAAACGTTTTGATTTTAGACATCTCCTGCCTGAAATTGTCTCAGCTTCAGTGGAAGCTCCGGGGAAAAATGCATTCCTCTAATTATTTTTTGAAATCCCCGACTTTCTCGCTCTGAAATGTCGGCATACATAGAGTTATTGGGGTGATATGCGAAAACATGAAAGAGGGGAGACTCTACCTTCTTGTTTCCCAAGTATTGTATTTTTGAATGTGGGCTGGAGTGTCGAGATTAAGATGTGCATAACATGTAATGGTTATGGTGCAGCAAAAAACCACTGTATTAATATACCAAATTCTGTAGCTGTTACATTTCAATCGTATGATAGTGCCACGCTCTGAAGCATATGCTGGCATAAATGCGCTACGCACACCATCAATCAAGCGCAGCTATTCACCCAGAAGGGTATCCAGGCGCTGTGCTTACCTTAACATCTTTAAACACCTTAACATAAAGTTGGCCTTACATCTCACCCCCACTCCTACTTATATGTGTCTTACAACATAAGCAGCTTCAAAAAATGCAACAACTGCTCTAAAATACAACAATGCTATGTAAAAGTGACTTCCACGCCATCGTTAAGTACAACAGCCTTGTGACAGCCTCTAAGACAAGCACCTACGAGCACACGGACAGCGGGAGGGGGGGCGGGACAGGAACGGACAGCGGGAGGGGGGGCGGGAAAGGAACGGACAGCAGGAGGGGGGGCGGGAACGGCACACGGTCAGTGGGAGGGGGGGCGGGAACAGGCACTCACCTGGACTTCTTCCGGCGGCGGTCGGCCGCGGAATGGGAAGAAAACAAACGGACGACAAAAAAAAAACCCGCCCACGGCCGCGATGACGATCGGAGAGGGAAGAAATCGCGGGAACGCTCACGAATCTGGTCCGGCCATGACGGACAGATCTCTTTCATTTAGGCGAAACCTAAAAAAGGAACGCCTGGGAGTGGGAGTGAGGTTCTTGGATGAGGGAGCAGGAATGGGGGGATGTTTGGAGGGAGGAGGTTGCACGCAAAAGAGCTAGAAAACACACTAAAGGAATACTGAATGAAAAAAAAAGGTAGTTCCCTAAATGTGAGAAGTGGAGGGATACATGAGAGACAATCAAAAGGACACCAAAGAGACTGTGCTCCACAGGGGGGACAAGTACAAGAAAAGCTAGAGAAGCCATCAAATAAAGAACAAGCACATGTGAATGATGGTAAAGCCGACCAATGCTATGCAATGGGTGGGCTCTAAGGCCGCTGCTTGTTTCTGTGATGGTCCACAGTAGGTCTTTCACAGCCAGATATCTGGAAGCGGCCTGGAATTAGGGTGACCAGAACATTAAAGCAAACAAGCATTTACAATGCAATGGTTTTGCCTTTGTTAAAGTTAGAGCTATTGGCATTGCTCTTGACATTATTTTTATTTATGTTTTTTTTAACATAAATAAATGGCATTGTCATTTACAATAGCAGGGCAGGGCACAGGGAAGGGGGGGCGAGGAGAGACGAAGGAGAGCTGCGGGCTCAGGGAAGGGGGGCGAGGAGAGATAAAGGAGAGCTGCGGGCTCTTGTTGTAATTCTTGCATGGATGAGTTGGTGGATGCATGGATGGGTGTATGGATGGGTGTATGGATAGATGCATGGATGGGTGGATGGATAGATGCATATATACAGCCAATCCCTCAACAATTCATGCAATCCACCAACCCATCCAACCAACAACCCATCCATGCATCCACCCACACATCCATGCATCATGCATCCATCCATCCATCATGCATCCATCCACCCACTGCGTCCCACTCCGACCCCTCTAAATATAACTCATTTTTTCTGTATATAGAGATGACTGTATTCACTAGTATATGCAGTAGACCTTTCTACTCTAACATTCCTATGTGACTCTTGCAGTACGTCTATTCATATCCCTTCCATAGGAGGTTGAAGCCCTAAAAGAATCAGATACAGGTGACTGAGAAGGGCGGAGAGGGGCCACAGCCCCAATTTAACCAGTTCCACCAGGGCAGCACCCACAGAACCAATAAGTGCTGTGGGGAGCGGCATGAAATGTAACACGGCTGAGTTCCAATTCATTTTCAAAACCACCTAAGAATCCAATTTCAAACAGTTGGAATTACATCATCCCGAGAAAAGTTACATTGCTTAAATAAAAAAAATAAACTGCTGGAGGCTTTCACAACTACTGCGCCGGAGCTGCCGCCTTCCTTGCTACAGTAACTACCTCATACAAAAGTCCTTCACATAAAGAGACTTCAATTCTGACATGCGAGACTAGTCTAGTTCCCCTCCTCCCCTATGCCTACAGCCACCAAACGTATGAACTGCAATGCCTACCGAAGACTGACTGCCTCTAGGCAAACTTTGATTAAATAAGTAATTTCTTGATATACACGACCGAACACGTTAGTGCTTAAAAAAAATAAAAATGACCCAAAGTCCTCTCTGTATCGCTAACAAAAGCAGATCAGGGAGAGTCTTGTGTGTGTTTTTTAAAAGCAGGTGTCTGGGGCAATCTACGGAATTATAAATTGTGAGCCAAATCAGACTGCAGGGCTAAATTAACCACAATGCCATCAAACAATTAGCAACCTAGCGTAAATTAATTGACCAATTCTAATCAAATAATCTGGCGAGTCGTGAAGCATTACCTGCGAATATATTTTCGATTAAGAGATCTTTAAACTCAGTGACTGAAGCAGAGTTATCTGCCCCAACACCTGAGCCCTCTTAATGCTTAGGGGAGCCGTACTAATGCTTTTAATGAGTTCTCCTTCACAGCCAACAACTTGTACGTCTCTCTCCTGATCGCTCTACACAGCGGTATTGATGTGTGCATTTTGTTACCCACCGACATTGCACAGTCAATATAATTTAAGAGGGAGCACTGGATGAGCCAGATACATAAAAAGCAACAGCTCAGCAAAACCCCTTCCGCCGCTCCTCCTGGCGAACAGAGTTTGGCTCGGCTTACAGAGTCGACACAGAGACCAGCTGGCACCAGAGACAGAGCAGAACTGTAGGAAAACAACATTTTACGCGAATGTGGCCCAATACAAAAGCGAAATGCCTCAACTGCTTGAATCGGACAATTTGTATTTCACCCCTCCCTTCCAAGAAAAAAAAAATAGAACACTATGTACGAAAGCTTGTCATATGGTACAAACCAGAGGGTCTTACAAGTATGCAGTTATGCAGTGTGGATATTTCAAGAAGTTACTTATATTTATTTTACACCTCGTCATTGGCAAATTGCTATGGAGCCCCTCTCACGAACATGCCAGATCGACAAACCAGCTCACAAACAATCACAGAACCAAGTGCAACAGTAGACAAACAGGGATCGTATCACTACAGATAACAGACTTTAAAACAACTCTGCTGAAAGAAGAAAAACAAGCAACGGAGAGTGAAAGTGCACAAGTGGGGCCGGAGACACGGACAGCGGGAGGGGGTGGGGGGGACGGGCACACGAACAGCGGGAGGGGGGGGGCCTGAACCGGCACACGGACAGCGGGAGGGGGGGCGTGAATGGGCACACGGACAGCGGGAGGGGGGGCCTGAACGGGCACACGGACAGCGGGAGGGAGGGCGGGAGCACTCACTTGGACTTCTTCCGGAGTGGCGCCCGGAAAAAAAAAAAAACAACTCCGCCCACCGCCGCATGACGTGGCAAAAGGGAAGAAATCGTGGGAACGCCCACGAATCTGGTCCGGCTATGACGGACGCCTCTCTGTTCCAATGGCTAGCCTCCATTTATGGAGCTAGCCAATGGAAACAGAGGCGGGGACCAAAGCCACGCTATCTGTTCTCATTAAGTTTTCCCTGCGGCTGCGCAGTGCCTGCGCAGCTCGCTAGACAAAACCTAAAAACTGAGACATTTCACAAAAATAGAAGGACTATAATTTTACGTCAAGCAAGCGCACAGAATGACAGCGCTTCTTAGCAGAGAAGATGCAATTTGTAAACCCAGTAGCTTGCCTGTGAAGTAAATTGCTTTATTGGAACAACTGCTAACTATCCCTGCTTTGTAAAACATAAAAAACCACCTCCTCCCGTTTTTAGTCGACCTTCTCCAAAAACAGGGACATGAGCTACATTTCACAGCTGGTGAAAAACGGGGACCGTCCTGGCAAATCCGGGACGCCTGGTCACCCTACCAGGAATGCAAGACCTATGAAAGGCAGAAAAACTTCAAGTAAAATGGAGAGAAGCAAGATATGTTGAGAAGCAGAGCAAGAGGAAGGCTGTTTATATTTTTAGCAATGATTCGGAGACAGGAGACAAGCAGTGTTCCTATGGAGGCGCCAGTGGTTATGGCCTACAGCTTCGTCCTCTTGTACAATCTGTTCCACCTTCAGAAACATCCTGGGGAACCACACAGTTTTCTTTCTTGATGCATCCAATACCTCACATGGAACACATCGTTATTTTTTTACATTCATGTGACTGTTGTGTTCTTTGGTATTCACAGTTCTCTTGTTAGCGAGTTACATTTGCCTCCAGTCAATTGAAATGGCATCCTTTCATTACTGGTTTGATTCCAAGAGTTCCTCATTTAGGTTGTGCATCAGGCCCTCTGTTGGGCTCAGTGTCTTTTCATGTTCCATTTCCTCATTTTTCATTTTATACACAGTATTCATAATTATTCATTATATTCTTCATATTATTCATAATTTCCTATATAATTTTGTTCAGTAGCAGTGCCACACACTGCTGTACGCCACACACTGCTGCACGCCTCACACTGCAGTGTGAGGCGTGCAGCAGTGTGAGGCGTGCAGCAGTGTGTGGTGTGCAGCAGTGTGTGGTGTGCAGCAGTGTGAGGCGTGCAGCAGTGTGAGGCAATTCCTTGTACAATTTATATATCAGAAATTAAATCTGTCCGGCTGGACAATGAATATAGTTGCTATTTAGTCTATATTTGTTTCTTGAAAATTCCTTTTGTCTAGGGACCATTGTCCTGTGCAAAGATATAATTCCCTAAGGTCCCTAGCATGTTGCTTCCTTGGGTTCCCTTGTGTAACAAAATGATATGTAGCGCAATCGGTTGATTGTAGGGGTCTAGCACCCCTACCCCTCTTTCTCAAGCGGGTCCCCTTTCCTTGTCCTCCTGGTACACTTGACACTTCTCCCATAACTATTCACATAGATTCTTTTGGGCATGTCTGATCACACACCCTTGTATACTGAGGACTACATAAATAACCTGTGTGAAGGCCCCTCATTACTGACAGACACTGCTGATACCGCAGCCGCACAGAACACCAGTCTTGGCGACCAACTAGAGAAAACCAAAAAGAAAGATGTTAGGCTTGACTTAATGACATTTTTGCTCACAGCCTATCTAAAAGCCAACATTATCCCATTGTGGCGCTTCAGATCCGTAATGTGCCTGGTGTGTTCACCGATAACCCCAAATACTTGAATGGATTTAGCTATATCAGTACAATGGCATCAAGACATTGGATGGTGCTTGGTATTGATATAGCATCAGAAGAACTTAAAAAACTTGAGGTTGAAATAATTGATTCAGAGAAACTGATCAATGACAAAGGCGTAGTTCCTGACTGCAAAAACTTCTTGAAAAAATTGGAAAAACAGTTAGTTGAAGAATTTCATAGGATTGAACAAAATAAAAAATCCATCAAGGTAAAAAAGGACATTAAAAATTATTCTCAATAAAGGACTTATCCCTATCTAATGAAAGAATTCTATACTAATAAGGCTTACAGTGGCTATAATCAGAACCAAAATCTAAGACCCCGGGGTCGCTATAATAAGAGACAAACATTGGTAGGATTCTCCGATACTTCGGCAGAGTCGTCCGACAGCTCTGACCAAAGTGATACCCCCGGGCCCTAAAACAGAACTCCTTTTTTAGCTCGAGACCAACAGGAGCCTCCCAAGAGAGGCAAGGTCAAACAACCACAACGATGGCCCTACCCTTCAGGCGAACGCAACACTCGTCGCAACATTACCAGTGGTAATTCAGAGTAACATTAATGTTGATGTCCCAGTTGACATGTCTGAGTCTACACTAGCTAATAATACTCTTCCCATCTTTAACCTCACTGATCATTTATTATCTAGCAGTGAGCTGTCTATATTGAGCAAAGGGCTTTCCTTTGTGCCTACTGTTCGCCCCAATTTTTTAGAAATTCAAACTCAGTTATTACGATTTTTTCGTAAGCGGAGATTACATGCGTTTTTCCCACTAAATCCTAAGCCGTTATCTCCATCTAATACCCCTTTCAGGCCTCCATCGACCTTTTTGCCTTCTGCCAATATGGTTCCTGCAGAAATGTTAACCTTTGAGAAATTGGTGTTAAAAGATATCTCTGAATTAGAAAACCGCAGATCCTTTGTCCCTTATAACATCTCATTGGATGAGAAGAAAGCCATAGCCAGTTTGAAAATCAATTCCAATTTGATTATCAAACCGGCCAATAAATGCGGTGGGATTGTTTTGCAGAATATTGATATTTACAAAAGCAAAGTACTACGCCAATTAACGAATCAGGAACATTATTGCAAATTATCAAAAAACCCAACCAAAGAAATTCAGAAACTTATAACTCAAGTCAATGATGATGGCCTTGCACTTGGTTTCCTTAGCCGTAATGATTATCAGTTTTTGAACAAAAAAAACCCTAGAACACCGGTAATTTATACCTTACCGAAAATTCATAAAGACACTGCAAAACCTCCTGGACGGCCAATAGTATCCAGGTGTGGCTCGGTCCTAGAGCCCCTTGGCCTCTTTGTCAACTACTTCATTAGGGATTTCGTGCCTGTCACTGAGTGTTACATTCGTGACAGCATGCACATGATAAATATTATTGAGGAATTACCATATGACCCCACATCCGGAGTACTTTGTACTCTGGATGTGGAGTCATTGTACACCAACATCCCACAGAATGATTCCATTCTGGTCATCCAAAAAGTTCTTGACAGGCGCCCTCGGCCTCATCAGGTACAAACTCTTTTTATTTTGCAATTATTCGAAATTTGTTTAACCAAAAACCTTTTTTTTTGATGACCACTACTATGGCCAGATCAAGGGCACTTCCATGGGGGCAATTTTTGCCCCCAATTTGGCCATTCTGTATATGGATCATCTTGAATGTGGCCGGATCCTGGCTTCGACTAACCCCCTTCCATAGTGGCATTGCCCTATGGAAGAGGTATATTGATGATATTTTTTTAATTTGGCAAGATTCTGGAACTCTTCTTGCGCAAATCTTACATTGGCTCAACAGCAATTGCAGTGGTCTTACATACACATTATCCACCAGTCATTCTTCCATTGCCTTCTTGGACCTTAACATCCAGTTCCATAAAGGGAGACTTATTACAGGACTGTACAGAAAACCCACCGAGCGCAATACTCTGCTAAGCTATCCAAGCCATCATCCGCGCGCATTACGCGATTCTCTCCCATATTCTCAATTCCTGCGTTTACGTAGGAATTGCTATATGAAAGAAGACTATTTTCGTGAAGCACAATGCCTTAGCTTGAAACTCAAGGTGAGAGGCTATCCCCATAAACTCATCCGGAGCTCCCTTAAAAGAGCCCGGTACTGTCCCAGGGACATCCTACTAGAGCCTAAATCTAAACCTACTGAAAATCGACTAGTGTGTGTTCAACCTTTTCCCCTGCATCCAACTTCATTACCAAGAGTGCAGGAGTGCAGGAGTGCAGGAGTGCTCACTGTGGACAAACCACTGTTTGCCTTCAGAAAATCTAAGAATATTAGAGAGCATTTAGTGAGGGCTGCTCTACCTTCTGTCAACAGCACTGAAACACTAGATGACCTATGGGGCCTTCCTCGCTTGACAGGCCATGTCAAGTGTGGAAATTGTTCTATGTGTGATACCACCATTGAGGGGAAAGAATTTACCTTTGATGATGTTAAATTTACACGTAGACACTTTACAAACTGCAACAGCGTAAATGTTATCTATGCTATCTTTTGTCCGTGTGCAAAGATCTACATAGGTCAGACCACCCAAAAAGTACGACTTAGGATGTGTCAACATAGAAGTCGCATATGTTGCAAGACGCCCAACGCACCGCTGGTTGACCATTTTAGTGCACTGGCCCACACAGAATTGGAATTCAAATGGACTATCATCGCCACAATTAAAATACCTCCGAGAGGGGTGAATGTGCAGCAGCTTCTAAATAAAGAATAACTCCACTGGAGACTTAAGACTAGAAGTATTCACAATGGGCTCAACCGGGCCGAGGACTGGGCTTCACTATTATGAATTACACACTGGAAATTGTCTTAAATACTGTGTGCTCTGTAATCCTGGCATAATGTCTGACATGCGTGGTATGACTATGTATACAACGCTATGTGTTTTGGACTCTTGCGAAATCTGAGGCCAATACTAAAAATTTTTGATCCGCCTACGCGTCAGCTTGCTTGTGGTACAGTCTACAATCCTTTCAATTCTGGACTATGCAAGTTCTCTGTTTCTGGGAACCAACCAGACGGAGAAGGCTCGTTTACAACGTGTCCAGAACGCAGCAGCCCGTGCTTTGACTGGACTTCCCCGGTTCAAATCAGTGTCTGATATGCTCTCAAAGCTACACTGTCTTCCTATTGACAAAAGAATCCATTTCAAGACTTTGTGTCTTGCTTTTAAAATCCTGAAAATTGACTCACCCCCTATGCTCTGCCCCTTGATGACGAGGTATTCTCCTCGTAGAGCTCTTAGATCGATGGGACAGTGCCTGGCTGTAGTTCCTCGGGTAAAGCTTGCTCTGACGGGAGGACGCTCCTTCCGCTATCTGGCTGCAAAACTCTGGAACGCTCTTCCACTGCAGATCCGGAGTCTAAATGACCTTCTGGCTTTTAGAAAGGCCATCAAGACACACCTTTTCTGTCAGTAGTTGGTTGTGCTGTGCTCTTTCTGTTGGCTGTGTTTGCTTTCTCTCTTCTGATCAAGCGCCGAGACGCCCCTTCGCTGGGGCAGCCGTGCGCTATACAAGAAAGTATAACATAACATAACATAACATAACATAACATAACAATTGTTATTTGGTATTGATTTTGTCCCAAAACTGTTTCTTCTAATTAAGGTTTCGATCAACTGTATATATGTAGTCCCTATCAAATGCAGTTCGCTACACGCTGTCTACCAATCAAAATAGAACTGTACATCCTTGTGCTCAGCCAACTGATTGTTTTTAATATGAATGTGTAAATCAGCAAGTTTTAATGAATTACATCACGATGGGTTACCAACAATTTTTAATGTGACACCATCACCTTTGCATGAACTCTTTTTCATTCATTGACCGTTCCAATATGTCCGCCCAAACAGTGCTTGTTTGCGGTTGGGCCGCCGGGAATCACGTGGCCTCTGGTCTGGTCCCTAGCTACGATCCACTATTGAGCATAATTATTTCTCCTTGCTGGAGCATTAAAATCCAGTGGGCACCTACGCATGTATAGGCTATACTCTAAATTTTGAATATACAAGGAGTATGCCCGATGTGAGTATTACCTTCACATCCCACCACTTCCTGACTGTTCCAAAATGGCCACGCGTATGAAGCACACGCATGATTGGACCACTCGAAACCATATGGCCTTGGGACCTCTACTTCCTGGTTGCCGGCTATCACTCGGGTGTGGGTGATTCTCCCCCGAACGCGGATCACATTGACGACCCGTTCCTCGCATTTTGTCGGTAAGAGTCTTGTGCAAATTAAGATAATCCTTCTGCTTTGCCCAGCTAGACCCCTGTAACTTTTGTATTTACGGTACTAGTGGTCTTCCCTTTCAGTACTACTTCTATCACGTTGTTGTAGTCTTGCTGTATTTTCAGTACGCAGGAATTTTAATCTGCCTCTTGTCACATTGGCGATACGCTTATTACCTTTTCCAATAATCATTATTTTTGCCTGGTTTAGGCGGACCATTTCTATAATATCCAGGCCGTGGGCTCTTCAAATTAGCCCTGCAGGTATTTTTTACCTCCATGCCGAATGTGGCATCACTAGTCTAAGGTGCTGGGTTTAATGCCTTACTGGGTCTGCTTGCGTTATTGGTTAGGACTCCCTGCCCCATGACTTGTCACACCTCCTGTAGAAGAATTCACACGCTGGCACTTAATTTTCGTGCACCACACCACTATTGGTATTTTAATTTCACTTGGCATAATTATCGTCGTTACGTCACTTCCCGTACTAACTGTTCTTTGTTCCAATCTGGAACCCTTTTATTTTATTGCACCTGTAAACGTGGCTCTGTATTTCGGCACAATTGAATGTGTGGTTTTGGTTATAGATGGCTGATACATCTTTTTTCGGGTGTAACCAACATACAATGTATTTTAAGTGTGTGATCCCCCTTTTCTAAAAAATGCCCTAATTTGTGTATCTTGTTTTCTCTCCTCCCCCCTTTTCTTGCTTTCTGTATCAATATATGTTGTGGCAATTGATGCCCATAGTACGGGCCTCAAAGTTAATTTTGACTTTTTAAAAAGAAGGCATGCATTGTTTGCCCTGAAGATGAACCTTGAATAAGTAATAGGTTCGAAACGTCGTTGACCTTGTCACACTATATGCATACGAATTGTGCTATTGGACGCTAGCAATAGTGTGTTACCTGTATTGTCTGACTGTGAATTGGAATACACAGACTGTTTGAATTGCCTCTAATTCTTGTTTGTCCCTTTCCTAAGTGTGTTAGTTGGACATCGGCTGGTGTCCTGCTGTTATCACACTAAATTCCTTGTACAATTTATTTATCAGAAATTAAAACTGTGCAAATTAAGATAATCCTTCTGCTTTGCCCACCTAGACCCCTGTAACTTTTGTATTTACTGTACTGGTTGTCTTCCCTTTCAGTACTACTTCTATCACGTTGTTGTAGTCTTGCTGTATTTTCAGTACACAGGAATTTTAATCTGCCTCTTGTCACATTGGCGATACGCTTATTACCTTTTCCATTAATCATTATTTTTGCCTGGTTTAGGCGGACCATTTCTATAATATCCAGGCCTAGGGCTCTTCAAATTAGCCCTGCAGGTATTTTTTACCTCCATGCCGAATGTGGTATCACTAGTCTAAGTTGCTGGGTTTAATGCCTTACTGGGTCCGCTTGCATTATTGGTTAGGACTCCCTGCCCCATGACTTGTCACACCTCCTGTAGAAGAATTCACACGCTGGCACTTAATTTTCGTGCACCACAGCACTATTGGTATTTTAATTTCACTTGGCATAATTATTGTTGTTACGTCACTTCCCGTACTAACTGTTCTTTGTTCCAATCTGGAACCCTTTTATTTTATTGCACCTGTAAACGTGGCTCTGTATTTCGGCACAATTGAATGCGTGGTTTTAGTTATAGATGGCTGATACATCCTTTTTTTCGGGTGTAACCAACATACAATGTATTTTAAGTGTGTGATCCCCCTTTTCTAAAAAATGCCCTAATTTGTGTATCTTGTTTTCTCTCCTCCCCCCTTTTCTTGCTTTCTGTATCAATATATGTTGTGGCAATTGATGCCCATAGTACGGGCCTCAAAGTTAATTTTGACTTTTTAAAAAGAAGGCATGCATTGTTTGCCCTGAAGATGAACCTTGAATAAGTAATAGGTTCGAAACGTCGTTGACCTTGTCACACTATATGCATACGAATTGTGCTATTGGACGCTAGCAATAGTGTGTTACCTGTATTGTCTGACTGTGAATTGTAATACACAGACTGTTTGAATTGCCTCTAATTCTTGTTTGTCCCTTTCCTAAGTGTGTTAGTTGGACATCGGCTGGTGTCCTGCTGTTATCACACTAAATTCCTTGTACAATTTATTTATCAGAAATTAAAACTGTCCGGCTGAACAATGAATATAGTTGCTATTTAGGCTATATTTATTTCTTGAAAATTCCTTTTGTCTAGGGACCATTGTCCTGTGTAAAGATATAATTCCCTAAGGTCCCTAGCATATTGCTCCCTTGGGTTCCCTTGTGTAACAAAATGATGTGCAGCAGTGTGCAGCATGCAGCAGTGTGAGGCATGCAGCAGTGTGAGATGTGCAGCAGTGTGTGGCGTGCAGCAGTGTGAGGCGTGCAGCAGTGTGCCGCATGGAGCAGTGTGAGTAATGCAGCAGTGTGCAGCAGTGTGAGGCGTGCAGCAGTGTGAGGCGTGCAGCAGTGTGAGGCATGCAGCAGTGTGAGGCATGCAGCAGTGTGAGGCATGCAGCAGTGTGAGGCGTGCAGCAGTGTACAGCATGCAGCATTGTGAGTATTGCAGCAGTGTGCAGCAGTGTGAGGCGTGCAGCAGTGTGAGGTGTGCAGTAGTGTGAGGCGTGTAGCAGTGTTAGGCATGCAGCAGTGTGAGGCATGCAGCAGTGTGATGCGTGCAACAGTGTGTGGCGTGCAGCAGTGTGTGTCGTGCAGCAGTGTGTGGTGTGTAGCAGTGTATCGTGCAGCAGTGTGCGGCATGCAGTAGTGTGAGGCGTGCAATAGTGTGAGGCTTGCAGCAGTGTGAGGCGTGCAGCAGTGTGTGGCGTGCAGCAGTGTGTGGCATGGAGCAGTGTGTGACGTGCAGCAGTGTAAGGCATGCAGTATTGTGTCGTGCAGCAGTGTGCAGCATGCAGAAGTGTGAGTAATGCAGCAGTGTGCAGCAGTGTGTGGCGTGCAGCAGGGTGTCTGTTTATGTTGGGTAGTTGGCCCAACTAACCGTGCACTGTTCACTTGGTGCTATGCACCTAAACTTATTTCATTTATTCAACAAATAATGAACCTTATATGATCTCTCATTCTTCTTTTTATTTTGACTTTTTATATTTCTCTTTTTTCTCATGTATGTATTTTACCACATAATTTTGTGCATATATGCTTTCAAAATAACAATTGCAAAGAGCCACAGGGTTTGAACGTGGATGAGGACCTTTATACATGTTTAAACTGATTATTTGTAAATATGATGAATTGATTTATGAACCTCGAGTATACCAAAACTGTATCTTTGAAATTTTGTTAATGCTTTTAATTGACAAAGAGTTTCAATTTTAATAGCGTTAGTTTTTGCTTCTCTTCTTTTAACTGCATGGATAGTAGTATGTTGTGCAAAATTGAAGTGGCTTAGTGAGAAATGAAATGGAACGAGTAATGCTTTTATAACTATTTTATGCACAGACACTTTAGATAATTTTTTGTTGAAGTGCAATACGAGTGGATTGTTTACATATTGAGTAGGAGGTACTATTGTTGAAATATAAGCATTAGCACTTTTGGAAAATGTAACGCACTTAAGCACTAGCACTTTATTGTCTTCTATGGAGTTGTGTGTATTCTATAGAACAATGTTTACAGTAAAAGAGTATTGTTGTTTACATAAGCACTTGCACTTCATGACTGAATAATAAGGTCAGTTTGATTAAGATAGCGTTACCAATTGTAAAAATCCCATTTCGGACTAAAACAGACTAGTATAGCCACACAATTCATTAAGTCGAGGTTCAGTTGTTCAAAAGGTCAGATCTTATGGCAATTAATTGGGAAATATGTTGGTAGAGCAAGTTATAATCCCAAAATTTCCAAAAGGTTTCATTTGTTTAAATAGGCACTTGCCTAAATAATTGTGGAACCCCGATTTGTGTTTGTGATTTGAAAAAAACGAACAGTTTATATTTTATTTATTTATTTATTTTTTCACTGAAAAAACAATAGGTTTCAAGCAGGTTATAGTTAGAAATTAGCATTTAAAAAACCTTACAAATTCACTGAAAAAAACATAGGTTTTGGGGGTGTTATAGTTAGCTGGACATTTGACTCATACAAAACCATTGAAAGACCTCCTTCTTAACATGACCAACGAGAAAATAACAACTAAAGTATTTTGTTGATTGCACAACTGTTGAAATAGTGATACGTCATCAATGGCCATATCAACATATATAGATACAGGACATGTATTCCAGAGGGTGGTAAGTGCACAGCAGAGGCCAAGGGCACTCAGCCCTAGATAAGCCAACAGACACTTAGTCACAAGTTACCTACATGATCAATGTAATAGCTACCGTGACATTGATCTAATCATTCATGGCGCCGCCATGAATTGAGTAAGCGTTGTTCATCTAACTTTAGAAAAGCGCAAAGTGTTAAGTAACACAGTTATAAACCCGTTGTCTGACACCACCACCAACAGAATGCAGAAGTGCATAAATATGATCGATCAATAACGTTTATTGAAACATACACTACATGGCCCAGCATGCACCACAATTAACATTAGGGTGTAATCATATAAATAGTAAAACTGAAAGGGGACAATAGTTAAACACTGCCGTGAACAGGAACTACGGTTCGAAATGCGTAGGAGTTTTTCACTATCTGAAATAAACCAACTGTGAAACTACCAAGAAGTGTGGCGTCACAATTCTTTTTGTGTGGAATATATATATATATATCATTTGGTAAGGACCTGTTCAGGCAGAAGCAGGGGGTAGCCATGGGGGCTTGCTTTTCCCCGAGCTATGCGTGCTTGCTCGTGGGGCTCTGGGAGCGGCGAGTCCTCATCGCTAAATATGGAGACATCTTTGAGCAGAACATCATTTATTGGCTACGTTTTATTGATGACGTTTTTATAACCTGGAAGGGGGACAGCAATAGTGTACAGGACTTCATTGATCAGATCAATGAGAATGAGTATAACCTACACTTCACTTAACACATTAGTCCAACCACCATTGAATTCCTAGATGTACACAAACAGGCAGTAGATGATAAATTAATAACAAGTGCCTTCAGGAAACCTACGGCAGGGAATGCATTGTTGCACGCCACCAGTGCACACCATAGACATTTAACCGCAAGTATTCCCTTCTGGGAACTCTTGCGACTAAAGCGTATATGCAGTACGCCAGAGAAATATGAGACATGTAAGGCAGAGACAGTGGAACGGTTTAGAAGAAAACTATGGAGGCACATTTATCTAAACCCATGGTAGAAGGGGCCTTAGTTAAAACATGGCTACCGGTTAAACAGGGGTTCTTTAAGTGTGTGACTTGTCGAGCATGTAAGTTTGGTGTGAGCACCACAAAATACAGATCACCCTTTAGAGAACAGGAACAAAATATCAGGGGCAATTTTGATTGCCGCACAGATTTTGCAGTATACATTCTCACGTGCACCTGTGGGCTTAGGTATGTGGGCAGCACCAAGCACCAGGGGCATGTGAGAATACTGCAACACATCAGAGCTATCATTAATTGCGACCCAACCTATCCGGTCGCTCGGCATTTTAAATCTGTACATAACAAGGATATTAACTGCCTAAAGTATTTTGTTATTGATCATGTTCCCATACCCAGAAAAGGAGGTAATAGGGAGATACTCCTAAGACAGCTTGAGACAAAAAATATCTTTAACCTGAATAGCAAATTTCCTAACGGGTTAAATAACACGGAAGATTTGCATACGTTTCTTTGACATTTTCCCTTCAATTTCTTACTGCTATTGATCCATTTATGTTCTCTTAATTTGTAGAACTCTGAGAAGACAACTAGAGGAAGAAACATTAGGAGAATTGTGTCCACCAACCGGTTGAATATGTCTGCAGGCTTGCAGGGATTTCGAAGGTTATGAACTTAGGTAGCTGGTGATTACACACAGGTGTGAACTTCAACATCGGCCACACTGCTTCCGCAAAATTGCTGAAACCAATTTGTAGAACATTATTTGACTCTCAAATATGTACAGAGCTTTATTGTTATTAGACATTACAATTTTATAATTCACTCATTTTTTTAGGGGACAGCACTTAGCAATATGGTGAATTTAGAATTCAACTGAACAAGCATTTGGGTGACACCTGGGATCAGGTGTCGTTCTGCAACATCTTAGAGCCTAGCAACTTTATACATCTCTGTATTAAAAGTCCAACAGGCATTCATAGCGATTTTGCACATAGGCAACTGCATTGAGGCAGCAACGTTGCATTAGGACCGTGTTTTTCCACAAGTGATTAATGATTAAAACATGAATTATTTATTACACAGGCGCATTGTGCACACTCTTTCCAAACAATCAGGCTGGAATTTTTTGCACAATTTAATGCGGTATATTAAATGCATATGTATATAATGATAGAGATATATATTTTCTATTCATAAATAGATATAAATATATATTTTGTTTTATTGTACAGGATATGGAATTATGTATATAATTGTAAATAATGTTGATATGTACAATAATGTAAAGTGCAACAATCACACTAGGTGTAATTATTTACAGAGTTTTTTGTATATTGGTATATGTATATTTAAAACCTTAACAATGCATTTATGCTACTATATTTGTATGACTATAAATACGCCACACTTGAAAATCTTGTAATATAAATCAGAGATGTAAACTGAAGGCTGTTCACATTGAAAAGGTGCCATTCTTATCTCTAAACACCAGTATATCTTCACTTTTTATTGTCACGTGGTGTGCAAATAATTAAAAAAATTGAGTATTTAAAGACATCTCGGACGTCATGACTGTTATGTGATCAAGGGTAGTTAGGAATAAGTATTTAAAAAAACCTTAGAAATTCACTGAAATAAAAACATAGGTTATAGGAGTGTTATAGTTAGCTGGACATTTCACTCATACAAAACCACTGAAATTCCTCTGTTATAATTAATTGTACTAACTGTAACTCTCGCGCCCGCAATCCACTGGTGATGATGTCACATATTACATCATTCATGACATGGTCAGTGACATCACTGATGACACCACTGATAGCATCATCCACGTGACAATCAGATGCACCTCATCATACACTACTATAATCTTTCATCAGTCACTGTAAAATACAGAGTACTATATTTTAATCCATTGACACAGCAATACTAGTATCTAAAAACCCACTCAGTGATTCCTAGTTCTACACACGCATCTAATCAATTACCTATAGATTCATTCATACATGTTGTCAATGATCAATAGAACACAATCAAATATACTTATTCACTTATATTGACATTACACATCAGCACACATACTATTCAGTTATGCAGTCATCCTACTCACTTTTGCAAACAATGTATCCTATTTACATTTACTCAGCTACACACGTATACAAATAGCACTTCATTTATTTATTTAAATAGTAACTCATAATTAGTGTGTTATCAATCAATCAAAAAATGTATAGAGCGCGCTACTCACCCGATAGGGTCTCAAGGCGCTGGGGGGGGGGGGGGGGGGAGGGTGATGCTACTGCTCGAAGAGCCAGGTCTTGAGGTGCTTCCTGAAGCTGAGGTGGTCCTGGGTCAGTCGTAGGTGGGTGGGGAGGAAGTTCCATTGCTTTGCTGCCAGGTAGGAGAATGATCTTTCTCCGGTGGTGGCTCTGCGGATCCGTGGGATGATGGCGACGGCGAGGTTGGTGGAGTTGAGCTGGCGTGTGGGGGTGTAGAACGTGAGTCGGCTGTTGAGGTATTCCGGGCCTATGTTGTGGAGTGCTTTGTGTGCGTGGGTGAGCAATCTCACCACGAAATCACTATTAAAAGTATAGAATTATCTATACAGTCACTCATGGAATCAATGAGTTGTATGTATAGGTATTTATATACAACAACTGTCACATACACTGTCTTTTATTTTTTCTACTTTGTTGGACATGTACCATTGGGAAATGTTTGTGCTCATCACCACACCCAAAAAGATATTCACTCACACAAACAAGTATTATAATGCATACTTTTAACCTCATATACGTACTGAATTAACTATTCACATATCTTTGGGCAGTTACAGACCTCCCACCGAAGCACACACACATTCACTCTTCATTGTAAATAATCAGGTAACTAATCAATAACTAATATAGAATTTCACGTAGCTAGTAACCAACTGGTGCAGCAGTTTACACAACAACTATATAATGTAGATATTCACACAGTTTAGTCACTATCCAATATATTTAGTGAGACGCTATGTAAATGTATTGCGATTTATATAGCGCATGTATCACCCGCAGGCATCAAGGAGCTTGCCTTGGGAACCCAGCCTGGTATTCCCCTGTGAGATAATCCCAGCAGGGTATCCACAAGGTGAAAGCCAGGCATCCCGCCGCGACGGGCCGTAGTGGAGATTAAGCAAGCTATTGCCCAGAGTCGCAGAGTGTGAACCCATGAGTCGAGTAGGCACCGGAACGAGAATTATCGAGTCCGTGGAATTTTTGAGCCCAAGACCCGCCGAGGCGGGGAATTGAACCCTGGTCCAGGACCGATCTCAGCTTCCGGGTCTGCTGCCTCTAATCCCTGAGCCACACTTCTCCACTTATAAATTACTCAAATAAACAATCAATCATCAATCATACAGCTACTAAATCCCTGATTTTTATACATCCACTCATTCTTCAGTGCAGATTTCTATATATATAATACATATTTAAATATGGAACCAAACCACATTCACTAGATGATGTCATCAGTGATGTCATTTGAGATGTCATCAGTGATGTCACTAACCATGTCATGAATGATGTAATATGTGACATCATCACCAGTGGATTGCGGGCGCGAGAGTTACAGTTAGTACAACTAACTATAACAGAGGAATTTCAATGGTTTTGTATGAGTGAAATGTCTAGCTAACCATAACACCCCTAAAACCTATGGTTTATTCAGTGAATTTCTCAGGTTTTTTAAATACTAATTCCTACTATAACCTGCTTGAAACCTATGTTTTTGTCAGTGAATTTCTAAGGTTTTTTAAGTGATAATTCCTAACTATAACCTGTTTTTTTTCAGTGAATTTTGAAGGTTTTTAAAAGATAATTCCAAAGTATAACCTGCCTGAAACCCTAGGTTTTTTTCAGTGATTTCTAAAGATTTTTTCAATAACAATTTTTAAATGTATTAATTTTTATATTTATTTCTTTGATACTGATTTACAATTTTTTTTAAATATATTTATTTTTAGATATCTTATTTTTTAGATTACATTACACATTTTTAATATATATATATATTTTTTAATATATATTTTTTTATGTAAAATATATATTTTTTTTAAAAGAATTCTAGTCGGAAAGACTTACTAAGACAAGACAAATCTAAGAAAGACTCAAGTGGGAAGCTTAGAATGATAACAACGTATTCTAATGAATCCAACACCCTAAGAAACATCTTAAAAAGAACCTGGCATATCTTAAAAACAGACGCCATAATAGCAACTGATATTCCCGGGAGTCCTTTGATGACTTTTAGGAAAGCGCGTTCCTTGAGGGATAGCTTGGTATCTAGTCATTTAGTAAACTTATGCCGAAAACACAAGGCACCCTCAAAGACATGAAAGGATTTTTTCCATGTGGAAAATGTAAGGCCTGTACATCAAGCAAAAGGGTTTTATCATATAAAATCAATGGTCTGAAGAATAACAAACAAATAGATAAATTCATGACATGCCAGACTAATTTTGCAATATATTGCTTAACGTGCCTCTGCGGATTACATTACGTAGGAAGCACCATTAATATGGTAAAACTAAGGGTGCCGGAGCATATGCGCGCTATTAAAAACAAAGATCTTGGATAACCTGTAGTGCGCCACTTTCCAGTAAAATATATTAGCAACAGGGACCTGTTGAAGTACTACTGTTTGTATTGTGTACTTCCACATGATAGAGGCGGGGATCGAGTCCTTAAGTTAAGGAGACTAGAATCCCGCTACATTATTGATATGGGGACTAAGATACCTAACAGTTTAAATGGTGGGGAGGACATGGCAGTCCACTTGAACAAATAAGTATAACAACTGTTGGAATAATGGTGTATTTATTGTATGTGATCAATGTACTGTAAAAGAGAGAGAAGGAAGAAAAAAGTTTGGGAAAAATAGGGTCTAGGGGCCGATACACGGCGTAATTTATTTGGTAATCCAGGACTCAGCAGCCTTAACACAGAAGGCTGCAATTGCCGATCCATGGCTATATTAGGAAACGATATGAATTGTATTGTTGGTAACCATACTGTTTTTATTAATTTTTTTAAAACATGTAAAACTATTGTCGTCATGCCGGCATGTTAAACCGACTCTCGACAAAAGATACGTATAGAAACAAAGTATTTACTGTTTAAAGATGGTGCCCACTCAAATGAAGGGTGGACATAGTCCGTTGTTGATTACCTTTATGTGACACGGTTTTCCATAAAAAATGGCCGCCAGTAACAAACATTTGTAAGCACGACACTGACGAAGGATGTAATCCTAAACCCGTTTGTCTAAATAAACTGCTGCCGAGCCAACGAAACCTCGTGAGTGCCATTCTTTTCCTTTGTTGAGAAGGGAATCTCGAGCCAAATATTTACCGCGGAATGTCACCGCGTATTGGCACCCGACCACAAAGTGCCCCGCTGATGGCGAAAGAAGGAGCAGGATATATATATTTATTATTATTTATGAGCTTATAAAGCGCACCTATGCCCAAGGGCGTCCTGGCGCTGCATACTGACTTCGGAGCTAGATGGGGGCTTATCCATAAATAAGTTTCAAGCCCCTTTCGGAATGAAAGAAGCTCGGACGCCTTTCTGAGATGCCCCGGCAGGTTGTTCCAAGCTTTTGCAGCACAGACGAAGAAGCTACTTCCTCCCAATCTGGCCTTTTTTACACGAGGCACCACCACAAATCTGCCTTTGGCTGATCGAAGCACTCTGCCCGGCACATACCATTTTATCCCACTGCTCAGAAACTCTGGGCCTGTACCCTTCAGTGCTTTGCAAACTGTGCACAGAGCCTTGAACTGAGCACGTCTAGGTATTGGCAGCCATTGTAATTGTCTAAGCCCCTTACGCACTGAAACAAACCTAGGAATCCCGAGCAAAAGTCTTGCAGCCACATTTTGAACCAGCTGCAGTCTGTATTCATGCTTCTTTCTCAAATTGAGATACAGGCTATTGCAGTAGTCCAAACGCGACAATGTGAGGGCAGTAACAGCCGTCCTAACGCCCTCCACTGGTAGAAAGAATTTTATCTTCCTTAGTATCCTAAGGATATGAAAACAGGATGATACTACACCACTGACCTGGTCCCCATAGTCCAGGTTTTGGTCAATAATCACCCCCAAATTTCTGGCCTTCCCAGAAGGGATGGATGGATTTCCCAATGCCTCTGGCCACATATCCCGAGTCCAAATATTTGGATTGTTTCCAAACAAAATTACCTCAGTCTTCCCGGCATTTAATTTGAGACAATTTGAGGCCATCCAATCCGCCACGCTCTTCAGGCAGTCATGACATCTTGCAGTCATGTTCACTCGAGACCCTCGTTGTAATGTATTTAATATAAATATTAAGACCGAAAAATTATATTCTTTTAGTTTTAATAAACTTATATTACTTTTAAATGCAATTTGGAGAAGTCGCACTAGATGCGTGCTACGTGTACCCACCCAACGCGGATCCCATGTGACCAAAAAAAGGAGATTTCATTGGTTTATAACACTTACTGTTCTAACTATTGAAGAACCCCACCCATTTCAATTACTCTTCTTAGACCTTCCTTAGGAGAAGACCTATCCTGAAAAGAACGTCACTTTTTGTTCATTGGAAACCTGAACCTCTGTTTTTGGAGTCAAAAATGGCTACACCACTGCAAGAATCATCTGATTCTGATGATTTTGTTACTGAACAATTTCTACCAGAACCTCCCCCTCCCACAAGATACACATCCATCGTATGGTAATTTTTTACTTTTCCGGAGGGGCAAAAGAAATGTAATGCCACCAAAGTAACATGCAAGATTTTCTAGGCAGTGCTGTCCATAGGGGATCCAAACAAGAAATACTACTGTGGCACTGCTAGTATGCGCAAGCACCTCCAATCCATGCATCCTGTGAACTATGCTCACGAAGAATGCAGAAGACTGCGCAAAAATGTACCTCCACCACCGGCAATACCAAGTACCTCTGCGGCATCACCTTCAACATCACCACCAGACATACGTCCCCAATTTGTGAAAGTTAGAATGTACTGCGTGGTGTGCTTCGAGAATGCTGAGGTGGTGCTGTTGTGCTTTTGAGTGATGCCGAGGAGATGCTGTGATGGCACTGAGTGATGCTGTGCTGGTGTTGAGTCATGCCGTATTGGTGCTGAGTCATGCTGAGGTGGTGGTGCTGCACTTGAGCTCAGGTGCTGCTGAGTGCTGCTGAGTTGGTGCTGTGCTGATGCTGAGGTGTTGCTGCGCTGATGCTGGGGTGGGATACTGAGGGGTCCTGAGTGATGTTGAGGTTGTGCTGCGCTGGTGCTGCTGTGATGTTGCACTGGTGCTAGGTGGTCCATTGCTTATGCTGAAGTAGTGCTGCGTTGGTGCTGAGGTGGTGCTGCATTGATGCTGTGGTGGAGCTGTGCTGGTGCTGAGTTGGTGCTGCACTGGTGCTGGTGCACTGATGCAGAGGTAGTGCTGTGCTGATGCTGAGGTGGTTCTGTGATGATGCTGAGTGATGCTGAGGAGATACTTCACTGGTACTGAGGTGGTGCTGAGTGATGCAGTGGTGGTGCTGAGTAATGCTGTACTGCCCTGATGCTGAGTTGGTGCAGTTGCACTGATGCTGAGCTAGTGCTGCATTGGTGCAGAGCGGGTACTTCTATGATGCAGAGGTGGTGCTGTGCTGTTGCTGAGGTGGTGATGCACTGGGGCTGAAGTGGTGCTGTGCTGGGGCTGATGATGCTGAGGCGTTCATGTGCTGATGTTGTGGTGGTGCTCAGGTAGTGCTGCTGAAGTGGTACTGAATGACACTGACCGGTGCCGAGGGGGTGCTGCCCTAATGCTGAAGAGGTACTGTGGTGGTATTGCACTCTCTACTTGCAAGATATATAGTTAAGTAACTTCGCATTACATGCCGCATTTGGAGAGCACCAGGAGACATCCCTTGCTGTTGGTTTTATTTCACCAATGATTAATACCTAAAAGAAAGCATCAAATGTAGAAAGCATGCAACTTAAAGCTGCTTCCATTTTCATAAAACAGAGTAATAAGAGCATGTTTACCTGTTTAATCATAAATAAAAAATTAAGCTGTCAAAAGCACAATGTAAATAGGTTGATCCTACTCTTGGATGTCATCTTAAACTGCACTCCTATTAAGTAAGAGTATTATTTAAGGTTTGGACATTTTAGCTAAGGATCCAAAAAGTAGAAAAACAACATAGCCTCTGGCTGAAAAAGCGCTCAGGAGCCCAAAGACAGTAGAAAACAAGATAAAGGCATGATTTGTAGTCCTCTGCTGAGCTCGTTCGGAAAGCCAAACAAGCTGAGGCCAATGAAAATGTAGAGCATTGAAACTAACATATATAGCCAATAGTGAAGCGAGCTATGTAACAGGGCCAGTTTCCAGGGTGTGACCAAAACAGCAAAAGGAGAGACAAATGTATACTATTCACCAACGAAAACAAAGGAATTTTGAAAGGCACACGAAGTAACAAATGAAAACAGATGGGCGTGCTGAAAGCCCATACAGTAGATACATCATATCTTTTAGAGACAGCATATGCGCTGCCTAGGTGAGACCTAAAAATGCCTTTTCAATGGAAGCTCACACCTAACCACAACTACACAGATGGTGTGGCAGCCTGTTTAGTAGGTCAACAATAAGTTATGGTTCTGGCTCAAATGCATAGAACAACTGAAATTCTCCATTTATGATTATCAATGCAGTCTTTTTTGACTGTGTTTTTAAGCAAATTTCTTTGCTTTTTATACAGTATTGAATTTTTAACCCCCCTCTACATCCGGCCTTTGGCCCTGCATATCAGTGGTTGAGCACTCAGCTGGCCCAGAAAGGTGGGTCTCCTGAAAGAGGAGGGCATCTGTGACATATTTAGTGACATATTGCATTCATAGCCATTCAAATGCCATATATAATTTCTGTTAATCAGGCCTTGAAATGGGTGTTCTACTCATTCAGAAAGCGAATGAGCAATAACGATGGCTTTGAATTTTGCTTTTGAATGAATAGCTGTAGGATGTCAGTTTTTTTCTACAAGATTTCACTGCTTGACTTTTAGGACGCCACTGCGTCAAAATCTTACTCCTGCTTGAAGCAGGCGTGAGGAGTGACACAGTGTATTGGGAATAGGCCGCAACACACATTGCTGGAGTTGCGTCGTGCTTGCGACACAACTCCAGCAATGCCTGACTTTTCCATCAACAGATGAGTCAGAATTTCTGACGCACCTGTCAATCCTTGCACCATCATGCACTGTATTGTAAATAAGGCGCTTCCATGGTGACGCAAGGGTTTTGCATGGTGGTGCAGGGAAAGTGACGCATCTCTACAGATGTGCCACTTTCTTGTAAATCTGCCCTAAACATTTTAATATGACTAGAACAAATCAGAACACTTTTTGTGGTGATGTGTAAATAATAAATATTTGCTTAACCCCGATTTCCCCACGTTTTCGTTTATATGCCATTTAGTTATATCAATAAAGCTGCATGTCAGTGGTAAGGATAGTGGTGATTTCAATGGAACATGTACTGTCTGTAAATGACAGTCCACTATCACATTATGCTTTAGTGATACTGTGGCACCTCGGGGTTACCTTGGTCACTAGATGGGTTCGTGGCGGCAGATACCGCACTGTCTAACAGACTTACAGACACGGGTACTTTGGGTAACGCTGGTTTTATTGCTTTCAATAAACGTTTACGTCGTATTGCTTTCCGGTAATACGGTAACGTGGAGTCGAACTCGTTAGAGAGTCTTTGATAGCGTTTCTCAGCAGCCGTTCGTCGTGTGTCCCGAGGGCTTCTGGGACTGGTGGTCCAGGCCTTCTCCTCCACGATGTCGGGTAAACTCCGCCGGCAAGAAAGGAAACAAACAGCGTTTTAGTTTAACTGGTTGTGGACCAACGCACAGGGTGGGGAGTGAGGACTCACACCTGCACACTTCTTTCACTAGTGTTGGATAGTGAGGGGAGGGTAGTGCATAGGGTGAGTGATAGTTTTACTTTCGTGGTCTAAACCACTTAAAACCCCCCCAGCCTGAAAGCCGTGATCGTACCTCTGGTAGCCACACTTCCCTCGATGAAGTGTGGCTGGGCGAAGCGCCTTCCTGTTGGCCTCCTGGCTTGTCGTCTTCCTCGTTCTTCCGGTCCGCTCCTTGTTTGTCCGCGTCGGGTTTTGTAGACTGTTGTTGCTCCGTGGTCTTTACTCCTGGACTCCTTTCGTCTGCTTCTATTCCTTGTCCGTAGGGTGGTCCTCGGATTACGTCTGCTTCTCGTCCGGGTCCGAAGTGCAGTCCTCGGGTACCGTCTGCTTCTCGTCCTGGTCCGAAGGGTAGTTCTCGGTTACCGTCTGCTTCTCGTCCGGGTCCGAAGTGCAGTCCTAGGGTACCGTCTGCTTCTCGTCCTGGTCCGAAGGGTAGTCCTCGGTTACCGTCTACTTCTCGTCCTGGTCCGATGTGTAGTCCGGCGTGCAATCTTCCTTCATCTCCGGGTGCAACACACCCCTGTGCCTCGTCTTGGGCGGCTTTTAGCGGGCTTGAGTGGGCGTAACCAACGTCCTGTTCTATGTCCAACTCCGCCCAGTTAAAGTAACAGGATTCCGCATCGTCCTCTGGTTCTGAGTCGTACAGTTCTTCGCTGCGCCGCCATGTCCCAGAATGCTGTTCAAAGAGAGGTGAAACAGGTAAGTCTGAAAAGCCATATTCCCCGACCCCGTCACATACCTCCCCCCTAGGATTCTCCCGTTCGGGGAGAGGATATCTGGAGAGAAAATCAGCGTTGGCATTGTCTTTTCCCTTACGATGTAACACCTGGAAAGAAAAGGGTTGTAAGGACAAGAACCACCTCATGACTCTGGGATTGTTGGAGGCATTGCGACTCATCCACTGGAGTGGAGCGTGGTCAGTGTATAATCGGAAGGTGCGACCCTCTAGGTAGTATCTCAATTTATCCACAGCCCATTTAATCGCCAAACACTCTTTTTCGATCGTGGGGTACTTCACTTCCCTGGGAAACAGTTTCCTGCTAATGTACAGGATGGGATGTTCAAGACCTTCTTCCGTTAGCTGGGACAATACAGCTCCAACCCCGAAGTCCGAGGCGTCCGTGTGGAGGATGAAAGGTTTGTTAAAGTCTGGTGATGTCAACACCGGACGCGAAGTTATCGCCTTTTTGAGGCTTGCAAAAGCGGTCCTCATTTCTGGTGTGGGATACAAAAAGTCCGTTTTCGAACTGTGCTTCGTTAGAGTGTTGGTCAGTGGAGTTGCAATGTCGGAAAAGGAAGGGATAAATCTCCTGTAATATCCCACTAATCCTAGAAAGGCCCTCATCTCGCGCACATTGGAGGGAAATGGAGTGTCTGCAATGGCTTTTACTTTTTCATCTTGAGGTTCAATGAGTCCTCGGCCCAATGCATATCCAAGATATTTCACTTTCTGAAATCCAATCCGGGACTTTTTGGAATTGATGTGTAATCCTGCGTTGGCGAGTTGTCGTAAGACTATCTCCAGATGGTGAAGGTGACTCTCCCAGTCTGGACTGAAAATGATGATATCGTCCAGATACGCAGAACTGTATGCCTGGTGTTCTCGCAAGACTTCGTTCATTAGTCGCTGGAAGGTCGCCGGGGCTCCATGCAACCCAAACGGTAATACCGTGAATTCGAACAACCCGTCTGGTGTTGAAAACGCGGTTTTCTTACGGTCTTCCTCCCGTAATGGTACTTGCCAGTACCCTTTTGTTAGGTCTAGGGTGGTAATGTACCTGGCTTCTCCCAATTTCTCGATCATTTCATCTATCCTGGGTATGGGGTAGGCGTCAAACGTGGACACAGCGTTGAGGGCGCGGAAATCCATGCAGAATCTGCTGCTCCCATCGGGTTTCGGAACCATTACGATCGGCGATGACCATTCACTCCTTGAGGGACGTATGACACCTAGGCGAAGTATCTCTTTTACTTCCTTGCTGATCGCCTCTCTTTTGGCGGCCGGTATCCTGTAGGGCCGTTGCTTTACTATGGTTCCTTTAGGTGTTTCAATCTTGTGTTCAGCCATAGTCGTGGAACCTGGTAGGTCTGAAAATATATTTTCACAGTTCTGTAGAACACCTTGTAAGCGTTCTCGTTGTTCCTGGAGTAGTTCCTCGTTGATTACCAACTGGGATACTGTGTTTTCTTTTCGGGTTTTATTCTCGGCAAAGGCTATGACTGGAGGAGGTCCGAGCCATTTCTTCAGGACATTGATATGAAAAACCTGTGTTCTTCTGCTCGATAGTCTTAGTCGATAGGTAGTGTTCCCAATAGTTTCAATGACTTGATAGGGTCCTTGCCATTCCGTTTGAAACCGTTTTGATGTGGAGGGTAATAGAACAAGGGCCCAGTCGTTCAGCTCGAGTTTTCTCCATTTCTTCCCCTTGTCGTAATGATGTTTTTGTTTGGATTGACTTTTTTCTAACTCTGCGAAGGCGAGTTCCCGGATCTTGCCAATCTGGGTTTTTAGAGATTGACTATATTCAAGCAAGGTTTTCGTTTCTCCAGTAGGTTCAGCCTCCCAATATTCCTTCGTCATGTCTAAAAGACTCCTTGGCTGTCTCCCATACAACATCTCAAAGGATGAGCATCCAAGACTGCTTTGTGTTTGGCCTCTGATAACGTACAAGGCCAAAGGGAGAAGACGGTCCCAGTCTTTTTGGTTGGCTGTGAGCATTTTTTTTAATATGCCTTTCAGAGTTCCATTGTACCGTTCTACCAGACCGTCTGTCTGGGGGTGGTATATCGACGTTTTGATCTGGTGTAGGTCTAACAATTGACAGACCTCTTTCATGACTCTTGACATAAATGGGGTCCCCTGATCCGTTAAAATCTCCTTCGGGAATCCAACACGTGAAAACAATTCAAGGAATTTCTCTGCAATGTTCTTAGAGGTTGGATTTTTTAATGGAAACGCCTCTGGGTATCGGGTGGCATAATCCACAATGACAAGAGCATACTGATTACCCCTACTTGTCCGTGGAAGTGGTCCGATAAGGTCCATTGCAACTCTCTCGAACGGTGTCCCTATTATGGGTAACGGTTGTAATGGGACAGCCGCAGGTTTCTGTAAGTTTTTCCGCTGACAAACGTCACAGATCTGGCAGTGTTTCTTGATATCTTGATAAACTCCAGGCCAGTAAAAGTTCTTCAAAATGTTCTGGGTCGTTTTTTCACTACCTGTATGTCCAGCTAGGAGATGTGTGTGCGCATAGAACATGATTTGTTCTCTAAAACACACTGGTACTAGTAACTGTTTCTGTTCATTCTCTTTTGCTTGTCTGTACAGCAAGTCATCCTGGATTACAAACCGGGGATATCTGGGGTTTGGGTTACTTTGATCGGCATGTGCTTGTTCCCAGGCGTTGTACAAAGTGTTATCATTTGCTTGGGCAAACCGGAAATTGCGATCCCCCTCCCATGGTTCTGGAGCTATTAGTACTGGTTTGACATCGCTCTCATTGTTTAGTCTTTTCGAGAACAGATCTAAAAAATGTGGATTATCCGTTCCGAGTAAGAGTTCCTCTGGCAGATTGTTCATTATTCCCACTTTCACTATTACCTGTCGTCCTCCTTCCAATTCTAATGGTACACAAGCGACTCGGTAACTTTTCACATCTCCGTGCACACACTTAATGTTAACTAGTGAGTCGGGTACTAACTGTGATTCACACACAAACCTGCCCTGTATTACAGACTGTTTACACCCTGAGTCTAACAGAGCTTTAACGGTTTTGCCATTGACTTGAACACTCACGTGATATGCGCCTCCGAGTTCTGCTGAAAACATGACGGGTCGGGGTAGGTAACCGACTTCCATGGGTTCTTCTTGCATTCTTTTCTTGGGACAAAACCTGGAAATGTGACCCCATGTCCCACATTCAAAGCATTGAGGGCCTCTTATTGGGGGGACCTCTTGATTCGGTGGTCGGGGCATAGGTACCCCGGAAGGTGGCTTAACTTTTCTGTCAATTCGCATCGGAGGTTTTGTATTTTTTACTGTTTCCATGGGATGTAATTTCGGCTGTGCTCTCGCATATGTGGAAGCCATCTCCATGGCTTGTGCGGTTGTCAGATTTGAATGTTGCCGTAACCAGCGTTGAGTACCGAACGGCAGTGCTTCCAGATACTGTTCTAAGTAAATTTTGTCCATTATGTCTTCTTTCGAACTTTGAGCTGGAGTTAACTATTTATCAGCAGCGGCCTTTAAACGAAAGAACAGGGTCTTTGGATTTTCACCTGGGTTTCCTCTCTCTTTCCGAAATCGGACTCGATATGCCTCTGCGCCCAACCCCAGGTGGTCTAATATGATAGTCTTGATTTGTGCATACGGTGTCTGACCGTTTCCGTTAGCTACTTGGTATGCCGCTTGAGCTTCTCCAGTTAACAATGGCGCCAAAAAAAACGGCCACTTCTCTAACGGCCAACCACAAGCCAGTGCCACTCTTTCAAAATTAATTAGGAAAGCGTCTGGGTCTTCTCCAGCTACATATTTTTGTAAAGAAATTCCTGAAGGGGTAGGATTTGTTTGTCTTACTTCTCTCACTGGAGTTCCGGTGGTATCGATCCTTATGGGCTGTAATTCCCCGAGGGTTTTTACCACACTGTCTCTGATAGCGTCTCTGTCGGCTTGTGCAGTAGCCAATTGTTGTTCTACAGCCCAGCCCAACTGTTCTTGACCTTTCACTAGGCGTTGTAGTAGTTCTTCCATCTTTGGTTCACAGATGGCTATCGGCGTGCCCGCATTCTCCACCACTTGTGGCACCTCGGGGTTACCTTGGTCACTAGATGGGTTCGTGGCGGCAGATACCGCACTGTCTAACAGACTTACAGACACGGGTACTTTGGGTATTGCTGGTTTTATTGCTTTCAATAAACGTTTACGTCGTATTGCTTTCCGGTAATACGGTAACGTGGAGTCGAACTCGTTAGAGAGTCTTTGATAGCGTTTCTCAGGGATCACTGAAATAATATCGACTGACAAAATATCGACTTGCCAAAATATCGTGGACAAAATATCGACAGTCAAAATATCGAGTTTGTATCTACAAACAGGTAAGTACAAAAATATCGAGTACAAAATATCGTTAACAAAAATATAGATGTAAAAAATATCGACTTTATTAAAAACAGTGTTAAATTAAATTAATATTAAATTTTAATTACTAAAATATACTTAAAACGACTTAAATTAAATTATAATAATTAAATAATAAATGAAAATAATAAAAATACTTTTTTTAAATCTTATTTGTTGACCCTGAACCCTAAAAATACCCCTTTACCCAAAAACCCTAAACTGACCCTGAACCCTAAAAATACCCCTTTACCCAAAAACCCAAAACTGACCCTGAACCCTAAAAATACCCCTTTACCCAAAAACTGAAAACTGACCCTGAACCCTAAAAATGCTCCTTTACCCAAAAACTGAAAACTGACCCTGAACCCTAAAAATACCCCTTTACCCAAAAACTGAAAACTGACCCTGAACCCTAAAAATACCCCTTTACCCATGAACTGAAAACTGACCCTGAACCCTAAAAATACCCCTTTACCCATGAACTGAAAACTGACCCTGAACCCTAAAAATACCCCTTTACCCATGAACTGAAAACTGACCCTGAACCCTAAAAATACCCCTTTACCCATGAACTGAAAACTGACCCTGAACCCTAAAAATACCCCTTTACCCATGAACTTAAAACTGACCCTGAACCCTAAAAATACCCCTTTACCCATGAACTGAAAACTGACCCTGAACCCTAAAAATACCCCTTTACCCATGAACTGAAAACTGACCCTGAACCCTAAAAATACCCCTTTACCCATGAACTGAAAACTGACCCTGAACCCTAAAAATACCCCTTTACCCAAAATTTATCAATATTATTTAATTACAATTAATTAATTAACAATTATTTACTAATACAAAATATGTTCAAAATTATATTAATTAATTAACTAATTAATATTAATTAATTATCAATTAATTATTAATTGAAAATATTAACAAACATATATTAATTAATTTTTTATTATTAAATTACTTCCCACCCTATTCCCCTATAAACCCACAACCCGCTACAGAATTACATTACGCAATTATTATAAAAACAAAATTCATTTAATAAAATATTTTATAACATTAATACACACTATTCACACATAGTATTACATAAAAATACACTATAAAATATTATATATTATTAAAAAATCGATATTTTTGCTATCTATATTTTATACAGTCGATATTACTTCACTTACCTGAAAAACGATATTTTTGTAGTCGATATTATGTCCAGTCGATATTTTGTCCAGTCTATATTTAAAACTCGATATTATGTCCAGTCGATATTTTGGAGTCGATATTTTGTCTCTATACCGTTTCTCAGCAGCCGTTCGTCGTGTGTCCCGAGGGCTTCTGGGACTGGTGGTCCAGGCCTTCTCCTCCACGATGTCGGGTAAACTCCGCCGGCAAGAAAGGAAACAAACAGCGTTTTAGTTTAACTGGTTGTGGACCAACGCACAGGGTGGGGAGTGAGGACTCACACGTGCACACTTCTTTCACTAGTGTTGGATAGTGAGGGGAGGGTAGTGCATAGGGTGAGTGATAGTTTTACTTTCGTGGTCTAAACCACTTAAAACCCCCCAGCCTGAAAGCCGTGATCGTACCTCTGGTAGCCACACTTCCCTCGATGAAGTGTGGCTGGGCGAAGCGCCTTCCTGTTGGCCTCCTGGCTTGTCGTCTTCCTCGTTCTTCCGGTCCGCTCCTTGTTTGTCCGCGTCGGGTTTTGTAGACTGTTGTTGCTTCGTGGTCTTTACTCCTGGACTCCTTTCGTCTGCTTCTATTCCTTGTCCGTAGGGTGGTCCTCGGATTACGTCTGCTTCTCGTCCGGGTCCGAAGTGCAGTCCTCGGGTACCGTCTGCTTCTCGTCCTGGTCCGAAGGGTAGTTCTCGGTTACCGTCTGCTTCTCGTCCGGGTCCGAAGTGCAGTCCTAGGGTACCGTCTGCTTCTCGTCCTGGTCCGAAGGGTAGTCCTCAGTTACCGTCTACTTCTCGTCCTGGTCCGATGTGTAGTCCGGCGTGCAATCTTCCTTCATCTCCGGGTGCAACACACCCCTGTGCCTCGTCTTGGGCGGCTTTTAGCGGGCTTGAGTGGGCGTAACCAACGTCCTGTTCTATGTCCAACTCCGCCCAGTTAAAGTAACAGGATTCCGCATCGTCCTCTGGTTCTGAGTCGTACGGTTCTTCGCTGCGCCGCCATGTCCCAGAATGCTGTTCAAAGAGAGGTGAAACAGGTAAGTCTGAAAAGCCATATTCCCCGACCCCGACACAGATACATTTCTTAAAAGTGAGAGTTTCTAAACATTAACCAAGAAACGTTTCTGCCCCAACCCTGATGACAATGCTATTAGTGACATAAGAGGCAAGTCTGGTGTCATGTGTACGTATATGTGGTCTAGATTCTTGTTATTCATAGACCAAAAGTTTAATCTATTAAATAAAACAAAATAATTTTTTGTACAGCAACTGAAGGTGCTCTCATATGTATTAATGAATGAAAATGCGACTTAGTGAAATAAAATATTTGTCTATGATCACACAATCTAAGACCAGTTTAAGTGCATTATACTTAGGGTGAGTAGATTATTGAAGTCACTAGACCTCCAGATCTGGTAACATTTTAATGATTTTTCAAGTCCTGGATGTTGCCCAAAACATCAGGGAGGACCTTGTTATGCTTAAGTGTCTTGTCAATGAGGCTGGTGCCAGGGTGTGCATTACTACCCCTATCCATAAAAGTATTGTTTGGAGATCTCAAGTTGCCTTTCATCGTGCCTTCGCCAGATAGTCTGAGATAATCTCATAGAGCTTCCAGGTGAAACACAATACACCCTGAGCTGATGTGAAAACAAATGAACCACCAAACTAAAAAATAACATTAAAAGAAATCTTCCAAACCCTGCAACTCCTCATGCCCTAAACTTCCTACCATGAAGCATCTGTTGCCCACAAAAGTAGTGAACAAGTAAGTCTAAACGAAGATGTCCTTAGAGGAGTGTTAAAAAAAACAAATGTTATGATCCCCACTATCCGGGATGTTCAATCCGCAAGCTTGCTAAGATCTATGTTCACCCCTTTAACCACTTGCCCTCAACTGAGACCAGTAAAGGTGTCAATACAAGGCTCTTTAGATTATAATCCATATTAAATGACAACATCTATGTAAGAGCCATTGTCTGTAGGGTAAAATGGTTTACACCTCTTGTGCAGAGCTACGTCATCAAAAATCAGAAGTTTCATTGGGCGCTGGAACAACTTCCTCCACTGGATCATGTTCTGCAGAGTTGCTTGCCTCCTCACAATGGCTATGTTGAAAAGTACATTTGTTGCTTCTGTTGATGTGATCTGTTTCTGTTGGGTTGTGGACGTCCCACTGTCGCATGGGATAGGACCAGGGCTCATCAGTTGGGCCTTTCAGTGTTTTTCTTTCCTGGATCAAATCCCAAGTGGCCTCAGGCAATTCAAAAAAGAAAGTCTTGTCCTGAAAGTTGACTTGGAGTTGTCGGGAAAAAAGCAAAACAGTCCAACTGCAAGGCTCTGAGTTTTTGTTTTCCTGCCAAACAAGAACAAAAAGAGCATGTAATCAGGGAACAGCAACTTTTTCAGACTGCCAAACCGAGCTGTGTCTCTGGCACAAGCTGATGTTTCTGTGCGCATAATTAAGAAGGAGGGCAATTATGTTCCACATGATGTGGAGCATGATGGGAAAGATCTGGTTTACAGGGGTCTGTGGGCTTGCTCTACAACAAAGCATTGGGAGAATTTTTCTGATGGGATCCATGATTTTATCCGGGAGGTTAAAGTTTTTTCCATAAATGTGCCCTACAACCCCTCTGGCATGCCCACTTTGGAGATAGTGTTTCTTTGGCTTCTCCCCTCCGTGTCTTCAATTCTTTCTTCCAAGCGATTGGATAACTCCTATAAGCAAGTGAAGCATGAATTGGCTGCGTCCTGTCTTTCCCAGTAGATATATAATTGTCTGCATCTGTAATCCTTTCAGTTGTCTTATTGTAACAGTGACACATTAATATGAATTTCCTCCATGTTTCCCACTAGAGCTATCCTAGTGTCCTCTAAAGCTTGCAGGATAATTTCACAGAAGCAGGCAGTTCCTTTGAGCACCCCGCTGATGGCACCTCTGGACTGTGAAGCATTCTTACACCTATCCATCTTTGCTTGGAGTTCATATGCAGGCCTATCTTTGACAATGCTTTTTTTCACAAGGGTGCCTCAATGCATAGGCCGCATCAATAGGTGGGGCTTAAAAAATGGTCCCCCCGACTGACGAGCTTTAAAAAGAGTGAAACATGTGCTAAGGGTCGATTTTATTCATTTCAGGTTGGCTTGGATGGTATATTACCAATCTAAAGTTATAATACTGCGTCTGGATTAGTATAAGGCTTTTGTCATTTGTCAGCTCAGCGAGCATGGCACTAGCTAATCCTATAATTAAAGACTTTGCTGTAAAAATGGCAAAAGGCTTTGTAACGTTCTAGCTTGGTGTAGATGACATTGTGCTAATTATATGCTTAAAAACTGATGTGAGCAGATTTGGGGTGTTGGTGGTGCTGCAAAGTGTGCTACATAAAGGAACTGCTTTCCACCTAAAAGTGGGACCTGCCCAAGATTCACTGCTTCCTTTTTTTACATATTTAAGCAGCGGCACTCTAAGCTTGAAAGGGAATTAAATATATTACCTACTGGCGGTCGCCAGTAGGTAGTTATAGTTAGGACCTATTATGCATAGGAAATCCGCAACATTCTATTCCCAATAACTTTGGCGCCGATTGATGAATCTTTTCAATATTTTCTAAACTTTTGGCCAGCTCAGTTCCGGTCCTTCCCTGAAAGGTTGGGGGTGATTCATCAAAAGGGGGCATAGAAAAAAGGGGGGTCCCAAAACATGTTTTCCCCATGCAATTTCCAATAGGACCTTTAGTCACAGCTACAGCCCGAACGGCTGAACGGAATTACACCAAATTTGGCAAAATTGTAGTCCTCAGTTCAGACTTGTGCCTTTTGGTTAAATGGAGTCAATCTGTTCAGTAGTTCCTGAGAAAATTACAGTTAAACTCATTTATATATCTATGGGCGTGGTGGATCCATGGAGTGTGTGAGAATCGTCATCGTAGCCTAAGCGCACCCTTCCGATCACGCGCTGAATGCTAATTGGCTGTCAAGCGGTTGTCAACATTCGAAATCAGGAACTGTTGGCAGCCATTTGTGCCTCGGTAGAAGCGAGGATGAGGAAGTCAGTGGAATATGTGTGCAAAACATAGAAAGGGGGCAACGTAGAAATAATATTACCCTCTAGACCTGCTTAGGGGGTCCGAGAAGGACCCCCAGGGCCCACAATTTTTGGTGCCACAGAGTGGTAAATCTGGAAGAAAGGATAATGGCTACAGAAGCCGATGCTGCTAATGCTGTAACCCTGGTGGAGGCTCATGATGCCCAGATTAAGGATATTCAATGGAAGTTAGAAGAGTTGGAAAACAGACTTAGAAGAAATAACTTAAGAGTCCTGGGGATCCAGGAGGGTTTGGAGGGGTCCGATACCAGAAGCTACATAGTTAATCTTTTCTCTGCAGCCTTCCCGGAACTATCCGAATGGAACTGGGCTGCGGAGATCCAGAGAGCACATCATATCCTCTTCAAACAGAGAACACCGGTGAAGGAGGGTGACAAACCACTGGCCATATTGGTCTTTTTCGGAAACATCCTTCTGCAACAGTCCATTTCAGATAAAGCTGGGCCGGATGCCAGAAGAACAAACGGGGGGGGTCTCATTTTTTGTACGGCCCGGCTTCTTCCACATAACGGTAGAAAGACGCTGGAGGTTAAGGCAGCTGCTGAAACTGTTTCAGGATAAAAAGATTCAAGCATATCTGGTGAATCCTGCACAGCTAAAAATGATCAACCAGGAACCACTCAATATTTTTCCTCGGTAATTAAGGTAAAAGAGTATTTGGACTCCCTGGACAAGTAGTATGTTTAATTCGTAGTGATGTTCGGGGGTGACCATGGTGTTGAGGGGTTTGGAGGGGAAGGGGGGTAGTACTCTATATGCTGTTGGTTTATGAATGTATAGCGAGGGGGGTGGATGTCGGGTGTAGAATGAGGGAAGGGAGTCATTTAATTTTTCTTTAAAAAAAGAAAACAAAATGGGGTGTATGTTGAGAAAGCGGCGCTTCCCTTTTTCAGGGTTTGAGGGTCTAATATTGATTTGGTTGTCTTTATAGCATCTGTTGCCTTCTAGGATTCCGCACATCATATGCACAGACCTTGGTCTGGGTTCTCCGACGGGGGGGGGGGGGGGTAGGCAGAACTGACCCGGGGCTGGGTCGTGGTGAGGGGGGTTACAAGGGCGGAAGGGTGGATAAGAGTGGGGTGGTGGGTATCTTACGGGGTGAGGGGGGATGCAAGAGGGTGTGAAAAAGGAAAAAAGGAAATGTATCTGGTGCAATGGTGTCAATGATTTGGAATATGTAAGGTCAGAATTTGTGAGGTCCCTGCTTAGGGATTGGTCAGGAGTGTCAGGACAAAAGCACAATGAGGAAACTTAGGATATGTTCAGTGAATATAGGGGGGTTTAACGATTGGAATAAAAGGCAGAAATTAGGGCATTTTGCAGGTTTAAATCAAGTGGATATTATATGTATTCAGGAAACGCATCTGCCCTGGTCCAAGAAACATTTGTTAAATGTTAAGGTGTTTGAGCTATTGGTGTACTCTATGCAGACATCCTGAGTCAGGGGGGTTGGCATTTTGGCTAAAACTAACTTAGGTGGCTGATTCCCTGGGTAGGTGGGCGATTGTAAAAATAGGGATAACTTTGTGTACAATTTACTGTTCCAACCAGGACGAACCTGATATTTTTGATAAGTTGGAAGTTATTGAATTGGCCATATCCCCTGATAATATGTGGAGATTTTAATATACCCGCAGATTTCACGAATAGCAATAATAGCGTATGATACACTGGACGGAAACCCAAGGTTTTTAGAGCCTTGTCTGCTTTAATCACCTCACATAATCTACTGGATGTTTAGGGGTTTAAGAAACCATTGAACCTGGGCTTCACCTATTTCTCCTGCCCTGCCAAGAAATATACTAAGTTGGACTATTTTCTTATATCATCATCGGAGGCAGGAAGGATAGGAATTATCAAAATGCCAAAGGTAATTTCTGACCATAGTCCGCTGATCTTAGTTTATGAATGAGATAAAGCTATTATTCCCCCTATAGATGGACGTTTGAGAGGAGATTGTTAGCTGAACAAAAATTTGTGGGCCATCTAAAGTGTCGCAGGGATTCCGTTCTCATACAGAACTGTGCATAGAGACTTGGAACATCAGTGAATTAGGGTGAACCAAAACTCACCTTAGTACCCAAAATCCCCTACCAGACTAGCTATGCTTAGGCAAACCAGAACATGGACTTAGTACACCTCAGGTAACGTGGAACACATGAACACACTTTCGTTCTACAATCATTCCAATCCAGAACAAGGAGTAAAAGAGGACGCGTGCATATTTGAAATATTTATTTACTAATGCAGTGTTCTCAAACGCAGTATCTTAGCTAATACAAGCAAACATATTGTAAGAAACAAAGTAATCAGCTTAGTCACTAGTCCGTAGAACACAAAAGGTGAAAGCATGGTATTATGCTAAAATGAATAGGGTTCAGTAACACCTAATTCTCACCCTCTCTAGTTAGCATATTATATTATATCTAAGAAGGTCTCTTTGGGTTTTAGCAGGGCGGCCCCATACCTCAAGATCCTAATGATAAGGGATCACATCATCTTCCACCAGCTCTCTGCATGCGAAGCACCATCAAGTGTGTTTCTATGCTCTTGTGCAAAGCAATATAAAACGTGCCTAAAGCCAGAACTTGGCCGTAGCTGCATGTATGTTATGTCTAGGAACGTGCGAAGATCAGACCTCACAGCAGCCACTGTGTTGAGATATCCTTGAAGGTTTCTGCACTCACTGTACAGACACAGCTCGCCAAGCAAGGTTGATATCAGAGTATCAACATATTATTCTCGCATGAATCAAAACATTCTACTAGGCTCAAAGCTAAAGCAACAGCTATGTGTTGTGTGCAGAAGCAGTAGAAAGATAAAATTGTATTTAAACTCCTAATAAGCTCATGCTAACTTAACACAGCATATAGGCAATGTATATCTATATCACCCCCTCCCTTGATCCGAGCACGGATAAGATAAGATAAGATAAGATAAGATAAGATAAGATAAGATAAGATAAGATAAGATAAGATAAGATAAGATAAGGGACTCAATTTTGAAATGCAGAGTTCAATGAAGTAGTCAGTTCAAATTCGAGTAGGTGAGGAAAAATAATTTAGTCCGCCAAAAAATCCAAAATCTCACCAGCATGACAATTTAGTGTTCACTGTTATTATAGCCAATAGGTCCGATACAAAAAACTGTCACAATTTTAAAAAAAAGTCAGCCTAACACTGAGTATGCAAAATAAGCAGCAACAGCTTCCAAAAGGTAGTCACTGTTATCATCCGAAAATAACTCTGCCATCCAATTCAATAGTGAGAAAGAACATACATGCTCTTCAATTACCGGAGCCTCTAGTACCATCAGAGGACAACTCGGCGGGTTTTTAATGAAGCTGTGTGCCACGAAATCTTGCGCCACTGCGAATATATTCCAACGACCCAGTACTCCATGCATCGCTGCATAGGCCATAATCCCTCCGTCAGAATAAAGTAATTCATGAGTAACTAAGGGACTCATGAGATGATTAAAATCCACTTCAGGAGACACCATATTGCAGAGACACAAATCCAGGGCCCAGTCAAAATCGCAGCTCAGGCAATGAAAGACAGGCTGGACACAGGTGAAATAGGAAAATCAAAACGATAATCCATATGCTGCACTTAAGGTGGCTAGTGGCAGCGTACCATAGTATTCAAGCATCCTGTTGCGAAACAGTGCTAACAGCGACTGCTCGTCTTGGAACACAGGACGGGCATCCATTTTGAATAAAACAAAATAGCACCAGAAAGCCTGCAGCCAGCGCCAGTAAAACGGAAAATTCACCAAATAGGCTGGAAAAGATCGAATGGAAGAAAGCAGGAATGACTCCAAATATCTTTTGGAAAGAAGTCACTAGACCACTGCTTACTACTTTAAAAAAGTGAGCCAGCCCCGATGTGGATGATTCGTTAAAAATAGTATGATAATAATCATGGTCAGTATTTGATAAGGCATGCACTTCTATGCGGGTGTTAGCTACGTGAAGGACAAATGTTTCAGGAGCAGATGTCAGGGCAACTTCTTTCTGTGACAATAAGGCTCTTATTCGACTCATCTTATTGAACTCTGCTTTCAAGGTCAGAATCCTCGGCCAGATGCAAACATCCAAGTTCTCATGTCTGGGTAGATACAACACATATTTACAGCAAACCACCCGCTCACTGACTGTAAATACATAAGCTATGCCTTTTAATAACCCACAGCAATCTTCATTATTTAAAAGTAAATAATTACCGTTTGCTAATAAAGTAAAAGTGGGGACAATAGCGGGCATGGGTGTACCTTTTAAAACACATGCTAAATTAGGCCGTTCCTGATTACAAGAGCCATGCAATTGTATGTGTCTACACATTAATGAGTGATCTGGTGTTTCCGTGCACTCCTCACCTTTCAGATAAACTTCTTTTCCGTCCCTAAGGCATCTGTAAGTGAAAAGGAGCGACCAGGCTTCATGTAAATAGGAGCTACCAAGAGGCTCGTACCTACCAATGGCAAAATATTTCATGCAATTTGTAAACTGGAAAAGTGCAAATGGTAAAGTTATTAACCTGTGGATAAGCCACGTAGCAGTAGTGGCCTCTGCCACTGAAAATGGTAAAGACTCCAATCGTTCAATGTGTAACATGGAAAAAGACGCATCTCTCGTTGAAAGCAAACATTGCTACTCAGTCAAATTAAAAGGAGCAAATAGAGATGAGACATTCATGTAATTCCAAGGCACTTTTCCGGCCTTCAGCGTCTGCAGGGTCAATGCAATCTGTATAATAGAACGCAATTGATTTTGACCATGGTACAAAACAGACACATCATCCTGTACAATTTCAACGACAGATGACACAATATTATCCAATGTGTAAATGCGGGAGGAAAGTGTGTTAATGCTGTTATCCACTACTGCAAGCACTTTCTCTAAATTAGCTTGATCAATAGCCCTAAGGCGGGTAGCCGCTTCAATCTGTGATGTTTTGCAGAGTTCATTATAAACGGCAGATATCCATCTTCTAGACCTACCTCTAGTCGGGCCTTTTATGAAATCATTCAAATTAACCTCGTCAGTCAGTTTAGACAAATGCAGTTTGACTGACGCCAATGTAGAGTGTTTGAGCCAATTCTGACACAATTTGCCTACTGAATAAGTGGTTACAGAATGGTCACTCTCAAAACCGGGATCTACCCTGACTTGTGTAAAGCCATCAGCCAACCCAAAAAACGATGCTGGCACGAATCTGCACTTCTGTGCCAATCAACCAACCCTTGGGATCCAAACTGGATATGTTAAAGGATGAATTTAGCAATAGAGTTTGCAACTCTCTAATCGAAGATTTTGTTGAATTTTCCCAACCTGAATATTCTTCCAAATCAGGGAAGGAAGGAGTATTAAATTTTTTAGAAGTAGCCAATCCAAAGCATGTTGTCTGTGAGATGGTAGAATTAAAAAACAACATATGATTTGGGATGAGACATGCACGGTGCAAAGCCTCAGTGCCTTGTACCTGCCAACTTTTAGAACCCTAAACTGATTTAAGGTAAATGTTTTCCTTCCAAAACTTGTAGCCACCAACTGCTAGCTGGTCTAGAAAGGACTTCGAGTACAATAACTTAGTATCGGTAAGTCTAACTTTAGACATGGATTTTTCTGTCATTCTAAAATAAAACGAAGCGGGATTGGACTGGTTAAAGTCAGTAAAATAAGTGTACATTTTCAAAAATGTATTAGAGCTGCCTCTTAAAGGAGCTGTATTTACAACAAGGGGTGGTGAAGGACAGAGTCTCTGAATTAAGCAGAAAGCTCTCACCCAGTCAAGAGATCAGGGCTAGATCCAACACCGTTTTTTAGCTCACTGCACCATCCCAGTTTCAGAACCTGGCTCCTCCTGCTTAAAGGAGCTGGGCAATGCTCCCACTGTGTATAGTTTACAGTACTCCTCCTTGAACTAGTTTTATGCAGGTAGTGAATGCCAAAATGTTGGAAGCAAAACAAATCACCATATTAGCAGATTCTAAATATAAATCTTCAGCATCAAAGGCAGCATAATATTTCAAATCAGCAAACAAAGCCTCTACGGCCTGAGCATCCCAATCATCAGAACGTATGTTTTGTTTAACCACATCCCCCATGTTAACTCTAAGCACATTAGGAACATTAATAACTTCAGTCGGACCATGGATTTGAAATTTAACAGCATCTCAGACTATCCCATCCAGGACAGGCCAAGCAGTGATGTTATCAAAAGTCAAGTCTCTTTTCAATCTGTGGGCAGAATGTGACGAGGAAAGGGGCGCCAATGTTCCATTCAGATGTCGAATGCATGTTCTCTCCTCGACATAGTGTCCATTGATGAATCGGAAAAAATAAAACACAAAACCAATTGACATAAAAAGGTAAAGTGAAAAAAGCCCCAACCAAATGTAAGTCCAAGGGGGAATCAAAAACATTTTTTTAAACAATTTTGCATAGGCCCTAAGCCTTGTGGGCTTCCCTGAAGTGTGAGAAACAGTGTCAAATGAAAATCTAGATTCTGTTGCTAAACGAGTTTCCAAATCAGGCATCGACAAGTCAGTTGGGCAGGTGTAGTCAGTTTCATCAAGTTGAGTACCAGGCAATGCACTCAATAAAGGACTAGAAACTGCAGGCATCTCAAGGGCCACCTTCGGCGCATGATCCGAAGCAGTGACCAATACAGAATTTCTCACATCGAAGGGCATGAGACTGCTGGTGTCATGCTAAGAAGAATCGGTCACTCTGTGTATCTTGACATTGTCAATGGAGGTATACCTGTTTTCCTTATGACCGGGAAGTGGTGGTAAAATGACTGTTCTCGTGCCCTTCACACCAAGCATGGGAACTGGAGCACGGTATGAGGGACCAAATTCTTTCTTGTTATCGATCTTCTCCCGAACCAGTTCTCCAACTTGGGGTAACAAACCAACTACCGGGATCTGCAACGCATCATCCGAAGTGGAGGGCAATTGTTCCTTTGCAAGACTGTCTCTTGTCTTTTGTAGAGTCTGTAAAACATTGCAATGTTCATCTACGTCAAAGGAGGCAGCAGCAGCAACCGAGTCTAGACGGTCAAGGTCCGGTACTTACATCTTGATACCAAACAGCATTTCGTATGGGGACCACCCACCCAGAGACCTTCTAGGGAGATTATTAAGAGCACGCTGCACGCCATTAAGATAAGCCAGCCAGTTTCTGCCAGTGCCTATAACTTGAGCTGTCAGTAATTGCTTTATGTCACGGTGCATTCGTTCCACAACACTATTACCCTCAGGTCGGTATGGAGACGAAAACTTGACTTGGACCCCCATCGAAACCCTGGCATCCCTATAAACCTTAGAGGTGAAAGCAGGACCCTGATCCGAATGGAAGGTACCACCGGTAAAAATCCCTACAAAGACACGCAAATCCCTTATGACAGTCCGTGAATCAGGGCTGCGATGAGGCCACACCCGTACAAAGCGTGTGCATGAATCAACTGCTACTAAGATATACTTGTACGCAGTATCAGAAGAAAAAGGACCGCAGTGATGCAGATAAACACAACCTAATGGTTTATTTGAAATGAACAACTGTGTTTGGGGCGGATGCGTAGCAGTTGAAGGCTTAATCTGCTGGCAAATGTCACATTGAAGGACGTAGTCACGCATCTGTTTGTACAGTCCCCACCACCAAAAACGTTGTTGTAACTGAGACACAGTGGCTGAAACGCCCGCATGCGCAGACGCAACACATTCATGGGCCGCTGAGATCAGTGTATTTCTGCAATCCAAGTTGGGAATCAATCTCTCCCCAACTTCAGGAATTTTCAAATAAGGAACCTTATCGGGACTTAAGTGGTATGTGTACTTCGAAGGGAACCCCGTGGGATATTTACCTCCCTTCTCAGTGGCAGCAACAGCCGCCAAGATATCATCATCAATCTTACTTTTGGACCGTGTAACTGCTGCAACTAAATATGTCTATACTGCTGATTTTGCTGCTTCATCAGCAAGCGAGTTGCCAACAGCGTGAACTCCTGCGCGCTGATGACCAAGAGTATGAATTACAAACACAAGTGGCAACTGCTCTTTAAGCTTCGCCACTCGGACCCAGATCATGTTATGTTTTATTTTGTTACCCTTGGAATCACGAAAATCATTCTGAATCCAAAAGAACAAGTTTTCATTGTAAGACTGGACACAGTAGTAAGAATCACTTAAGATTAATGTCGTCACACTAGGATCAGCGTACTCTAATGCAAGCATCAGAGCACGAAGCTCTGCCAATTGTGAGGTGCAGTCCCCTAGATTTTGCGTGTGCACGACTCTGGACTTGAACTCATCTTTCACCATGGCACCTACCACAATGGCGCATGCGGAAACGTAGGCGTGTTTAGAACCATGCGCAACTTGCACCGAACCATCAGTGTATGTGATGCAATGGAAATCCTCCAAAGGCTGCATAGCCAAAGGTGCAGGATGAACAAATTCATATTGCAAAAACTCCTGCGACCGTAAGGAGGCATCAAAAATAAACGTGACATCGGGAGACGTCAATGATGCTGCTCATTGTATCCACCGAGGGTGCAAAGCTTTAGAATTAGGTACACTTGCTTTGTGTAACTGCTTCCAAAGCAGGACACGGGGTAACAACCAACATGCGTTTTCCCTGTGACAGAGCGCGTTCCTTCAGAATCGCCATCTGTACAGCCGTCAAACCTTTCTCCACAGTGGAAAATCGCATTTCAGCCGAAGTGTACAAATGTGACTTGTAAGCAATAGGTACTGTGTCTCCTTCGTTAAAAGTAAGGTATGTGAAACCCACCATCCCAGGGATGATTCTTATCACCAGGTTGGTGTGGTTATCACTAGTCAATAAGTATTTAGAAGCGAGCAGATCAGCCTGCAAACATTACAGTATAGCCGAGTGCTCCGGCAGCCAGTTTGATTTGGTAAAAGTTGGTTGTATTAAAGCATACAAGGGCTTGATACGCTGGGCATATTCAGGTATGTATGTTCTCCCGAAATTCAAAAATCCCAGCAAAGACTGTAATTTTTTCAGAGTCGTCGGAGCGTGCAATTGTGCACATTTCTCCAAGAAGTGAGGAGCTAATCCTCAACCTTCATTGTTGAGCTCGTAGCCCAGGAACAACAATGTGTACTCCGCAATGTGTGATTTTGCAAAGTTGATTTTGTAACCGAAGTCTGCAAAGCTACAAATTAAGCGGTCAACTCGTCACAGATGCTCCCACATTTCGTCATCTGTGAGATAAATGTCATCCACATACAAACAAACATCTGGGTCAACTCTCTCTAATAGAGAGACTATGCGGGCAGCAAACACTCCAGGACAATTTGTAGCCCATCGGTAAACGTTTGAAATGTTTCTTGACACCGCCACAAGTAAAGGAGGTCCATTGGGAACTCAGACCATCCAAATGGTGGGCATAAAAACCATTGGAAATGTCAAGCATGGTTTTAAACCGCTTACGCACAAGACTATCCACTAAAGCAGAGCTGTGAGTATTCTGTACGGCACAAGTACGGCAATGCGAGTTTAAATGCCGGTAATCCAATACCAAACTTTATGAACCGTTAGGCTTGGTTACAGTAAAAAGAGGGTTATTCATTGGTGACACACAAGTTTCAATCACTCCTTGATATTACAATTGTTCAAGGATTTCCGCAACGGAAGCCTTAGCTTCCCGCTTTATGGGATATTGAGGTTGAGGCTGAGGCATAGACCGCAAAGGAATTTCGTGGTGTGGGGAATATTTATCCCATCCACAGTGTGTACGGTACAGAGCCAGCGCAAGGGCTTTAGCCCACTCTTCTGCAAAATTCAGTGCATGCTCCTTCGAGACAGTGTGCGCGAAACTAGGGAGGATTACCTCCTCCCCTCTTGGAGCCGCGAGCACAAAAGGTGGGGGCCAGTCAGCCTCCGCTAACAAAATGTCATAGTTAGTCGTAAGATTCTCCCAAAATACCCCCTCTATGGTACGTTGAATGTCACCTTTAATGAATAGGACTATTTCATAAAGTCTGTCAGGGGGAGCTACTCTAGTGTCAGCTGTCTCCACAACAACATAACAGTCAGTCGCTGTCACCTTCAGTAGTGGACGCAGGGTCTCTTGCACTATGGTTATCTCCGCCGCGCTGTCCAGCAAGGTCGGAGCCCATGTCTGATTCCGAAGCTGCGTTCTCACTATCTGTGGCAAATCTGTGTGCTGTTAAAGCAGCGACTTTCTTTTTCTGAAACTGGGGTCTCTTCGGTGTAGAATCGCCCTGCTTGCCTTTACCGTCTTTCGGGCGGGGCTGGTCGCGTCCTTGCTGACCACCCCGACTCCTGCCGCCTCCTCAACCACCGGTCGAAAAGGCCGATGACTCCTGAAAAGAACAAGGAGAGCGTTGATCAGAACCCTGAAAACAATCAGGTGATTTTATCATCGCACAATCGCGCAAGTCATAAACACGTTCTGTGGGCGCAGGCAACGGAGATGAAGGAAGAGACTCTGTTGTTGTTGCTTTCCCTGTTTTTGTTTTTTCAGCCAATTTTGTTTTTTGGTCTTGGGCTGGTTGTCAGTTTCTGACCTCTGCCCTTGGGGTTGTTTTTTCTCTTTAGTAGAAAAAAGGCTTGAGACCCCTACTATTGCGGCCCACGGTTTTATAAGCCGCCACAATAATCCTCGCCAACTGCAGGGGTTTGTCGGCATCGGGAATCGCCTGCAAAGCATTGGCAACCTGAAAGTTCACCGCATCCCCATTGACATTCGCAAGTACGAGATCGGAAACCACATCAAAGGCGCCACAGAGGCGCATACCCTATTCAACGGCAGCCTCTGGTCCGTGCTCATCCTGAACACGTTAAGGACCGTCGGCAGTGCCGTAACACCTCATGTAGACCGCCGCAAACGTCTTATCCCAGGTCTCACAGTCACCTATTTCAGGGGTCAAGTCTTTTGGTAAGCTAATTGTCAGAATCCTGTGTTTTTCACCAGGAGATGTGTTTGGAAATACTGCTTCCAGCTGGTCAAACTTCTCGGCAAGCCAGAAAGGAAAATCATCCTTTTTTGGGGGGCGCTTGCCCATTACAGCGTTGACCGTAACGGGACTGAGTTTCATTCCGTCCTGTCCGGCAGGAAGCGCTGCACCATCCGTGGCCCCGCCCGGGAGATTACGGGTATTATATTGGACTAACAACCTAATCACGCTAATTTTGACTACATGTAGTCGTCTTAACTCAACTACGGTACATGCCCTGTGTTGGGGATGAGGTGTAAATCCAGCCAAAACAGGCCAATTTGCGCCCGGAATGGACAAAGGACCTAACCTCGGAGCTGCTAAAGTATGGGGTAGGGCGCCATCAAACCAAACTCGATGCTGCCAAGTATCTATAGGAATCTCCTGTGCCCTATATGGTGCATATTCCTGTGGCACAGCAGTGGGAGTGTACGTGTCGAACACACGAGTATTTGCATTCATAGCTGGGAAGGTCACCCATGAGTAGAAAATCTCATACGGGTAAGCCACCTCTGCACTCACTACCATGATCACGGCCATGCCATCTTCGGGGACATTATAATTCTGCAAATGGTTGCACAATGTCCACCGCGGCCATAGTGACACAGAAAGTAAGAAGTACAAAGTAAACCTTGCAACACAACTGGGTAGTAATTCAAGGAAACCGTTTAGAAAGATTCAAGCTTGAAAAGACCTATGTAAATATAGGTAGGTTTGTCCGACACCACTGTTAACCGGAAACAATGGTGTAGGGGTTAAGGACGGAACATTGAACTACTCAAGCCTCATGTAATAAGACCACCAACGATTGGGCGCCATGTCGCAGGGATTCCGTTCTCATACAGAACTGTGCATAGAGACTTGGAACCTCAGTGAATTAGGGTGTGCCAAAACTCACCTTAGTACCCAAAATCCCCTACCAGACTAGCTACAGTGTCTCATTGGTTATTACAAACTCCCAATGCTTAGACAAACCAGAACATGGACTTAGTACACCTCAGGTAACCTGGAACACATGAACACTCTTTCGTTATACAATCATTCCAATCCAGAACAAGGAGTAAAAGAGGACGTGTGCATATTTGAAATATTTATTCACTAATGCAGTGTTCTCAAACGCTGTATCTTAGCTAATACAAGCAAACATATTATAAGAAACAAAGTAATCAGCATAGTCACTAGTCCGTAGAACACAAAAGGTGAAAACATGGTATTGTGCTAAAATGAATAGGGTACAGTAACACCTAATTATCAACCTCCCTAGTTAGTATATTATATTATATCTAAGAAGGTCTCTTTGGGTTTTAGCAGGGCGGCCCCATACCTCAAGATCCTAGTGGTAAGGGATCACATCATCTTCCACCAGCTCTCTGCATGCGAAGCACCATCAAGTGTGTTTCTGTGCTCTCGTGCAAAGCAATATAAAACGCGCCTAAAGCCAGAACTTGGCTGCAGCTGCATTTATGTTGTGTCTAGGAACGTGCGAAGGTCAGACCTCACAACAACCACTGTGTTGAGATATCCTTGAAGGTTTCTGCACTCACTGTACAGACACAGCTTGCCAAACAAGACTGATATCAGAGTGACAACATATTATTCTCGTATGAATCAAAAACATTCTACTAGGCTCAAAGCTAAAGCAACAGCTATGTGTTGTGTGCAAAAGCTGCAGAAAGGTAAAATGGCGTTTAAACTCCTAATAAGCTCATGCTAACTTAACACAGCATATAGGCAATGTACATCTATATGACGTTACTTTGATTTGAACAGGTATAGTGCCTCTCGTAATTGTGTATGGGACTCTTTTAAGGCAGCGCTGAGAGGGGAGACAATTAGTTTCTCAGCTAGCCAGAGGAAAAAAAAAAGAGAGGAGCATGAGTCACTGTTGGCACAGCTAGTACTGGCGGAGGAACAACATGTAAGAGACATTACAGAATGGGAAAGAAGCTAATGAGAGCTTATGTAAGATCCTTGCCCTGAAAGCGGAAATCTATAAGTCTGCTACCCAGAGAAGTGTGGATGATTATCAGATACATAAGGGGAGAATGTACGAGACTGGGGAGCAGGCAGGTAAGCTTTTAGCTTTAAGGATCAGACAGGGCTTCAGCAGAAACATGATAGGAAAAATTCAGGTGGGCAACCAGGGGTATACTGAGCCCGAAGACATTAGAAGGGTTTTCAAGGATTTTTATCAAAAGCTATACCAAGAGGAAGCTAGGGCAGACCTTTCCAGCTTAGCATTTGAAGATTTTGGAAATGGTCTGGCTCCTCAGGAGAAAGCCGTATTAGATAAACATTTGGAATTGGATGAAGTGGTGAATGCTTTACAGAATTCAGTGGCTGGTAAGGCAACAGGGCCGGATAATATCCCTTCGGAAGTATATAAGTGCCTACAGGAAGTGATAGCCCCTGTATTTTTAGATCGATTTAGCGTTATAATTTTTCAAGGGAAATCCCAAATTCTTGGAAAGAGACAAATATAGTTGTCTTTCACAAGAAGGGCAAACCTAAGGAAGAGCCCGGGTCGTACCGTCCAATATCCCTCATAAATTCTGATACTAAAATATACGCAAAGGTTTTGGCTAATAGGCTGAGAGGGGTCATTGGTGGTCTGGTCTCTCCATGGCAGCATGGGTTTATCTCTGGCAGAGGAACAACGAACCATATAAGGAGGGCCATCACATTGTTTGATGTGCAAGCTGTCACGGGGGCAGGATCGCCATGATCCTTCTGGACGCTGAAAAAGCTTTCGACCGCGTTACATGGCGGTATTTATGGGGGATATTGGAACGGAGAGGCTTCGGCCCTAAAATCATAAAGGCCATCAAGGCAATGTATGTGGATCCATTTACCCGAATTCAGCTAATGGGAGCGGGTCGGACAAAATTTATATCTACCGGGGGACCCACCAAGGGTTTCTATGTTCAACCATCTTATTTGCCCTTTACATTGACCCTCTAGTAAGAAAGATATTGGGGGTTTAGGGCATTAAATCAGTGGTTTGCAACGGACTCGAAACCAAGTTGTTGGCATATGCTGATGACTTGGCAATCACAACTACTGACCCGGATACTGCTATGCCTGCCCGCTTTGAAGGCAATAACTTCAGAGTTTCGCTGTTCGGGGTATCTCCTTAATGAAAATAAAACCCAGATAATCTGCTCAAATAATATTATAAAGCGGGATGGAAGATATACTGAGTCAGCAATTTATTTGGGGGTCAGAATCAGCCCTATAATGGAATCTGTAATTAAAGAAAATTTTGAGCCACTGGTTGACTCGATGACAACGGAGTTAAAAAGGATGGATTCCATGCACCTGTCCATAATAGGGAGAGTCAACGTGCTAAAAAAGACTATATCTTTTTCGCTTGATTCCGCTCATGGTGGGGGAAAGTGTGTTAAAGTCTATTGAATCAGTTTTTATAAAATTCATATGGCAGTATGGGAAAAAAAGAAGATCTCTTACATACCTGTCTTTACCGCAAGAGAGAGGAGGATTGGGGGCTCCAAATATCCGGCTGTATCTAGTGGCATGCCTTTTCAGTCAAATGGCGATACTTATGGATAGTGCCACTAATGCTTCGAACAATCTACTTGGAAACATGTATCCCCCATCTATATTCGAACTGCTGCTGGGGAAGGAAGCAGTGGGCCTCCTATTGCGTAAAATAGACCGAGGATATTATATTAAAATAAGATATAAGATATTAGATAGTGTTTGGAGGGTTTGGAAAGCGGTTCAGAAATTACTTGGAATTCCGAAGTATAACTACTGTACCCCTCTCTGGAAGTCAAATCTTTTTCCTCATTTGAGTTGTGATCGGTGGTGGCTATCTTGGGAATTTCAAGACATCAGCAGAATGGGGGACTTTTGGGATACGGCTGCCCTGCTGGGTTTTGTAGATCTGTAAAAAAGGAAGGGGTTTGGCCCTGAGGGTTAGAGGGTAGGTAGGGCCAGAAATTGTAGAAATAGAGAAAATAGTACCTAGGCCTCTAGTTATTTCTGCACATTATTTGTGTGAAACAATTTATTTATTTATTTTAAGAATTTATAGAGCGCGACTGTCACCGTTGCAGGCATCCTGGCGCTAATAGAATCCAGACTACAGAAGGCAGCGAAGTATGCCTGGGGAGCGAAGGCTAGCCAGGGAAAAGCCAAGTTTTTACCTTTTTCCTAAACTGCATAAGTTCATTAGTGGCCCTAATCTCGATGGGGAGAGTGTTCCAGAGTCTGGATGCAGTCACCTGAAAGGATCTGCCACCAGCTCTGAACTTTTTAAATCTGGGAACAACTACCAGTTTAGCATCCGATGAGCGAAGGTGTCTGGAAGGGGTGTACCAGACAAACTTGGACCTGAGGGGGACTGGGCCGCATCCGTGAAGAGCCCTAAACACAATGCAAAGGGCTTTAAATTGAATCCTCTGTCTAAGAGGAAGCCAATGTAGTTTTGCAAGGGCAGATGGACCATGAGATCTCCTAGGCAGCCCCAACGCCAATTTAGCCGCCGCAGATTGAACCCTTTGGAGCCTGTCCAGTAGATACTCAGGGGACCCGAGCAGGAGGGCATTACAATAGTCCAACCTGCTCAGGATGGTACATCTAACCACCTGGACGCGGGCATGAGATGGTAGCAGGGGCAGAACCTTCCTGAGTGAGCGAAGGATGGAGAAACAACAGGCCGATGTTTTCTGAACATGGGTGTCCATACTGAGCCCATGGTTCAGCATGACTCCCAGGTTACGGACAGAGTCTGAAGGCCGGACGCTAGGCCGGACGCTTCAATTTTAAAGTTTTGATCGTGAATTTGGCAAAGAAAGTAAACATTATCAACGAAACAGTGTGCCAAATGACTATACTGTAACGTAAACAACAACATCAATTGTACAATATAAACACAAAACATAAATTATGCATTATACAAATAATCACATGTTGAGCAACTCAATACATTTACAAACAGAATTGATTACAATAAAAAACCATTGGTGTATAAATGATTGAATATCCCTATTCAGTGCATACAAGGGTGAATAGATCCAACCCCAATAGTTTAATGTCTCTAGTTCGGTAAGGAATTAAATGCCTTTGTAGGAATAAATGCCGTTGCCAACTTACCCAAATTCACGATCAAAACTTTAAAATTGAATAAAGAAAAGGCATGAGTAATTGCCAGGATAAACCTACAAAGGTGTGTTTATCTTGTTTCACACGAGTTTTGTAGATCTGCAGCGGAAATTTGGAATTGCGCCGAATCAAAGTTTTAAGTTCCTTCAAATTTATCAAACCTTGGCAACTATTAGGCCCCTGATTACCACAGGGGGAGAAATTTCTACTTTAGAGTATGTATTGGCTGGGGTACCAGGATTGGCAGGACTTATGGGGATTTGGTCTCCACAATACAGGATGATATGGATAAGGTGGAGGCTTCTTGGGAGCTGAAACTAGGCGATCCAGATGTGGATTTCGATAAAGCACTGCAGCTGGCAAATAACCTGTTCCGCTCCTCGAAACTCAGAGCACAGCATCATAAGACCTTATATAAGTTGTACTTTGCTCCAGCCAAGCTTTTTGAGGGGGGGGGGGGGGAAGCGGCGATGATAACTGTCCAAGGCGTTCCCAGGGGCCGGCACCTTTGCTACATATGTTTTATGATTGTTGCACACTGAATAAGATAGGTTCAGAGATGGAAAAATTCTGGGAAGGGCTGCTAGGTGTGAAAATGACCCTATCCCCTGTCCTGATGATATTTGGAATAGATTCTAACTTGAGGCTGAAAGAGGAGGATGAGGCATTTGTATTCATTGGTGTTGCAGTCTTCAAAATGTTACTGGCTGCTGGGTGGAAGGACTCCTCGGCGACGTCATTCCAGATGTGGCTGTCTAGGCTATTTGGAATGTTATGTCAATCCACAACATAGAAGCATCTCTTTACTCCCGAAGGGGCAGAGAGATGAGGGAGGTGGGGTTGAACATTTAGGCCCCTCTTAAAAAATGGAGGGATGCAGGAGTGTTAACTGCTGTGTTTTTTAATTAGTTAAGAGGAATAATACCCAATACTGTGTATTGATGAATTTATAGGTATTTATTACTGAGTATAGTACATGTATGATCTATGCTGCTTCACTGTAATTTCTGTGCCTTTTACTGATCTTTTTTATGCGCCAGTTACTTAATAAAAAATAAAAAAAGGAATCCTGTCAAGGGCTGGAGCACTTGATTGCATTTTTCAAAAGGAGCATTTCCAGTGTAACCTATTTAAGATCCTTTGCTCTCCACTACAGTACGGAAGCCTGGATGGAATTGTAGCAAACCTGGTAAGAAACGTAAACTGTTCTCCAGTGCTTACTTAGTAAAAACAAAAGTGCTGGGGCTCTCAAAAACAGAGCTAACTATTAACCATGAAAGTGGGGAGAGGGTGTGGTGTAATGGCCAGAGCTGCCAGGTTCGAATCTCGGCGTCGGCTCAACATCCTGTGATTAGGGCACATCATGTGAGCTCCTGTAAATGAATGTGTTCTTAAATGGAGCTCTTGAAAGAGTTAGTGTTGGTGATTAAGTGCTGGTGCTGAGCACGGGAAACCACCAGCTCAAATTAAGCACTGCTAGTATTGCTTGACTGGGTTTCAATCAGTTCCGTAGTTTTTAAGAAATTAGTGTTACAATAATGTGAAAGTGGGGTTGAAAGGATTAAAGGCTGGAGATATCTGGACTGCTCGTCTGCAAGCATTACATGTTATTTGAATTACAGAGGTACGATGTTGTCAACATTGTGGTTTGATATTTGTATTACTATGTAGACTCTTTGCTCTAGGTCCATGCACTGGAGGAGTTTGTATTCAAAGTTTCTAGAGCACCATGTTTGTTTTGAGAAAGACTTATTGCTGAAATTTTGTGATAAAAGGAATATCTTTGCTACTGTGCAGTGGCAGCTGTTTTCTTTTCTGGGAGGAACCATTTTGTTATCATGGTTAATTCACCTGGCACGAGCACAAGTGAACGGCGTGGCAAAATTGTGTGCGCACGTGCATGCCCGTAAATATATAGACATGTACTTATAACGAAATATTACAACGTAACGTTTTTTAAAAATAAAGAAATAAACATATGTTTCTTTTTCTATACTCTGTGTCCAGTAATCCTGGGTGTGGAAACACTGCCTCTCTCATGATCATGCCAAGCGGTACCCGGGTGCCACCAGGCGCTGCCACCTCACCCAGCCTGTACTCGGCCCTGTATGAGCTACTGAAGTGTCACCTGACAACTTGAGAAACCTGGAAACTCCGCCACTCCACAGTAATTACATAATGTCATGGAAATCAGTTTACAATGTCCCTAATTTTATAAAACATTTGAAACTGTGCATCGCAAAAAATTGCTAAATTATGAAAAATATATCTATATATCTATATCTATATATATATATGTATCAATATATATATGTATCAAAAGAAGTCAAAAGACAGTACTATTGAATTGCTGCCCTCTGATCTGCATCCAAAGTTAGCCCTGCATCGCCTGGTCAGGCTCAGAGGACATTGGGTGGCAGATTTACAAGCCCCTGTGACATCTTTACGACACAGTTGCGCCACTTATGTGACACAGCGGTGGCGTAAACAATGTTCCAATATGCAACATATTTACAATGTGACACATCCCCAAGCCCCCACGTCTCCTTCAACCACACCACCGAACTCCACTGGACCGACCATCACTGCATCCACTCCACTTTCAAGAAGCCCACCATGCTTCACTGCACTCAACAGATGCCTCGCCGCTGCTGGAGCAAAGTCACCGAAGACCAACTAACCACCACCCTCGCCCAGAGCCCACCCGCCGACCCCACCGACCCCGACACCACCGCACGTAACCTCAGACAGTGGATCGACGATTGCGCCAACACCCTCGCCCCGTTCAAGAAACCCTCCAACAGTCACACCAGCAAAAAAGCCAGCTGGTTCACTGAAGATCTCCAGGCCTCCAAGCAAACCTGTCGAAAACTGGAGAAGAACTGGCTCCGTGAACGAACACCGGACAGCTACGCAGCCCACAAGAACGCCAACCACAGACACCATCACCTCATCAGTACCGCCAAAAGGGCCTCCTTCAAAGACCGCCTAGACAACAATGCACACAACAGCAAAGAGCTCTTCAACATCGTGAAGGAACTCTCCAGCCCCAACACCAATGACATCCCACCTCCGCAAGACCTGTGCGACTCGCTGGCCACGTTCTTCCACCGAAAGATCGCAGACATCCACGACAGCTTCAACACCATGACCGCCCTGACAACCACAGAGATTTCTGCCCTCACGACCACCATTCGCACCAACCGCCTGCTCTCCTGGACCAACATCAACGACAATAACACCATCAAGATCATGAACACCATCCACGGATCGCCATCAGACCCATGCCCACACCACATCTTCAACAAAGCCAGCACAGCCATCGCACCCCATCTCCGGAAAGTCATCAACATCTCCTTCGAGACAACAACCTTCCCGGAGAGTTGGAAGCACGCCGAGATCAACGCCTTACTCAAGAAACCCAAGGCGGACCCCAAGGACCTCAAGAACCTCCGGCCCATCTCCCAGCTCCCGTTCCCAGTGAAGGTCATCCAGAAGGCCGTCAACAAACAATTGACCCGCTACCTTGAGGAGAGCAGCTTCCTGGAACCTTCCCAGTCCGGGTTCCGCAGCAACTGCAGCACCGAAACTGCGATCATCACCGGCACCGATGACATCAGGACCCTGCTAGACAAAGGAGAAACATCGACCCTCATTAGCATGGACCTGTCACGGCACACTACGAATACGCCTCCACGACGCCGGGATCCAAGGGAAGGCCCTGGACTGGACCACCTCCATCCTCTCCGGCAGAAAACAGAGCATCCGCCTCCCCCTGTTGTGCTCCGAAGTCACCAAGATCATCTGCGGCATACCCCAGGGCTCATCCCTCAACCCAACGCTGTTTAAAATCTACATGGCACCTCTCGCCCACGTCGCCCGACTGCACGAACTCAACATCATCTCCTATGCCGATGACACCCAACTGATCCTCCCCCTCACCAAAGACCCCCACACCTCTAAAACCAACCTCCATGAAGGAATGAAGGCTGTTGTCGAATGTATGAGGAACAGCCGACTGAAGCTGAACTCAAGCAAGACAGAGGTCCTCATCCTCGGATCCACCCCTTCGGACTGGGATGACTCCTGGTGGCCAAGCACACTAGGCGCAGCTCCAACACTCACCGACCACGCACGGTACCTAGGGGTCATCCTCGACTCCACTCTCTCCATGACTAAGCAGGTCAACGCCGTCTCTTCCTCCTGCTTCAACACCCTCCACATGCTCCGCAGGATCTACAAGTGGATCCCCACCGAAACGAGAAGAACAGTCACTCAGGCCCTCGTCAGCAGCAGGTTGGACTATGGAAACGCCCTCTACTCAGGAGCCTCGGCCAAACTCCTGAGACGGCTGCAACGCACCCAGAACGCCTCTGCACGGCTGATCCTTGACAGCCCTCGCCGCAGCCACATCACACCCCGCCTGAGAGACCTGCACTGGCTCCCCGTCAACAAGAGGATAACCTTCAAGCTCCTCACCCACACACACAAGGCACTCCACAACACCGGACCAGGGTACCTTAACAGAGGACTCCGCTTCTACACCCAAACCCGCCAGCTCCGCTCCGCCGGGCTCACCCTCGCCACAGTCCCCCGCATCCAAAGAGGGACCTCCGGCAGCAGCTCGCCTCGCCTCCAAGACCTGGAACACCCTCCCCACCCACCTACAGCAGACACAAGACCTGCTGACCTTCAGAAGACGCCTCAAGACCTGGCTTTTTGAGCAGTAGCAGCGTTCCCCACCCCAGCTTCTTGAGACCCTCACCGGTGAGTCGTGCGCTTTACAAATGATATGATTGATTGATTGATTGATTGATTGATTGATTGATTGATTGATTGATTGTAAAGCCTTGCGCTACATTATACCTGCCTCACGTATAATGTATGCAGGGTGGGCGTTCTGACGTAGGAAAACCTCGTAAAAGTGACGCAGTGAAATTTACAAGATTTCACTGAGTCACTTTTACAATGCCACTGAGTCCAAACCTTACGCCTGCTTGAAGCAGACGTAAGGAGTGACGCAGCATGTTAGGAACAGGCATTCCTAACCATTGCTGGAGTTGTGTTGTGTTTGCAACACGACTCCAGCAATGCGCTGCCAACACCCCTTTGATGACCACTCAGTTGGTATGACCCCCTCGGCCCTGAGCACACAGGGTTAGAAGAAATAGAGCACAGGCATCAGTGGCAATGAAGAAAGGGCCAAACTTGCCGGAAGTAACCTACCCCCGCCCCCCATCTCATCCCTGCTTCAGAGTTTGACCAACCTGGCCTCAGCTGGAGTTCAGGGAGGTTGGTTCACCCTAAACCACCCCCAACCCTGGGCTGCGGTGAAGCAAGGACAAAGGTCGGCGTGTCACGGCGCTGTAGATCAATTGCTGGCACTTAGGACAGAGTGGACTTGAGGCTACTCGGGGTCACAAGGATGAACGGCTGGAGGGCGCTGCTGACCACAAAGGGAGCAGTGTACTGCGCCTCTTCTCTTAAAGTTAGCACGCGCCTGAAAGTTCTGTAGTGCCAGAAGGGTATTTGGGGTCGTATCTGTCCCAAAAGGTCCTTATTCTAACTTTCTTGTCCTTCCTGTGAGTAAAGATGTATTAGTATGAGTTATAGCTCTGAGCTGACGTTGGTTTTATTAAATGTGATACTTCTTTCACACTATATTTGACTATTTGGCAAATGATCGCGGGCAGGAGCCGGACCATATGGGGGACCGTGAAGAACACCTGCTGAGGGCTGGGCCAGCAGGAGCGGGAGGAAATAGCAGTGAAAATTCCTTCCGGTGATTGGTCTCCCGTGCTTTGAATCGCCCAATACGGTAGCAGGGTCGTGGAGGCTGGAGAGGTCATAAGGGGAAACAACCTTTACAACACAGCTATTACATCGCAACATCTTTTACAATGCATGCCATTACAACACAGGACATTACATTGCATTTCGCTACAATGCAGGCATTACAACGCATACCATTACAACGCATACCACTACAACGCATAGTACCCCTACAATATACAGCCACAAAGAACAGCAGCCCAGCAGAAAGAAAGGCTCCAACAGTGTCCTTGAGATGCCTGGGAGCAGGCGATTGGTCAGCAAGGGTCAGGCTCGGGTGGACACAGCGCTTGCTTGGATCTGACACCCACCCACACAGGTCTCGGTAGCAAAGGAAGCCTAGAAGCCACAAACACCGTAGACACTACAACGGGCCACCGTGCAGATCTGGGCCAAGTCGTGCTGTCAAATTGATTCGTTCGGGACAATGACTGTTGAAATTTTGACCAATTATGCTTTATTATAACAAATGGCCATGTAAAGTTTGCATGATGAGCCATGGGTTATGTAAGATGTGAATAAACTGAGGCCTTTTTGCACCAATAAAGGGACGAAGGGTGCTGAGGTTGACCGGGAGGACACGGGCCACTCGCACGTCTGGGAGAGGATTATTTCCCAGTAACCTGCGGCCGCCTCAGGACCCCGAGATAACATCACACACAGGTCAGAGGTGGTACTTACCGATGAAGTGAAGATAGGCATGACGCTGTGCACCTGCAGAGGGGATGATGGGTTATTAGAAACCCCTGTAGGGTAGAGGGGCGTGCGCAGTGAAAGACCCAGTGATCGCAAGGGGCCGAAACACGTGTCAAGATGGCGGGGCGAGCCGGAGGAGTGTTTGCGCGCTCTGTGACAACCACTCATTGAGGACCATCGCCAGCGCCAGGGCAGTGTCGGGTGCCATCTCGGAGTCAATAACGTTGGTGCAAACAAAGCAAGGGAATGTTGGGTGCCACGGGAGGCCCTGGGTGAACGTGAGATCCAGGGAATGCTGGGGTACAGGGTAAAGCTGATATGTGCAGTAATGGTAAGACAAGTGAGGGTACACGGAAAATGTAGTACAAACCAGGGGTGCAGAGCGACCCAGGGGCACTTTGGAAGGGACATGCAAGGTTTGGAAGATGCTGGGATTCACAGGTGGAGCAAAGTAGAGTGAACCACAAGAGAGGGGTCAACTTTGAGACGCAACACAAAGCAGGGGAATGTTGGGGTGCATAGGGAAACTGAGCTTTGGACCCTGAGCACCGAAGAGCATTGTGTTAACATGCAAGTGTAGGATAATGTTGAGAGGAAGGACCGCCCGGGGGATGTTAGGGTGCACTGCTCATTATTAGGATAATAATAAAAAAGTAATACTCTGGGAGCGAAACGAAAAATGTCCAGGAGTTACTACAATGAATATATAAACAATATTTTATTTTCAATTTACAAAATGTAAATATAGAAAATCACCCCAACTGGGGTAATCCTTAACAAGTGTTAAAAGCAAAGAGAACAAGAAAGACACAGGAAGTGCCCATCAGTACAATATAGAACTGAACACTGCTGCACCCATAAACCATGCGCAATACTGTCAGCGGGTTAGAATGCTTTAGGGTCAACGACGTTTCGACCCGTTAAGGATACAGGATCATCATCAGGACAAGAACTGCATATGCCTGATTACATAATAAAGGGGTGTGTATACATATAAATAATCAACTCCTGTGGAGGTGAAAAGAGGAACAAAAGAGAGGATGACAATCAAAGAGGCCTTGACAATAAAGGATTTTAGAGGTGAAAACTTGGCGGTTTAAGTCAGAAGCACCTAGTCATGCTTGTGGTGTCCAATCATTGTGGGGCCAAGGTCTCACAGGGACGGGTACCTGGAGAAATGAACACAGCAAGGCCAGTCCACACAGCTTGCCAATCCACAACAGGACAAGTATACATAGGCGCTTGTGGTCAAAAAGAGTGTGGCAGACACAACTGTTCATATAAACGAGGTGAGAGAACTCGAGGGCCTTGCGGAAACAGCCACACTCCTCAAGGAGTGCAGGTGAAGCAGGCCCTTTTGAAGGGGGTCTGAAACAAACGTCAGAACAAGAGTCATCTAAGATAGGTACCCGGCTGATGGCGGGAAACACTGAATTGATTTAGTACAATGTAACAAGTGTCATACTTAGCACGTGATCCCCGTAAAGCCAGAGACTAATGTGGCTTGAAGCCTGGGGGGGGGGGAGCGATCGCTTGTAGCTTTGAAAAATGCAAGGGAAGCGCTTTAAAGGGGCATTGTGCAATGTTGAATATGGAACACGTAATTATGGAAGGCCTATATTTACCAGGAAGCCTTAGTAAGTACTAGAGGGAAACATCCATTACAACAACCTACCTTTACAACGCAACTGTTACAAAACAACTGCCTTTAAATCACATGGCATAACAATGCATGCCATTACAATGCATGTCACTACAAAGCATTCCATTACAACTCATACCATTACGACGCATGAAATTAGAACGCATTATAAGGTAAGTAATGGAGATTTTTAAAGTATTAGGGTGGGTATGGGTTTTGGGGTACATGGGAATAGTAATTTTTACACCTACGCTATCCAGCACTTACCCTACTGTTGCACTCTCTAGAGTAGGAGTAGTAATTTCTACCCCCCTACACTATCCAACACTTGCCCAACTGTTCCCCTAAAAGTATTATGTGTTTTAATGGTAAGCATTGTAATGGTATGCGTTGTAATGGTATGCGTTGTAATGGTAGGTTTTTAAAATGCGTTGTAATGGCATGTGCTGTGAAATCATACAATGTATTGGTAGTTACGATGTAAAGACTGCGTTGTTAAAGCATGCGTTGTAACATCAGATATTCTTACTAGATGCAGTTTTCGAAGAAAGGCACAATACTTCACCCGGAACGAACAGTGCCCAAGGTCAAACTTATCTATGCGTCTGATGCTTCAGAGCTGCGCATCGTGACTTGGAGCGCCAATCGGTGCAATCCTGCAGCCGAAACATCAAATAGGACAACTGTAAGTACGTTTCAATCACGGCAAGAAGTTATTGATAATTGCCTAGTCGTACGTGCTTACCACCAGACCAAAACACACTGCATCAGTAAGGCACGTGCGGCACGTGCCTGATGAAAATAAGACTGTACTAAGAGGCCGCGCCCACAGTTAAAAAAAGGCTGCAGTAGACGTGACGTTGAAGCCTTATCAGTAGGGTCGGCCTTCCTTTAAGTTTGGGCCCAAACAGTAGGAACACGCGCTGTCCATCTGAGTCTGCACTCGTTTCTGCCATGAGTTGAATGTTTTTTTTATATCTGCATTAATCTATTACAGAATGATTTTCATTTATCGTTCAAAGAATAATAAACACCCTAAAAACGAAAAAAAGAAGAGCTATAGAGGTTAATATTGCCGGGTTTTCTCTCGCTAACTGCCATGGGCGCTGAAGTAACTCGCCCCACGGATGGTCGCTGAAGTAACCTGCCCCAAGGATGGTCGCTGAAGTAACCCGCCCCAACAGATGGGCGCTGAAGTAAACCGTCCCACGGATGGGAGGTGAAGTAACCTGCCCCACGGATGAGCGCTGCAGTAACTCATCCCACGGATGGGCGCTGTGAGTAACCCGCCCCACGGATGGGCGCTGAAGTAACCTGCCCCACGGAAGGGCACTGTAGTAGCCTATCCCACAGATGGGCGCTGCAGTAACCCGTCCCACAGATAGGCGCTGAAGTAACACGCCCCACGGATGGGCACTGAAGTAACCTGCCCCACGGATGGGCACTGTAGTAACCCATCCCACAGATGGGTGCTGCAGTAACCCGTCCCATGGATGGGCGCTGAAGTAACACGCCCCACGGATGGGCACTGAAGTAACCCTTCCCACAGATGGGCGCTGTAAGTAACCCGTCCCATGGATGGGCGCTGTAAGTAACCCGCCCCACAGATGGGAGGTGAAGTAATCTGCCCCACGGATAGGCGCTGATGTAACCCGTCCCACGGAAGGGCGATGAAGAAACCCACCACACGGATAGGCGCTGAAGTAACCCACTCCACTATAGGCACTGAAGTAAAACGCCCCAAGGGTACGCACTGAAGTAAGCCACCCCACGGATGGGCGTTGAAATAACACGCCCACGGATGGGTGCTGAAGTAACCCACCCCACAGATGGGCGCGGAAGTAACCGCCCCCACCGATGGGCGTTGAAGTAATCCGCCCCACGGATCGGCGCTGAAGTAACCCGCCCCATGGACCAGGGTTCAAGTCCCAACGCGGCAGGGTCTTGAGCTCAATGTCCGCGGACTCAATAATTCTCGCCTCTGCGCCTACTCTAATCATGGGTCCCACGCTGCAACTCTGGGCAATAGCTTGCTTAATCTCCACAACGGCCCCTACAACACTGGGATGCCTGGCTTCACCTTGGGGATGCCCAGGAGGGGCTTCTCACAGGGAGAGCCAGGAAGGGTTCCAAAGCCTTATACAGCGCTGGGGCGCCCCGTTGGGGCAGCTGTGCGCTTTACAAAATACACTACACTACAAAATGGATGGGCGCTGAAGTATCCCGCCCCACGGATGGGTGCTGAAGGAACCTGCCCCACGGACGAGCGCTGAAGTAACCTGCCCCACAGATGGGCGCTGAAGTAACCCGCCCCACGGATGGAGGCTGAAGTAACCTGCCCCACTGATGGGCACTGAAGTAACCCGTTCCACGGATGGGCACTGAAGTAACCCATCCCACGGATGGGCATTGAGGTAACCTGCCCACGGATGGACACTTAAGTAACCTGCCCCACGAATAAGTGCTGAAGTAACCCGCCCCACGGATGCGCACTGAAGTAACCCGCCCCACGGATGGGTGCTGGAGTAACCCGTTCCACGGATGGGTGCTGAAGTAACACACCCCACGGTTGGGCGCTGAAGTAACCCACCCCACATATAGGCGCTGATGTAACCCACCCCTCAGATGGGCACTGAAGTAACTCATCCCACATATGGGTGCTGAAGTAACCTGCCCCACAAATAGGCGCTGAAGTAACCCGCCTCACAGATGGGCGTTGAAGTAACCCACCCCACGGATAGGCACTGATGTAACCCGCCCCACGGATGATCTCTGAAGAAACCCACCACACGGATAGGCGCTGAAGTAACCCACCCCACTATAGATGCTGAAGTAACCCACCCCAAGGATAGGCACTGAAGTAAGCCGCCCCACGGATGGCTGCTGAAGTAACCCGCCCACGGATGGGCACTGAAGTAACCCGCCCCACGGATGGCCGCTGAAGTAACCTGCCCCACGGATGGACACTGAAGTCACCCGTCCCACGGATGGGCACTGAATTAACCCGTCTGACGGATGGGCGTTGAAGTAATCCACCCCACGGATGGGCACTGACGTAACCTGCCCCGTGAATAGGTGCTGAAGTAACCTGCCCCACAGATGGGTGCTGCAGTAACCTGCCCCACGGATGGGCGCAGAAGTAACCCACCCCACGGATGGGCGCTGAAGTAACCTGCCCCACTGATGGGCACTGAAGTAACCTGTCCCACGGATGGGCACTGAAGTAACCCGTCCCACGGATGGGCATTGAGGTAACCTGCCCCACAGATGGGCACTTAAGTAACCTGCCCCACGAATAGGTGTCTTCGGAGGCATTAACCACCACTCCTCTGCTGCAACCAGGCTTGATTAACTTGGCCCAATCCGGGTCGCATAACTTGGCACCAGCGCACCATCGGGCACCTGACACCGCGAGGGCAATCGAGCCACCAGAGGTTTATATATTTAGGTCCTCCTGTAACGTCCAAAATAGCAAAAACTTTCAACTTGACCACCTCCCATTGGACAAGCTTTCAGTGTCTCCAGTAGAGGACCGCCTACCCTCTCAAGCGCTACAAACCCAACTGGAGAACCCTACGTGCCCAACTGAGGACCAAATAATGCCGCCCCAATCCACGGCAACTCATGCAGCTGCCACGACCACGCCTCTTGTGGCCTCCCTTCATCAAACAACGACTGCATTAATTCATAGGCATGCCAACCCCGAGTACTCCAATAGCAGCCAACAGTCCCCAACCTCACAAACAACAATCTTCACAACAGCACCAACAACACCACTAGCTTTGAGCCCCCCGTACATGATCTTCTCACCACCTGGACACACAAAGGATACACAGCAAAGCCACCCAGCATTGCCTGCTCAGAACGATCAGTTTATGACGGACCTGTCTCTTTTTTTCAAGACGCCCGAGAATTCACCCAGGTCCAGCTCGATCCCAAACGAAAAACAAAACACTGAAGAAAACATCGGGACCAGAGCTTGGCCACAGCTTTTACAAACCCTGCAGCAAACAGTTAATGCACTCAATTACCATTCAATAAAACTTGAGGTGCAGGTCGACCTATTAAATACTCTGGCCCTATTCACGTCTGGGATCGACAGTAAATTGGATAAACTCAATGCCCTAATTTTACGGGCGCAAGCCTCTACGAACCTCGCCGAATCAACCTGCTGCTGTTCCCCAATTATAGATTCTCTTTCTCGGAAACGTTCCCACAAACCGTCATCCCCCTCACAGCAAGATCACTTTAAACCTAATGAACCTCTTGCCAAGCAGAACATAAACCTAAAAGAAGGCGAGGCTACAAACATAGGAACAACCACTGGCCAATTGAAGCTGAACGGTCACACTCAGGGCGCCCACTCAAAATCAAACCCAACGGCGGAAAACGGCCCGTCATCACCACCAACCGGACCCACTACTAGGCAAGATCACCTCGAGCCTGTGCAAACATACAGACCCATTTCTCAAAGTGCCCTAACAGCGGTGGCCCATCGGGGGCCAGTTTTACCATGGAGCAAAAGAGAGCGCAAACGCCAGCGCAAAGCCAGAAATAAACTAAGGATAAACACCAACATTGTCCACCAGGAACTCTTCCCTATCTTTAAAAAAGCTGAAAACAAAAGATCCCCGTCATAAACAGTGTTGCAGTGCTAACAACCACCCTCAAGGGGATCACTCCGGAAAAACCCACCCAAGAATCTGCAAACAGCCCAAAGGTCCGAAGCAAACAAATAATGGCTCCAGAAACAGCCGGGGGCAGGGATCACACAGAATTCATAAGGGTGACGACACCAGAGACGACATCAGAAAACTCTAGTCCATCGATGGCTCTCACTTCCCCGGGAAAAGAAAACGCAAAGCCAAGAATCAATTACTCCAAAACTATTTGCAACGACCCTAAAGCTGCGACCAGTCAAAATTCACACTTGACAAGGGCTCCACAACGACTGTCACAACAGTTATATGAAACCAATCCAGACAGGACAGTCGAAAATCCTAAGACTAAGCCCACTGGTGTCCCGGAGTCAACCAATACTGTTCCACCTTGCCATCAGAATCTATTGGCCCCTGAATATAAATCAAAAGGTCGGCATGACATTCTCAACAGACTAATCTGCTAAAATTAGCAGAAGGAATACCGAGTCTAGCCGAACTGGCCACGAACAATATTGAATCCATCGAATTCCTCTCCCCACGAGGAAATCAACCCTCTGATGCCACTGTGGTGACTTTCTCATCGCCCAGCTGGGTAGGAGCCTTTCTTGAACAGAAGCCGACACTGCGGAACTGAGGAATTAGAGTGTATCCTTATTCCATCCCCGGGTATCCCACCTCCCTGTTAACAAGGCCGACTTCACCCAGCTACCTGTCAACATCTAAAACAAGAGGAGGCGCAAGACCCCACTCGGTCTTAAAAAATGCTTCAGGGGCCGACGTCAAACCAAAAGGGCCTGAAAAAGTTGGGGTCAACGAAGAAGCTAATTACAACTGGGGGTGGTTGCCAGCAATCCTGTCATCAAAACATTCAAACTGACCGCCAGCGGGGGAAATACTTGCAGAAATACACAATTCCGCCAGAAAACCGATACATGGCACAAAAGATATACCAAACAGGGCCAGTCTCCATTCTCACTGTGCTCATGGAATATCAGTGGACTTCAACAAAAAACCTCCAATGAAGACACTATGGCTTTCCTGTGCAAACACACAGCAATCGCCCTACAGGAAACTTGGGCGACAGAGGGCTGTCCCATAGAAGGATACATCGAGTTTTGGAAGCCAGCTCTCAGGGACAACCGATTTGGCCACCCCAAAGGCGGTTTGTCCACATACATCACAAATAACCTAAAAGGCGCTTTCAACCAAATCCCCCTCAAAGAAGACTGGTTACTTGGGGTTAAAATCAATCCCTGTGGAAGGCAGCGCCCAATCCTTCTCGTCAATGTGTACATTAATCCCAGCACCCGTACAAAAAAAAAGACCACCCGGTCCGACTGTGCGAAATCATGAATGACATCGCTACTGAATATCCCAATTCGGACCGCATCTTTACCGGAGATTTCAGCACAAATCTATTCCAGGGGATTGCAGCAGACACGGAAGGGCCGGACATGACTTATATCATCGAGGCCTTGACTCAATCCAAACCCCTGAAGCAAACCCCAAACATATTAGGTGAGCTCTCCGTGACGAGATTCTATAATGCAGGCAACCTAGTAGTGAACGGAAGGACAACAAGCGATTCACCCCCAAACTGGACCTGGTCGAACGGAAGAAAAAAATCTTACTTAGATTTCACTATTTGCAATTTTGAACTACTGTTCAAATTGAACTGTTTTTGCATCCACCCACGGCCCGAAAGCGACCATAGGCCTCAGGTCATCACTCTTACTGCAAACTCGGAACTTCATAAAGCGGCCCCCTCAACTTACAAGGGAATTCATACAGAAAACCTCAAGCGCCTTAAATGGAATGAAACCAACAGTCAGAGTGTTCTAAAAGCAAGCAAGGACTACATAACAGGCAGTCTTGACAAAGCAGCCAACCCGATATGGAAATGGTCACAGTTGTGCCTCTACCTGATCAACTCATATCCCGCGACAGCTCAGAGCTTAAATCGTTTGCCTCCAGTAGGGGCCGCGACCTCAGCCGCCATTAAACCACTAAAGAGAGCAAGGAACACTGCACTGAGGTTGACTTTAAAATTTCCTCAGAACAGCGCCTTCCTTGCCACGTATCATCATGCCCAGAAAGCATTCAGGAGGGCAGTCTCTCAAGAGAAACAGGCTCAGGAAAACCAATACTGGATAAAATTGGTGTGGGAAAGTAAGCAAAAAAACACAAGGAAATTCTGGACCCTTGTTAACCGCACCCACCTAAACCTGACAAACTCGGGCTCTGCAAATATCCAGGAAGCAGAATGGGTAACATATCTAACAGCTCACTTCCAGGCACAAGATAACCATGATAGTTCCAGACTACCCATGGGACACTGGACTGTCGATGACGAATCACTGAACACCTCTTTGGATACAAATCAGGGACCAACCCCTGTATACGCACTAACAGAGGAACGAGTCACCAAAGTAGTGACACAAGGGAGACAAGATGGAGCACCAGGCCCTAATGGCCTGCCACAAAGACTATTTAAATCGGACATTCCTTTTTGGTCCATGGTGCTATTGAATCTTTTTAATTACACCCTGCGAACATTGCCAATCCCGGACTCATGGCGGGGCGTAATAATTCATCCCATCTACAAATCTGGCTCACAAGCTATGCCCAACAACTATAGATTATTTGCCCTACTGGACATAGAGGCAAAACATTTTGCAGGACTCATTCTGGAGGATCTAAGGCAATGGGCAAAGGACCACGATCTGATTCCTCTAAACCAGACAGGGTTCGTTGCCAATTCAGGAACTATGATAAATTTACTGGTAGTTTCCACCATAATCGACAAAGCTTTATCAACACGCAGGATGGTTTTCTGCTGCTTTGTCGATTTTAAAGCAGCGTTCGTTAGAGTGCCCAGGGCGGCCCTTTGGAGAAAACTGACCCAGTGGGGCATTCCAAATGAAATATTGAACCCAATTATTCAACTCTACTCTGACACATGGGTCCGAGTGAACCTAGGGTCCGGCTCGCATCTCTTGCGGAAAATCATGACCTCACGCGGTGTCAAGCAGGGATGCGTGCTGGCCCCTCTCCTCTTTAACCTATTTATAGCCGACCTGTCAAGCACTCTAGACAAGGTAAATAGCCATCCACCCAAAATAGGTGGTGGGGCACTATGTAACCTTTTATACGCCGACGATTTGGCCTTGTTCAGCCTTACCAGAGTAGGGTTACAAAGGCTCCTTGCTGAACTATCACAATACACATCTGACAACCAGCTAGAAATCAACATGGAGAAAACCTTGATAGTCCCATTTGGCAAGAAACACCACAGCGGCGGTGGTTGGTCAATTAACAATACAAGCCTTTCGATTGGCCATTCATATAAATATTGAGGCGTCCATTTGGACGTAAGGGGCAGCTTCTCAAAGCAAAGCAGTGTGATCGCAGTTAAAACTACGGCCTTAGTGGTATCCTTAGCCAAGCTATTGAAGCAACTCTCAGGCCCAACCTTTGCCCCTTTATTAGAAGTCCTTAGAGCAAAAATAGGGCCAACACTTTCTTATGGCATAGAGATCTTTAAAGGCAAAATGAATACTGCTCTTAACAAATATACAACTAAAATCTATAGGAAGGTACTTCATTTACCGAGCGTTGCTTCCCCTGCTCAGATCAGACTAGAGCTAGGATTAACCAACTATGAAGCCTCTAACGTCGGTACTTACCTTAAGCTATGTCACAAATTAAGACAGGCCGAACCAGGCACGCTAGAATCCCTAATATGGAAAGAAATAAACTAGACTAATCCAGGGGGAACATTCAGGCGCCTTCTGAATGATTACATTCATCAAATGTCAGCTGCCGATCTTTGGGCCCTCAACCCCAGCCAGACTGTCTTTAAAACCATAATCAAAAAATGCGTCAGACTGAAATCTTCAAATTTTAGCACTTAATACAGGTATGTATCATGCAGTAACCGGGAGGGGATCCATCTGTAGAAGTACTTCAGAAAACGGGTTCATTTTCTTATTAGCGGTGTGCCGTAGTGCGGTATCCCTCCTCTGTTAGTTCCCGGTCGCCGTCTTTCGTGAACGTGGGTCCGTTCACGAAAGACGGCGACCGGGAACTAACAGAGTAGGGATACCGCACTACGGCACACCGCTAATAAGAAAACGAACCCGTTTTCTGAAGTACTTCTACAGATGGATCCCCTCCCGGTTACTGCATGATACATACCCGTATTAAGTGCTAAAATTTGAAGACTTTGACCCACCTAATAGGGTGGAATATAGCGGCAAGAATAATATCTTGCACCTGACTCTACTGGATATACCATTCCTACTCACCTATTAATTTGAATCTAAAGACTCAGTGTATCTCTCTAATCCACCCACATAGAACGCTACTACAAGTTCCAGACTATTCTCAACCCATACGTTTGGAGTTGAGTCTAAAGCCCTGAAGAGTCGTGTTGACTCAACTGTACACGACGAAACACGTGTCCGCTTACTGTGAAATTCCTCAAGTCTGGATACAATAAACCATCATCTTGCTGTGACAAGAAACACACTAAAGAATCTGCTTCTGTTCATTGAATCACATTGGTCATTGCACTAAATTTTGTGACACCTTATTGTAGTTGCGAGGGCACAGCTGTGTAATTGTTGTATAGTCTTTGACTTTTTCAGACGGTTAAGGGTGTTTTTCCGCCTGCTCTTTACGCACTACACATCGACTATTTATACAACACACCGTAACGTAGAAATTGAGGCAGTGCGCCCTTGATATCTGAATTATCTTAAAAACCCCTGAGCAGTTCACTTCAGACTGAAATCTCTGGCTTCAGACAAAGCTCTTGTCTCGAAACGCAGTCACTCCTGGGCGATAGTTAATTCCTACAAACGATTGACCCCTGCGGCCTACCTCTCTACGACATTTGCACTTTATCTAAAGCGCTGTCTGATTGCCCTAAGATTGGGAGATTGGCGCTTTCTTCATAATCTTCCCACCTGGCGTCGCAAGAAGGAAGACACAACATGCAGAGGATGCGGGTCAGCAACAGAAACAATCTTGCACGTGCTCTGCATCTGCCCCTCATTCAATCTCCAGCGCCGATACCTGCTCAAGCCAGAATGGAACAGGCTTGGTATTCGGACCTGCAGGCACGCCATCATCGCTGCTCTGTCTCCAGATAATATTGTTTTAAAAATAAACCTGTCCAAATTTATTCAGTATGCTTATCGCAATTTAGATAAAATGGACATTGCTGAGGCCATATAGCTGATTGCTAAGACGGAACCTGCACTTTAATAGACCTTGCAATAACGGGGAGAGTTAATTTCCAAATTGAAAGGTTTTTGACTAACATACTTACGGTCATATTTTATTCTTTTATTCACAAAACTGTACACAATGTGATTTGTCCAATCTTTTAAAGATATGTTTTTTATATCTAAATAAAGAATTACTACTGAGGTGCTGAAGTAACCAGCCCCACGGATGCACGCTGAAGTAACCCGCCCCACGGATGGGTGCTGGAGTAACCCGTCCCACGGATGGGTGCTGAAGTAACCCACCCCATCGTTGGGTGCTGAAGTAACCCACCCCACATATAGGCGCTGATGTAACCCACCCCACGGATGGGCACTGAAGTAACCCGTCCCGCGTATAGGCGCTGAAGTAACCCGACCCACAAATAGGCGCTGATGTAACCCACCCCATCGTTGGGTGCTGAAGTAACCCACCCCACATATAGGCGCTGATGTAACCCACCCCACGGATGGGCACTGAAGTAACCCGTCCCGCGTATAGGCGCTGAAGTAACCCGACCCACAAATAGGCGCTGAAGTAACCCGCCTCACAGATTGGCGCTGGAGTAACCCGTCCCACGGATGGGCGCTGAAGTAACCCGCCCTACGGATAGGCGCTGATGTAACCCACCCCACGGATGGGCGCTGAAGAAACCCACCACACAGATAGGCGCTGAAGTAACCCGCCCTACGAATAGGCGCTGATGTAACCCGCCCCACGGATGGGCGCTGAAGTAACCCGCCCCACGGATAGGCGCTGATGTAACCCGCCCCACGGATGGGCGCTGAAGAAACCCACCACACCGATAGGCGCTGAAGTTACCCACCCCACTATAGGCACTGAAGTAACCCGCCCCAAGGGTAGGCACTGAAGTAAGCCGCCCGACGTATGGGCATTGAAGTAACCCGCCCACGGATGGGTGCTGAAGTAACCCACCACACAGATGGGTGCTGGAGTAACCCGCCCCACGGATGACCGCTGAAGTAACCCGCCCACGGATGGGCACTGAAGTAACCCGCCCCATGGATGACCGCTGAAGTAACCCGCCCATGGATGGGCACTGAAGTAACCCGCCCCACGGATGGCCGCTGAAGTAACCTGCCCCACAGATGGACACTGAAGTAACCCGTCCCATGGATGGGCACTGAAGTAACCCGTCTGATGGATGGGCGTTGAAGTAATCCAGCCCACGGATGGGCACTGACGTAACCTGCCCCGCGAATAGGTGCTGAAGTAACCCGCCTCACAGATGGGCTTTGGAGTAACCCGCCCCACGTATGGGCACTGAAGTAACCCGCCCCACGGACGTGCGCTGAAGTAACCCGCCCCACGGATGGGTGCTGGAGTAACCCATCCCACGGATGGGTGCTGAAGTAACCCACCCCATCGTTGGGCACTGAAGTAACCCACCCCACATATAAGCGCTGATGTAACCCACCCCACGGATGGGCACTGAAGTAAAACGTCCCGCGTATAGGCGCTGAAGTAACCCGACCCACAAATAGGCGCTGAAGGAACCCGCCTCACAGATTGGCGCTGGAGTAACCCGTCCCACGGATGGCCGCTGAAGTAACCCGCCCTACGGATAGGCGCTGATGTAACCCACCCCACGGATGGGCGCTGAAGAAACCCACCACACAGATAGGCGCTGAAGTAACCGACCCCACTATAGGCACTGAAGTAACCCGCCCCACGGATGGGTGCTGGAGTAACCCGTCCCACGGATGGGTGCTGAAGTAACCCACCCCATCGTTGGGCGCTGAAGTAACCCACCCCACATATAGGCGCTGATGTAACCCACCCCACGGATGGGCACTGAAGTAACCCGCCCCACGGATGGGCACTGAAGTAACCCGCCCCATGGATGGGCGCTGAAGTAACCCGCCCCACGGATAGGCGCTGATGTAACCCTCCCCACGGATGGGCGCTGAAGAAACCCACCACACCGATAGGCGCTGAAGTTACCCACCCCACTATAGGCACTGAAGTAACCCGCCCCAAGGGTAGGCACTGAAGTAAACCACCCCACGTATGGGCACTGAAGTAACCCGTCCCGCGTATAGGCGCTGAAGTAACCCAACCCACAAATAGGCGCTGAAGTAACCCGCCTCACAGATTGGCGCTGGAGTAACCCGTCTCACGGATGGGCGCTGAAGTAACCCGCCCTACGGATAGGCGCTGATGTAACCCACCCCACGGATGGGGGCTGAAGAAACCCACCACACAGATAGGCGCTGAAGTAACCGACCCCACTATAGGCACTGAAGTAACCCGCCTCACAGATTGGCGCTGGAGTAACCCGTCTCACGGATGGGCGCTGAAGTAACCCGCCCTACGGATAGGCGCTGATGTAACCCACCCCGCGGATGGGCGCTGAAGAAACCCACCACACAGATAGGCGCTGAAGTAACCGACCCCACTATAGGCACTGAAGTAACCCGCCCCACGGATGGGTGCTGGAGTAACCCGTCCCACGGATGGGTGCTGAAGTAACCCACCCCATCGTTGGGCGCTGAAGTAACCCACCCCACATATAGGCGCTGATGTAACCCACCCCACGGATGGGCACTGAAGTAACCCGCCCCACGGATGGGCACTGAAGTAACCCGCCCCACGGATGGGCGCTGAAGTAACCCGCCCCACGGATAGGCGCTGATGTAACCCTCCCCACGGATGGGCACTGAAGAAACCAACCACACCGATAGGCGCTGAAGTTACCCACCCCACTATAGGCACTGAAGTAACCCGCCCCAAGGGTAGGCACTGAAGTAAGCCACCCCACATATGGGCATTGAAGTAACCCGCCCACGGATGGGCGCTGAAGTAACCCACCCCACAGATGGGCACTGAAGTAACCCGCCCCACGGATGGCCGCTGAAGTAACCTGCCTCACAGATGGACACTGAAGTAACCCGTCCCAATGATGGGCACTGAAGTAACCCGTCTGACGGATGGGCGTTGAAGTAATCCAGCCCACGGATGGGCACTGACGTAACCTGCCCCGCGAATAGGTGGTGAAGTAACCCGCCTCACAGATGGGCTTTGGAGTAACCCGCCCCACGTATGGGCACTGAAGTAACCCGCCCCACGGACGTGCGCTGAAGTAACCCGCCCCACGGATGGGTGCTGGAGTAACCCGTCCCACGGATGGGTGCTGAAGTAACCCACCCCATCGTTGGGCGCTGAAGTAACCCACCCCACATATAGGCGCTGATGTAACCCACCCCACGGATGGGCGCTGAAGTAACCCGACCCACAAATTGGCGCTGAAGTAACCCGCCCTACGGATAGGCGCTGATGTAACCCACCCCACGGATGGGCGCTGCAGAAACCCACCACACAGATAGGCGCTGATGTAACCCTCCCCACGGATGGGCGCTGAAGAAACCCACCACACCGATAGGCGCTTAAGTTACCCACCCCAAGGGTAGGCGTTGAAGTAACCCGCCTCACAGATTGGCGCTGGAGTAACCCGCCCTACGGATAGGCGCTGATGTAACCCACCCCACGGATGGGCGCTGAAGAAACCCACCACACAGATAGGCGCTGAAGTAACCCGCCCCACGGATGGCCGCTGAAGTAACCCGTCCCACGGATGGGTGCTGAAGTAACCCGCCCTACGGATGGGCATTGAAGTAACCGAACCCCACTGTAGGCACTGAAGTAACCCGGCCCCACGGATGGGTGCTGGAGTAACCCACCCCATCGTTGGGCGCTGAAGTAACCCGCCCCACGGATGGGCACTGAAGTAACCCGCCCCACGGATGGGCGCTGAAGTAACCGAACCCCACTGTAGGCACTGAAGTAACCCGGCCCCACGGATGGGTGCTGGAGTAACCCGTCCCACGGATGGGTGCTGAAGTAACCCACCCCATCGTTGGGCGCTGAAGTAACCCGGCCCCACGGATGGGTGCTGGAGTAACCCGTCCCACAGATGGGTGCTGAAGTAACCCACCACACCGATAGGCACTGAAGTAACCCGTCCCGCGGATGGGCGTTGAAGTAACTCGCCAACAGAGTGATATCATATTTGAGGGTCTTGTATAGAGGAACCCATTTGTTGAAACACTTGTGGTAGACCTGCCTACACCCACGTGACCTAGAGCACTCCCTTTACAGGCGGAATAATCCGTCATTGCTGACGTCAGCGGCAGGTCTGAAACACCTGACACCTCAGCTGTCTTCTTATGAGCTCAAGAGCGAGGACATGCGGTGTGCTGTCAATGTTGGGGTGCACAGGAAGAGCCATGGGACGCTGAGGTACACTGGGAGAGGCAGATGTAAATGTAAATGTACAGGAATTTATATAGCGCAAATCACCAAGCGGTTTCGTAGCGCTTGCTTAGGGAACCCGTCCTGGTATTCCCCTGTGAGATAACCCCGGCAGGGTATCCGCAAGGTGAAAGCCAGACATCCCGCCGCGAGGGGCCGTTGTGGAGATTAAGCAAGCTATTGCCCAGAGTCGCAGAGTGTGAACCCGTGTATCGAGTAGGCAACGGAGCGAGAATTGTCGATCCATGGACATTTTAGGACTCAAGACCCCGCCGAGCCGGGAATTGGACCCTGGTCCCCGGCTGACCTCTGCTTCCAGGTCTGCCTCCTCTAACCAGTGAGCCACGCTTCTCCACTTATAGTTATTTTGTTTACACAGCCTTTATGTTCACTGACGAGTATTGTTAAGGGAAAACTGTCATTGTTAATATTTTGCATTTTATTCTACTATTTATTTGTGTTCATTTTTTTGTGTAGGGTGTGTTGTGGGCAGATGAATGTTGGGGTACACAGTGAGAGACAGGACACTGTTTAGATGTACAGGGTGAAACATAGGAACGCAAAGATGAACCTATGCATATATGTCAATGTCTTAAAACTAGAACTAGGCAGATTTTGAAGAAATAGGGTGGATTTCTCCTTCCCCATTGGCTTACATTGAAGAAAAGGCAATTTTAGGTGAGAGACAGGTGGAGAAAAGTCATTTTGCTTAAAAAGTCGTGAGTATCCCGCCTGCATGGTCTGTTGGCAGGGGAGCCATAGGAAGGGGAGTGTTGTTTCGTAGACAATGGCCCCTGCTTAAGTGCGTCATTCCATATGGTTCACAGTCCGCAGAGGTGTGCAGTCGCACCGGTACTGGCCTCCATCATGGGAAAGCGGTAAAAGAGAAGAACTTGGGTCTTCATCTACGAATGTCGCTCCAGAAGAAACCTTCTGCCAAGGATCCCATCTCCTTGGCAGGCTCGTGGTGGAGGTGGCTGCGGAGCCCGTCCATGGCCTGAAGATCTTTATTCCATAGTGAGCCTGAAGAGGTGCTCAGCGAGGCAGCACGCGCCTTCCCTCATCTCTACTCTTTCCAGCTGCTTCCCTCGTTACCTCACCTAGAATCTCCCTCCAACATTCCCTTCCATTGCATTTCTACCATTCTCTTGGTAAGGGAACCCAAAACACACCCTCCTCTTTGCACAAAAAAATGAAAACAAATAAATAGTAGCATAAAATGCAAAATATTCACAATGACAGTTTTCCCTTAACAATACTCGTCAGTGAACATGAAGGCTGTGTAAACAAGATAACTCTAAGTGATAATAAAGGAATGCATCGAGCAAAAAGAGATCATTCACAGGCCTTCCTGAACAGAATCTTCTAACCACGGGGGTGGTTTCCTCATCCTCTTATTATGAGCTCGAATCTCCACCACCCAGGCTCAGACCAGTCCTCGCAGAATCAGATCACCCCCCCCCCCCCCCCCCCCCCTCTTCATCCAGGGCATCATCAGACACATCAGTGAATTACAAGCACCCCCTGGTCTCCCCTGACAGTGAGTCAGAGCCAGTGATGGACCTTGGGGTGCCTTCTTCAGTTCCCGCATCTTGTGTAATGACACCAAAGTCCCTCCCTTGACCGGGTACATCCTCAGAGGGTTCTGATTGGTAACCTGCAATTCTGATGTTCCAAGTGCAATCCGGCTGAGATTCCACACGTTCCCATTCCTCAAGGTGACTGGATTCTTCGAGACCTCAATCTCTTCCACAGGATCACAACATCTACTTTCCCCTGTTACAGCGCGACCTTACTTCGGGACCTGAACCCAATCTCCCGCTCTTACCTCAACCACCTTTGTACCTTTCTTGGAATCATAATACCATTGATGTATCTCTTGACCCTGGCATTCTTCACTGACCACTGCTCAACCCCAGGGCGGAACAGCCATCCGGGGCTGTACTTAGTCCCAGGTTGTCTCCCTCTCATCAAAGCGCGATCATCCTATCGTTCCATTGGCCGTGACCCTGTGTGACCCCTTCGTTTTCCCCAGCAGCAGAGCCCAGTCCTTGTTACAAGCAGCGGCCAATGAATGGCTCCCTTAATCACACGCTCAACCTCTCAACCAAACCATCGCCACTTGGATTAGAGGGAGAAGTGGTTCTACGGTGCAGTCCTACTCGCACAAAATATAATGTGGCCTTCTTGGACATGAATTGTACACCGTTGTCACTCAAATCGTGGCAGGAAACCTTCTGAACTAAGGGTTTGACCCAGGAATTCCAATGCGGAGTTAGTATAATCTTGATCGACTCGCTCTCGTGATCGCTGATTTAATATCACAAACATCTCTTTCACGTTGCTGCTACAATTCAAACTTGTTTTGATTTTTTTTAGCAACTGACATCCGTGAAATGTCCTTTCAGTTAATTAGGGAAGTGTTTTGCTTAATGCTCTTCCACGCCCATGGATGGGCGGACGCCTTCCTAAGCAGTAGATGGCAAAGTCTTCTAAGTTGCTGTGATCAAACATGGCTTTGGTCTGCCCCCATCCCCACTGATCACGTGTCCTGAATAAGTGACTTTATTGTCTGCGAACTTGCATTTTCATAATTTAACCGTCAACCCTCTGGATTCCAAATTTTTTAAAGATATAAATTAATCTTTTATCCTGTTCTTCCCTTTGCATTACTAAAAATCAAAATGTTATCCTGGAAAAAGTTCACTCCAGTTTGGTTGGAAAATCGATTGAACATCAACAGCTGAAAGATGGCTGCAGCTGATGGCAATCTAAACAGCATTTTGGGAGAGCCATCCTGTGTTCAGATCCGCTAAGGTTCCCTGTTTGCCACTAAATACACCCGGAATCCCGACTAACATGTTATTACTCACATTTACACCCTCATCGACTATTAGCACCTGCTCTTTACTATGAGGGTCGAGAATAATGTGTAAGGTCTTCTCACTGAACCACCCAAGCACAGGGAGCCCTTTTTTCAACACATACAATCTACCACATGTCTATCTGTGTTTAAATCTTAACCCCTTCCACGCGGGGCTAATTCGCCCGCGGTGCGGGGGCGAGCGGGGGCCGCGCGCGGCGCCGCGGTGCTCATGACGACCCCAGCTCATCATGTTGCACAGTGGAGCTGAGCTGGTCACGACTCCGCCCACTCCCATGGAAGGCCCGCACAGGAGGGGAATTAGCCCCGCGTGGGCGTTCCGCGGCCGTTATGACGAGCTCAGCTCGTCATGAGCACAGCTCCACTGTGCCTCATGACGAGCTGAGCTCGTCATAAGCGTCAAAAAGGTTCATGCAAACCATCTTAACCCCATATCTATACATTCACCACTGCACTCTTCAGGATTGATGTCAACAGACAACAATGACTCTCCAACCTTGTCTACAAATGTTGTCTTCCATAACTCCTCATTAATGATGGTGTATGGAGAACCAGAATCAGCATGAATCATGAATGACTCCTCCAATGGTCATCCTGCATTCAGGTTTAGACATTTGCCGAGAATATTCAAAACTAAATGATTGCACAGACTAGCTGCCTTGTCACCATTTTCACCTTCGCAAGTGGGTCGTTCATTACTATCCACTTCACAAACACACGTAATAAATGTTTCCTTTCTACATACTTTTGCATAGTGACCGACAATCCCGCAGTTGCTGTACTTCTGTTTCGCCGCTGGACAATTTTTGTTCAGCGATAAGTATTCTTTGCTATCACAGCGAAAACATCTAAGTTGCTCTCTAGGTTTGTTAGTCTTATCAAAATGACCAGAATTGTTCTCTGTTTTGTTTTTTAGCTTACAAATTGTGTCCCCTTCTTTAGATTCTTTCTTTAAGGCAGCTGAGCATGTGCTAGAAATCTCTGCTTTATGCACCTTTGCCAAAACGTCTTCTAGAGCAGAATCTCCGTTGACCCATAAACGCTCTTGAAATACAGGTTTGCAAGTATGCATAGCAACTTGATCCCGTATAAGCTCATCCTGTAAGACAGCAACTCTGCTATCCATTGCCAATTCATTTAAACCAGCAATGTAATCATCTATAGATTCATCTTTTTCCTGTTTACGCTGAAAAAAATTGAAATCTAGTGATGTCCATGCATACTTTAGATTTAAAATAAATGTCTAAGGGGCATATGTAGGAAGCCGTTTGCGATTCGAATTCCAGCGTTTGCGAATCGCAAACGGCGTTTTGGTTTGTATGGGCCACATAGAAAAATAAGGAATTGCAAAAATTGTGATTCCTTATTTTGCTCAATCATTTAAGGAATCGCAATTTTGCGATTCCTTAAATGCTATGTAGGGGTGCCTTGAAAATTGCGATTTTGGCTTAAGGAATCGCAAAATACCACCTACTCCAAGTAGATGGTATTTTGCGATTTCCTGTCAAAATGCATTTTTAAAACAAATTCAAAGTGCCATGTGGCGCACAGACATGCCCTTAGGGCATATATGTGTGCCACATGTACTTACATGCACATTCCAGGGGTGCGACAGGTGTCCTTCGGACACCCTGGCACCCTTGGAATTGCGATTCTCAAATTGCGATTTTCTCATAAAAAATCGCAATTTGAGATAGTATCCCCATTAATTCCTATGGGCCTCTTACCCATAGGAATGAATGGGACACTAATTCCTTAATTGCGATTCGCAATTTGCTAATCGCAATTAAGGAATTTTAGTAATTCGCAAAAGAATTGCGATTTTTTTTACCTACATTCCATTTTGCAATTCTCAAATAGCGATTCCTTAAAAATCGCTATTTAAGAATCGCAAAATGGAAATTACCTACATATGCCCCTAAATCATGAACAGCAGCATTGAATACATTTACATCACCTATGATTACAGCCTTGGTCATTTGAGACTCTATACTTTTACCCTTGCAGAACAAGAGAATGGAGGAAAATCCTTTTCATTTATTCCACAGCCATTTTCTTGGTTTCATCCACAGCTTCAATATCATTTAAAAAGTATTCTTTCTATTCTCTCTATTTTAAAGATGGTGCAGTACCAGCAGGTCAAAATAGTTGCAGTGAACTGAGGCTGAAATTTTGGGTACTCCTTTTTTCTAACACAGTAATAGTAGAATTGTTCAGTGTCCAATCTTCACCAAATGACTTGGACAAGCCCACCGTCCCTACTCCACCACAAAGTCACAAAAACCATACAAGTGAAAAATGTATAGATACTTCCCTTGATAAACTGATAAACCATTAGGTGGACAAGTGTAGAAACGCAGAAAAGTACGCGAAGAGGCTTACCGGCATCTCGAGGGTTTTAAGGGCAGTTCCGCCCACACGGCTTGCCGCTCCCGCTCCGCGGGAGCCGCTGCGCACAGGAGTGCGTTCTCTTCACTGACAGCACCTGGACACTGCAAGCGGAGGCAGGGGTGAGAGGAAAGGCGTGGGCTGCGAGTGTGCAGGGACTCCGACATCCAGGAGTCCCTGCGAAGACCACGGATTGAACATCCGGTCCGCTCTCCCCGCCGGCCCGCCCCCCGCCCACCTGACAGTTTAAAGGGTGCCTTTTCCAGCCTTAGTGTGGGACGCAGAAAAGTACGCGAAGAGGCTTACCGGCATCTCGAGGGTTTTAAGGGCAGTTCCGCCCACACGGCTTGCCGCTCCCGCTCCGCGGGAGCCGCTGCGCACAGGAGTGCGTTCTCTTCACTGACAGCACCTGGACACTGCAAGCGGAGGCAGGGGTGAGAGGAAAGGCGTGGGCTGCGAGTGTGCAGGGACTCCGACATCCAGGAGTCCCTGCGAAGACCACGGATTGAACATCCGGTCCGCTCTCCCCGCCGGCCCGCCCCCCGCCCACCTGACAGTTTAAAGGGTGCCTTTTCCAGCCTTAGTGTGGGACGCAGAAAAGTACGCGAAGAGGCTTACCGGCATCTCGAGGGTTTTAAGGGCAGTTCCGCCCACACGGCTTGCCGCTCCCGCTCCGCGGGAGCCGCTGCGCACAGGAGTGCGTTCTCTTCACTGACAGCACCTGGACACTGCAAGCGGAGGCAGGGGTGAGAGGAAAGGCGTGGGCTGCGAGTGTGCAGGGACTCCGACATCCAGGAGTCCCTGCGAAGACCACGGATTGAACATCCGGTCCGCTCTCCCCGCCGGCCCGCCCCCCGCCCACCTGACAGTTTAAAGGGTGCCTTTTCCAGCCTTAGTGTGGGACGCAGAAAAGTACGCGAAGAGGCTTACCGGCATCTCGAGGGTTTTAAGGGCAGTTCCGCCCACACGGCTTGCCGCTCCCGCTCCGCGGGAGCCGCTGCGCACAGGAGTGCGTTCTCTTCACTGACAGCACCTGGACACTGCAAGCGGAGGCAGGGGTGAGAGGAAAGGCGTGGGCTGCGAGTGTGCAGGGACTCCGACATCCAGGAGTCCCTGCGAAGACCACGGATTGAACATCCGGTCCGCTCTCCCCGCCGGCCCGCCCCCCGCCCACCTGACAGTTTAAAGGGTGCCTTTTCCAGCCTTAGTGTGGGACGCAGAAAAGTACGCGAAGAGGCTTACCGGCATCTCGAGGGTTTTAAGGGCAGTTCCGCCCACACGGCTTGCCGCTCCCGCTCCGCGGGAGCCGCTGCGCACAGGAGTGCGTTCTCTTCACTGACAGCACCTGGACACTGCAAGCGGAGGCAGGGGTGAGAGGAAAGGCGTGGGCTGCGAGTGTGCAGGGACTCCGACATCCAGGAGTCCCTGCGAAGACCACGGATTGAACATCCGGTCCGCTCTCCCCGCCGGCCCGCCCCCCGCCCACCTGACAGTTTAAAGGGTGCCTTTTCCAGCCTTAGTGTGGGACGCAGAAAAGTACGCGAAGGGGCTTACCGGCATCTCGAGGGTTTTAAGGGCAGTTCCGCCCACACGACTTGCCGCTCCCGCTCCGCGGGAGCCGCTGCGCACAGGAGTGCGTTCTCTTCACTGACAGCACCTGGACACTGCAAGCGGAGGCAGGGGTGAGAGGAAAGGCGTGGGCTGCGAGTGTGCAGGGACTCCGACATCCAGGAGTCCCTGCGAAGACCACGGATTGAACATCCGGTCCGCTCTCCCCGCCGGCCCGCCCCCCGCCCACCTGACAGTTTAAAGGGTGCCTTTTCCAGCCTTAGTGTGGGACGCAGAAAAGTACGCGAAGAGGCTTACCGGCATCTCGAGGGTTTTAAGGGCAGTTCCGCCCACACGACTTGCCGCTCCCGCTCCGCGGGAGCCGCTGCGCACAGGAGTGCGTTCTCTTCACTGACAGCACCTGGACACTGCAAGCGGAGGCAGGGGTGAGAGGAAAGGCGTGGGCTGCGAGTGTGCAGGGACTCCGACATCCAGGAGTCCCTGCGAAGACCACGGATTGAACATCCGGTCCGCTCTCCCCGCCGGCCCGCCCCCCGCCCATCCCGCCCAAAAACGCCCACTATATCTTGGCTTAACACTCCCGCAGCGCGGGACGCAGCCCGGGCGAAGACAGGGCTAAGACTGGGCCGTTTGAGGCCGTTCGAGGACGGCAGAGGACGGCCCTGGCCCACCCCCCTTGCTACCCCTACCCCGCCTGTTGCTCTACTATTGGGGTAAGCTGGGCCAGCTAAAGAGAGGCAACCCACCTAGCAGTGTGTGTGAGGGCCCTAACACAATACAATACTACAGTAAGCACTATGAGCACCAGGATGACACGTAGCAAGACCGCCAAAAGGGGTTCACAAGTCAGCGGCCCGATGGATGACTTCATCACCCGCACTAACATAGCGATTGATGAAGAAATATCCAAACTCCAAACCCGGGTATCCCTAGAACTGGCAGCCGCACGTAGGCTGTCTGAGGTAATGGCCCACTCGAAAAAATCTTCTCTAGGCCATATAGCCTCTGCTGTCACCCCTGCTCGCCCTGTTCGCCCAGACAGCATTGTTATTCAGGCCGACCTCCACCATTCCCCGAGCACTTCTTCTCTTATCCCCCCCTTAGAGCAAATACGCACTGTAGAAGACCCAAGTTTCCCTGTACTTCCCCATGTTCAGCCCTCCACCCTTAACTTTCCCGCCAAAGAAACTTTAACCACCTCCTGTGCTTCTAGCACACATTCTAAAAGGAAACGCCTATCACGCTCAGCCTACTCCCGCAAAAAGGCTAAAGTGGCAGGCTCCCAACACCTTACAATGGCTAATACCCAGGTATGTATTGCCTTACCCGAGGGCCCTTTAATCTCACAGCCAGTATGCCAAACAACGGGTGACGGCTTAACCACCACCACACCAGAGCTCGAGGGGTTGCAGTCACAGGACCATGGACCAAACAATAAAGAATTTATAGACCAAGTTTGGGAAACACTAAAAAAACTTCTCTCTCCACTCGACCTAAGACTATCTAGAATAGAAAACAATCTACTCGAGATGGAAAAGAGCATTATTGCTCTGGCCACTCTTGGCCTAAGAACTCTTGAAAACCAGGGCGTGTCTCTATCCGACCCACAATTGCCAGCCCCTGCTGTACAAATCGAGCAGCACCCCGTGCCAGTACCTGCTGCTGCAAGGCCTGTTCCCAAGCCAAGGACGGTGGCTGTGGATCAAATTTCTACGACCGCTAAACCCCAGGCTTCCCAGCCGCAGGCTCCCGCACGGATTTCAAAGCCACAAAATACAACTTCAAATCTGGCCCCACCTACTAGACTTCATCTTACCGAAACCCAGGGCCCTCGTCCTAAAGAAAATTTTAGGGGTGGCTATATAGATCTCCCTCCCGAGGCCAATGATTTTGTAGTTGTGCTGACAGGCGTCCCTGTCCTTGGCACCGATCAACACGAAAACCACTGGTCTTTGAAAAATAAAACAATGCACTGGCTCAACGTCCATAGACCGGCTACTAATGGGAGGAGAAGCCGGGTAATGATGGTCCGCAGAATACCTTGGGTGGGACCAACAAAGAAATCTAAAAATGGGGACTGTGTAGTTGTAACTTTTGACGACCCACATACGGCACGCCATATCTGGTCCTGGCCTACCAGCGAAGAATCACTTGTTATCCCGAGGCCGCTATCTTACTTTTACCCCCCACGCCAAGCATACACCCAAGCGGTCAACTGGTCCTTGGTGCAACACCCTTCACGGAACATCCACCCTACGAGGCCAACGGACACCCTTTCACATTGGAATGGCCTCTCAACCTATAACAGTTATGGAGGCCTGGAGGAGGTTGATTGACTCTCTGTGCCCACTATCACTCTACAAGTAGGAAAAGTTTTGTCTCCCACGGTTCCGGAATTATCTGGAAATCAAATTTACAGCCCTCAAAATAAAGTTGGCGCACCTTTGCCTCAATCGCCACGTGTCTTGGATCTGCCCAAAACGACTACCTCAGACTGTACAGGGATGGAACCACGGCCAGACACCCACCCCCTAACCCTATCTCCTCCTGTCTACTATAATCAACTGGAGATCGAACAGCCTGGTAGTACTGGCCCCATCGAATTATATCGGACCAAGATCCCCTCAATACCAACCATTCGGGATGAAGAAAAATCTCTTCTATCTTTGCATGTTCCTACAATCCGTCCACCTGGCGTTCCCTCATTGAAGATCTTAAATTGGAATGTGGCTGGCCTTGAACGCAATCTCGATAATCCAGAATGGAACACCTTCCTGGCACCCTATGACATCTGTTTGCTTCAGGAAACATGGTGCCAGGAACCTAGACACAGAGTGGGTTTCTCGACCTTTTATGTCCCGGCTGTACACCAACAAGGTTCCAAAGGACGCCCGTCGGGTGGTCTTTTTATCTGGATCAATATAGCTCTTGACCTCAGCGTTCTCCAAAGAACTACTGAATCTCCCGACCTCCAATGGCTAACGCTCCAACATAAAGGGGGACGCAACCTAGAACTGTTTAACATCTATATAAGGGACAGCAGGAATGGAGGATCTTCAACCTTATTAGGTCTAAACAACATCCTGGCTGCCTGCAACGCTGACTCTCTCGTCCTGCTGGCAGGCGATTTTAATTGCTGTTTTGAGCCTCTAGCTGCAGAAGATATTCTGGACACTAATGAGGAGGACAACAGGAGGGGAATCCCCATTTTGAATCTTGACCCGATCCCAAAATGGTCACAACGGGCGATCGATATAAACGCTCTCTGTATGGAGCATAACCTAAGAGCAACGAATGGGCGTTCCAGGTCAGACCCCAAGGGTGCCCATACATATAACAGGAGGGGTCACTCTTCCAGAATCGATTTTGTTATGCTCAACTATACCCTCTGGTCATACCACCAAGACATGGAGGTTATAGAATCTTGTGATAGTGACCACAATCCTCTTGCAGTAACTATTTCTGACCCTTGGCACCAGGACTCCCAAGAAAGCACGAACCAGGCATGGAAATCGTCACGCGAGATGCTTCCCTCGAATTGTGGGAGACGTCTCAAATGGGCAAGAATCGCATCAGATGAGGCACGGATGACGCAAGCTAAAACCATCCTACTCCAGGCTGAATCTAAGCTTAGTTCCACAAATGGGGTTACTAAGAAGTCTTTAACACTATTCTTAGAGACAATAACTGCGCTAAGTGGGCTATTTACCATTTCTAAACCCAGCGCCAGAAGCGCTGCAAAATGTGTCCCAAGACCAAATGGAAAGTGGTTTACAGCGAGTTGCCGTAATGCTAAAAGCAAACTTGTGGCTGCAGTCAAAGGGAAAGACCAAACTGCAATCAGGTCTGCAAGGAATTTCTATAGGAATTCTGTGTCCGAGGCCAAGCGGACATACGATTTCAATTTCTGGTGTGACCTAACGGAGGCAAGCACAAAGAAAGATGCCAAGGGGTTTTGGGACTTGCTAAGGTCAAGAGAAAAGCCCGTAGATCACCAATTGACCTGTAACATTTCTGGCGCTGTTTGGTTTGCCCATTTTTCGAACTTGTACACAGCTCAAACAGGGCTCATCCAACTAGACCCGCCACTAGGGGTCAGTACCACAGTTCTCCCACCAAATGATGATGTATTTACTACCATAGAAGTGGAGAAGGCAATTAGCTGTATTGTTCCCAACAAAGCGGCAGGCCCGGATGGGATCCCGGGCGACCTGATAAAAATTAATCCCACATTTTGGAGCAGACTTATTGCAGACCTACTCAATGAGGCCACAGTGGGGGGATCCTTACCTGACTCCTGGAGGGGCGCTGAAGTCGTCCCTATTTTCAAGAAGGGTAACAGGGAGGATCCAGCAAACTACCGCCCCATTAGTTTGTTGGACTCAACGCAAAAGGTGGCCGGGAAAGTAGTATTGGGCAGGATCCTGGAGTGGGTGGACGACAACCAGATACTATCCGATTTCCAAGCGGGGTTCAGAGCAGGGACAGGTACCGTCGAGCAGACTTTCCGCCTTCTAATGCTCTATTGGAAGGTAGTGGTGCTAGGAGGAGGCAGTTTATATCTAGTCTTTATAGATTTGAAAACGGCCTTCGACCTAGTCCCACGAGCACTACTGTGGAAGGTCCTTGACGGTTTAGGTCTACCTCCCTACCTTCTGGCCCTATTGGTAAAGTTCCATGCAAATAACTTCGCTCAAATCAGATGGGGTACGCAGGGAGAAAAAACATCGCGTATCCCAGTTGACAGGGGTGTCCGCCAGGGATGTGTGCTTGCCCCCACTCTGTTCTCGTTATACGTGAACGGAGTGGTGGAGCACCTCTTACAACATCCTGCTGATGCACCATCCCTGGCTGGGAGGAAAATCCCGACGCTCCTGTTCGCTGATGATACCCTCCTGATATCGAAGACACCCACAGGTATACAGGCGCTACTTACCAGCTTCAAGGCCTTCTGTGACGCCAAGGGCCTAGCAATAAATATTGGTAAGACCAAATTCCTCGTTCTGAATCCCCCAAAGAAATCTGTAAAACCCCCCACCCTAGACTCCGTTCCACTAGAGCGGGTCAAAGAATTTGATTATCTGGGCATTCGCCTTTGTGACAGTATGAATTGGAAGGCCCATCACCAGAAAGTGTTTCTAACCCACAAGAGGGTTGTTGGCGCTCTCCTCAAAGAACAAAATGCCTCTTCCACAAAACCGATCGGGGCACTGCTTGACATCTATAGGGCTAGGGTCGTGAGTGCAGCGTTGTATGGAGCAGAACTGTGGGGAACCCAGAAAGTGGACACCTTGGCCCACCTAGAAAACAAATTCCATAAAGACTTGATGAGGCTACCCCAAAGCACTCCCACAATCCCACTCTTGCTTGACGCTGGTACTCGCCCTATTTGTGATCAAGCCAAACTACGTCCCTTATTGCTGTGGTCCAGAATTTGGAATGTTCCTGAACTTCATAGCTATGCGGACGCCCTAAAAGATGTCTTGTCCCTCCCTGGCTGGCATAAGATCGCCTGGCTTAGAGAGGTGAAGAAGGCGCTTACCTTGCTTGGTTTGGGTTCAGCGTGGGAAAACAAAACTGCACCTTCCAAACAGGAGCTGAAGAAGACATACTGGACTTGGGTCGACAGCGAGAGACTGTGTAAATTAAACCATCCAAAAACTGTTGCCAACTTCTTGATGGTTAAATGTAACCCCTCCAGAGAAGCTTATTTGGACTTGATACACAGCTCACATGACAGGGCTTTATATATTAAATTCAGGGTTGGGGTTTTACCCTTGTGCCAGTTCACTTCTACTTGGAAACCACCCTTGCAAACTGTCCCCGACTGTCCATTTTGTGAGCTGAAAACAGAATCTGTTGCTCACTTCCTATTCGAGTGCCGAGCCTACTTAGCTCCCAGACGGAGGTGGTTGAAGCCTCTTTTTAGGAGCCTAGGAACTCGTTCACACTTGGAAGCCTTGCGATTACTGCTCTCAGACGCAAGACCCTTCTTCTCAATCTGTTTGGCAAAGTTCCTAGGATGGGCCTGGCGTATAAGAACCGCTAAAAAACTGATGATCCAATAATGTCTCCCCTCCTTTTTTAACATATTTTTAGTCCAATGGACAGATCTCTTTTATTGTATAATGAATTGTAAGTTGTTTTTCGAATATGTTATATTGTGATGTTCTGCTTTTGTGATATGTTTTTATATATCGAAATAAAGCTTACTTACTTAAAAAAAAGAAACACTTCACAACATTAATTTAACTTTTCCAGGAAGTGCAGTGGATCAAAATAATGAGCAAGCAACTATAGTTTTACTAAGAGCTTCGTCATCTGAAAACGCCAAATGAGAGTTGAATGAATGTTTTGTGCCAGAATCATGCTCTTACTTCAAGTTTCTTTTGGGCTGGACACTCGGACATGCACACAAAATCATCACACTCCACCTGATAAATCCAGAGTGCCCCACATAGTGAACATAACAATCCGCTGAAATCTCCAGAAAGAAAAAAAATGGTGGCGCGCAAGGTTTGTCAATGTGGCTGTGCATGATGGCGTAGTGGTACACACACTGGTACTGCTGAATTGCGTCATTCACACTTATCGCGTGAATAACAACCCGGCTCAGTGAAGAAGTCCAATCTGCACCGGAGTCGAGTGCAGAATACAAATTTTACAAACAGCCGTGACAAGAATTTTCAGTTCTATTAAGGACAGGAAGGCATGGATTAAGCTTCTCTTTTCTTTACTTACTATTACAGCAGCCAATCACAATAAAGTTTCCCACGACTGACATTTATCACGTGACCAACCATAGAGCCACTGCCCTACATAAACCTCTCACAGCATCTCAGTGTCCTCTTTCTTTGTTCAAGATCCAGTAGAAAACAGTTAAGTTAGTTAAAAAAATATATAACTTGTAGAACATTCGAATATGAACTCTGCCATGACAGGCCAAAACTTCTCCTCAAATTCATAACACGAGACCCAACAGGGGTCCGGCTTGAAACGTCTACCAACTGGAAGCCAAGAATCCTTCAACGATTTTCTGGCCATCCTCAGAGGGCCCACACCTCACCAACCCAAGGTTTGCATAGACCTGGAACATCCACTCCAAAGACGATCATTTGCCGTCAGAACCTGGAGAGGTAAAAGGAGATACCGTAACACGGGTGCCGTCACCCAAGTCACAAATCAAAGACATTACCCCCCAAAAAAGGAAAGGAGTACATCAAAAATTAGACCTAATACATCAATGAACTGTATACATCTTAATGTGGGTGGGATAATCCTCGCCTCCATGTCCTTAATAGAATTAAAAATTCTTGGCGCGACTGCTCATTTTTAATTCTATGACAGGACCAGAGGCTCCGATTACACTTGTTTAAAGCTTAGCCACCACCACAGAAGTTACATCGACAATAGGTTTGTAATAAAACATTTTGAAAGTAGATTCTGTTAACCAGTCGGCTGATTCCATGATTTCAGTGAGGCTGACGCCCAAAGCAAAGGATTTGGAAGCCATGGCTCCTCGTACCTAATGGGTTCCAAATATGGACACATCATTGCCCCCATGAACCGAAGCACCCATCTCGCCAGAGTGGCCGGAGTCACTGGCCGAAAGGGTTTCCGCAAAGCTATCAACAATTGTCCTTTGATATCTGTATGAAAATCCACTGTATTCACCACCTACGTTTTTAAACATTGGACCACATGTCAGGATTATCCGGGAAGGCGGGTAGGAAACTGAGGTCATATTGCATTTGGTCCCCCTGGAAATTTAGAATGTAACTCTGGGAATCATCAAGAAGGGGGGAAACGCATATCACAGATTGGAACTCCAGTCTTGGAGAAAGGCATCTGAGGCTAGCGCCTCCGGTCCAGATGCCAACTGAAGAAATTCAGAACTTGCCGGTTGAGGCAAGATGCAAACAGGTCTATTTGACATGGGCCCCAGAGACGATTCAACGTATGGAAAACTCTGGGGTGAAGTCTGCAATCGCTGAAGTCCCAGAGACGTAGGGATTGCCAATCCGCCACCATGTTGTTGCAGCCCAGTAGATACTACGCCACTACTGATATCCGGTGCTAAGGAAAAAATGCCCCAAAATCCTTGGTAATCTCCGCCAACACCTGAAATCTCATTCCCCCTAGCTCGTTCACATAGTAAATCGCTGAGAGATTGTCCATACGGAGTAAAATGCAACAATCCGTCTTCATTGACGAGAAACTGCAAATTGCAAAGGAGCCCACCGGAAGCCCCAGACAATTGATATGTAAGATCAGTTAGTCTTGGGAACACCTTCCCCCTGTGGAGATCGGTCCGCACCTGACTCCCCAGCCCCACCAGCTGGCATCCGCCTTTGATCACTATCTCTGGAGTTGAGCCAAAGATGACCCTGCCGTTCAAGGCCTCGATGTGATCCAACCACCACAACATTTCCGACCTCACTTCCTCAGAGAGGAGAATCTGTTCTGCATAGCTGAGGTTTTTCCGGAGATGCTAAATCTTGAGTCTCTATAGATCTCTGTAGTGCAGGAGGCCTGGAAAAATCCCCTGTATCAAGGAGGCCAGTAGGCCCACTACTCAGGCTACAGGTCATGAAGTAAGTTTTTCGGCTCAGAATCAATCTCAATGCTCTCTTGATGGCCCTGACCTTCTGTGCTGGTAGAATCAGTTGGCACCTGCGAGAGTCTATCTAAAACCCTAGAAAGTCTATTTCTTGAGATGTTATCAGAATCGATTTCTGAGGGTTAGCAACGATTCCCAAGTTCTGAAGGAGAGTGATTGACCACTCAAGATGAATGACCACTAGCTTAGGACAACGTGCCATGATAAATATGTCATCCAGATATATAATTAGTCAGACCCCCCCACGCTCTCAAGGACTCTACCACTGGACGCAGGAGTTTCGTGAAACCCCATGGCACAGATGGTAGACCGAAGGGAAGGACTTTGTACTAGTAACATATACCTTGCCGCAGGAATTTCAGGAAATGCCAGTGAGGCCAGGAAATGAGAATGCAAAGATATGTGTCTTTTAGGTCCAATCAGACCATCCAGGCCCTCTCTTGAAGAAGATCGCGGAGCAGATGGGTGCCTTCCATCTTGAAATGTGGGTAGACTACCCAACCATTGAAATCTCTCAACTTCAAAACTGGTTGAGCTCCGCCCCCTTTCTTCTCTACTAAGAAGACACTGCTCATCATAAGGCCTCCATCACTTGAGTGTCACGATACTACATCCTCCACCAGGAGGGAGCCTGCCTGGGTAACAGTAGTGGCTTTTGCTTAAAAGTATCTCTTATTCAGTAAGAATGATTTAAATAACAAGCACTGGCGTTGCGAATAGATCTCGCAGTAGGAAAGTTGGAGCTATTACAATTGCAAATAACAATGCCTTTTATTTTTGTTTTCATTTTAAATACATAAAGGGCTTTGTCATTTACAAAACCAATAGCTCCAACTTTCCTACTGCGAGACCTATTGGCGGTGGTGGATGCGGTGGATGTGGATGTGGTGGATGTGGTGGTGGATGTCATGGTGGATGTGGAGGTGATGGTGGATGTGGTGGTGATGGTGGATGTGGTGGTGGTGGTGGTGGATGGGGTGGTGGTGGTGGATGGGGTGGTGGTGGTGAATGGGGTGGTGGTGGTGGTGGATGGGGTGATGGATGTAGTGGTGGTGGGTGTGGTCACACACACACACACACACATATAGATGTGGTGGTGGTGGATCTGGGGGATATGGTGGTGGTGGATGTGGTGGTGGATGTGGTGGTGGTGGTGATGGTGGATGTGCTGGTGGAGGGTGTGGTGGATGTGGTGGTGGTGGGTGTGGTGGATGTGGTGGTGGTGGGTGTGGTGGATGTGGTGGTGGTGGGTGTGGTGGATGTGGCTGTGGAAGTGGTGGTGGATGTGGCTGTGGATGTGGCTGTGGATGTGGCGGTGGATGTGGCGGTGGATGTGGCGGTGGATGTGGAGGTGAATTTGGAGGTGGTGGTGGTGGTGGTGGTGGATGTGGTAGAGTTGGTGGATGTGGTGGTGGATGCGGTGGATGTGGTGGTGGTGGATGCGGTTGATGTGGTGATGGTGGATGTGGTGGTGGTGGTGATGGATGCAGTGGTGGTGGTGAAGGGGGCGCCTCTGGCCCAGGGCGGCTGATGAGGCAGGCGCTGGCCGAGTGCCTGGGGACCCTCATCCTCGGGGTGAGTGTGCAGAGGGCACCTCTGGCCCAGGGCGGCTGATGAGGCAAACGCTGGCCGAGTGCCTGGGGACCCTCATCCTCGTAGCGAGGGTGCAGGGGGCACTTCTGGTTCAGGGTCGGGGCAGGAGCTGAGGCAGCAAAGGTGCCTGTTAGACGGACCGGGAGGGTCGGCCGAGGACAAGGGGAGAGGTCTCCGGGGAGAGCCGTCTCCAGCGATCGTACAGACAAGTAACTCCCCCCCACAGATGTACACCACACAAGGATAAGGTTCAACGTTACTTTATAAGCAATTCTTCAAGTACGGTGAAATGGTACAAGGAGGTCTGGACTCAGGGGTCCCCTCTAGGCTAGTCTCTTGGTTGGGAAAAGGGTAGCGGGACAGTCTCGTTACCAATCTGGTAGATGAAATAGCTCACAATCCTCGAGCTCGGCGTTCTAGATGATCGGGCCGCGGCTGAGCCAGCAGGTCCCGGGATGGTTGAAAGTAGCGACGGTCCGCGGCGGAGCCAGCAGGTCCCGATGAAGGTGGTGGTTACAAACGGTCCGCGGCCACGCCAGCAGGTCCCGACGACGATGAAGGTTTCAGAAGGTTGCGGCAGCGCCAGCAGGCAGGTCGATAGTTCACAAGGCAGGGCTACGGCAGCGCCAGTAGTCCGTCAAGGATGAGTTCTTCACTGCGTCTCTCGACTCCAGGATACAACTGCCTTCCTGCTCTGGAGCTGCCCCAGTTATAGGTCTGGCGCCCTTTGATGTCCGGACCCTCGCACTCGGAGGTCGGAGGTCCAGGATGAGGGAGTCCAGACACCCAGCAGGGGGGTGGAGCCAGCGCCTCGGGGAGCTGGGGTGATCGGCGCCTGGCGGGGGAGAGCCATCGACACCTCTTTCTCCCATTGACCTGCCAAGTAGTCCGCTCACCTCCTGGGTGGATGGTGGTGCCGGGATGTCGGGGCCTGGCCAGGCCCAGGGTTAGGGTCGATCGGAGGCCACGCGGCCTCGTGGTGCTGTGTCCAAGATGGCACCTAGGCCGGGCGAGAGGGCCGGTGGGGAATCGGCCCATGATGGGGAGATGTCCAGGGGCAGGGGTCCCATATGAGACGGGGAACGGGTGGTTGTTGCGTGTAACACCTGAAGAGCCAGGTTCGGGCCTGGTCGTGCGGGGAGGGAGCAAGCCCTTCACGTGGCCTGTCCAACATGCGTCCCCCCCAGCTGAAGGCGGGGAGAGTCACCCATCCTCTTGGGGACTCTCTTCGTCGAGGCGGAAAAAGCGGGACAGGCCATCTGCGTTGGCGTGGTCTTGCCCGGGTCGATGTTCCACAGTGAAGTCCATCCCCTGCAGGGAGATGGACCAACGCAAGAGTTTCGGGTTTTCCCCCCGCATCTGCATTAGCCACTGCAGGGGCCGATGATCGGTCTGTACCCGGAAGTGGGTGCCGAAGAGATAAGGCCGGAGCTTTTTGAGGGCCCACACCACGGCGAAGGCCTCCCTCTCGATGGTGCTCCAGCGTTGTTCTCGGGCCAGGAGCCGTCTGCTGATGAAAGCCACCGGCTGGTCAAGTCCTTCGGGGTTCAGCTGGGAAAGGACTGCCCCAATGCCATGGTCGGAGGCGTCCGTTTGGACGATAAATTCCTGACTGTAGTCGGGGGTCTGGAGCACAGGGGCGGAGCACATGGCAGCCTTCAGCTTCTCGAAGGCCGCTTGACAGTCGGGGGTCCAGTTGACCTCCTTTGGTTGGTTTTTGGAGGTGAGTTCCGTGAGGGGCCCCACAATGCTGCCATAGTCCCTCACGAACCGCCGGTAGTAGCCTGTGAGTCCCAAGAAGGCGCGGACCTCGGTCTGGGTGATGGGGGGCTGCCAAGCCTGGATGGCAGCGATCTTGAGTTGCAGAGGGGCCACCAGACCGCTTCCCACCTGGTGCCCGAGATAGGTCACGGACCCCTGGCCAATTTGGCATTTGCTGGCCTTGATCGTGAGGCCAGCTCGTTGGAGGGCCTGTAGCACCTCTCAGAGGTGGTGGAGGTGGTCGGACCAGTGGCGGCTGTACACAGCGATATCGTCCAGGTAGGCGGCGCTGAATTCTTCGAGTCCCGCCAGGACCTGGTTTACTAGCCGCTGAAATGTTGCTGGGGCATTCTTCATGCCGAAGGGCATGACCTTGAAGTGGTAGTGGCCATCAGGGGTGGAGAAGGCAGATCGCTCTTGGGCCCGGGGTGTGAGACCGATCTGCCAGTAGCCTGCTGTCAGGTCGAAGATGCTGAGGTAGCGGGCAGCTCCCAGGCGGTCGATTAGTTCATCTGCTCGGGGAATGGGGTGTGCGTCTGTTCTGGTGACCGCATTCAAGCCCCTGTAGTCGACGCAGAACCGGAGCTCAGGCGTGGTGCCGGGGGCGGCCGCTTTGGGGACCAGTACCACTGGGCTGGCCCAGGGGCTGTCTGAGGGCTCGATGACCCCGAGCGTGAGCATCTTGCCCACCTCCTCTTGGATGCAGGCCCGTACTCGATCTGGTACGCGGTAGGCCCGGTGGCGGACAGGGGGACTGTCTCCAGTGTCCACGTCGTGTAAGCACCAGGGGGTGACCCCTGGGGTGAGGGAAAACAGGGTGGCGAACTGCAGCAGGAGGTCTCGGCAGCCTTGGCGCTGTTCCGGGGTGAGGGCCTCCGAGAGTCGGACCCCGTCCACGGAGCCGTCCTTCTCTCGAGTCCGTAGGAGGTCAGGAAGGGGTTCGGAGTCCTCCTCGGCTCCGCTGTCTGTTGCCATCAGGAGGCTGAGCTCTGAGCGCACAAAGTGGGGTTTCAGTCTATTGGCGTGGAGGACCCGGAGAGGGTTCCGTGAAGATTCCATATCGATGAGATAGGTGACAGGGCTCTTGCGCTCGACTACTTTGAAGGGCCCTGTCCATTTGTCTTGCAGGGCGCATGGTTCGGTGGGAGACATTACCCACACTTGTTGGCCGGGTTCAAATTCGATGGAGGAGGCATTTTGATCGTACCACCGTTTCATGTCTTCCTGACTGGCCTCCAAGTTTGCTTTTGCCATCTCTTGGAACCGTCTGGTCTGGTTGCGGAGGGTTAGGAGGTACTTGAAAACATCTGGAGGGTTCTTTAGAGGGGGCATTTCCCAGCCTTCTTTGACTAGGCTGAGCGGCCCGCGCACAGGGTGTCCATACAAGAGTTCGAAAGGGCTGAAGCCGAGGGATTTCTGGGGGACATCGTGGGCCAGGTTTAGCAAGAAGTCTCTAAAGCGTAGGGGCACCACTAGCACTCGACTGGCCCCTAACTCTGCGATTCTCTGTTCGCTGTACAACAGGTCATTGTCCCAATAGACCCAATGGGTTCCGGAGGTATCCCCTGCACTCTGGGCGAGGGCTTGTTGGCGGAGTCCCTCGAGGGAGGGACAGGTCTTCTGCTCGTGGCGAAACTGTTCCTGGGTGGGCCCCCCCTCCCGACGCCACTGAGCCAGGCCGGGAAGGTCCTGAGGCTGAACGAGCCCCTCGGGAGTTTGCTCTGGGGGGACAGCACGGTCGGTGTCTTCTACTGGAGCGACCGGGGGAGGAAGTGCCGGCCATTCAGGTTCTTCGGGTCGGGGGTGGTACGGGCAGCCATGGACCGGGTGGTTACGCACGCCCAGTCCGGGATGCCCAACATCCCCAGGTGCTCTCTCCTCTCTACGGCGGCCCACGGGGAACTCTCAAGGTCATTTCCCAGGAGGCAGTCTACGGGGGCATCATCTCGGACTGTCACTTTCAACATGCCGGAGACTCCTCCCCACTCGAAGGGGACGCAGGCCATCCGACATAGACTCTCCGAATTGTCGGCTGACGGGACAGGGCAGAGAACGTTCGGCAGGATCTGTTCTGGGGTCACCAGGTGACAGCGGACGGCCGTTACACTGGCCCCGGTGTCACGTAGGGCTTCGGCCCGGCGTCCATTAATGTTCACCCACTGACTGTACTTCCGGGTGTTGGCGGGTAGGGGGACCCGCGGGACCATGTCTTTTCCCCCTAGGCACGCTAGAACCATGGCGGCGGGTTCCCATTCTTGGTGTTCTTGCACACATTCCTCGTGTTCTTCGGAGATTTGTTCTTCCCCCAGGGCGGCGGCAGCCATCTGGCGGGGTCTCGGAGTCTGGCTCTGTGGACAATTCGGGTCGTTTGCGTAGTGGCCGACTCGCTGGCATCGGTGACATGTGACATTGGCTCTGTATCCCGGCCGCGCCGGGGTGTTGCCCCGGTTGGCCGGGGGTGGGGTGCTGGTAGCGGGAGCGGCCGGGGCGTTGTCTCTTCCTCGTCCCTGGCCCCCTCCTCCTCCTCGGGGACGGTGCTGACCGTGGTTGTTCCGGATCTGTTCATGTGACTCATTTCGGCCCACTCGGGTAATTTCCCACCGGTCAGCCTCGGCGGCGAGCTGCCGCGGATCAGTCAATTTACTGTCGAGGAGGTGCTGCCTGAGCTCGACGAAGCAGTTGTTTGATAGATGCTCCCATACCATGAGATTGAATAGTTGCTCGTAGGTCGTTACGTTGCTTCCCTTGATCCAACCCTCGAAGGCTCGGCTGAAATAGTTCACGTATTCCACCCAAGTTGTACCCGGGATCCGGGTGCAGTCTCGGAACCTCTGGCGGTACATTTTGGGTGTGAGCCCATAGCGGGTGAGGAGGGTAGCTTTCATGTGGTCATAGGAGGTCATCAGATGGTCGGGAAGCTGCAGCAGGGCATCGCGGCCCTCATTGACGAACCTCCCCCATAGACCGGCTCCCCAGTCGCTGCGATCGATCCGGTGGGAGGTCATAGCGATCTCATAGGCCTTGAACCACTGCTGTATGTCGTCATCTCGGAAATATTCTCGAACGACATCCTTGGGGATGTGTACCTTCTTTTCTGTTGCCCCCGGGGTGCGCGGTTGCTCGGGCACCCCTAATTCTTTGTTCTGCTTGCGTAAGTCTATTTCAGCTAGTTTGCGCTCGTGTTCATACGCCAGTCTCTTCTCTTCGAGCTCTCTTTGTCTCTGTTTCTCTTCCCGTTCTTCCCGGAGCCGCAGGTGTTCCAGGTTCAGTTTTTGTTCGGCTAATTTGAGTTCGCCATCCATTTTGAGCCGGGCCATTTCTAGCTCGTGTAGTCGGTTTCTTTCTCGTTCTTGGATCTCATCTTGCGAGAGACCCGTTCTTTGCTCCTCGGGAGCCGTGGTGTTTTTCTCTGCTGCTGCGACATTTTGGTCCGGGGGTTTGACGGCCCCGGTTTCTGCCCATGACTCAATGGCGTGCTTGAAATCGTCTTTAGTACTCAGACCGGTGGTAGCGATACCTAGTTCAATGCAGAATTGTTTCAACTCACGATGGTTGTATTCTTCCAATTTCTCCATCTGGAATTTCTCGGTGGATCCGCTTTCTTTGGTTGGCATTGTGGTTTTGTCGTGGGGTGAGCTACTCTCTGTACGATTACGCGTCGATTCGGATCGCGCCGCTGGCCACCAATGTTAGACGGACCGGGAGGGTCGGCCGAGGACAAGGGGAGAGGTCTCCGGGGAGAGCCGTCTCCAGCGATCGTACAGACAAGTAACTTCCCCCCCACAGATGTACACCACACAAGGATAAGGTTCAACGTTACTTTATAAGCAATTCTTCAAGTACGGTGAAATGGTACAAGGAGGTCTGGACTCAGGGGTCCCCTCTAGGCTAGTCTCTTGGTTGGGAAAAGGGTAGCGGGACAGTCTTGTTACCAATCTGGTAGATGAAATAGCTCACAATCCTCGAGCTCGGCGTTCCAGATGATCGGGCCGCGGCGGAGCCAGCAGGTCCCGGGATGGTTGAAAGTAGCGACGGTCCGCGGGGGAGCCAGCAGGTCCCGATGAAGGTGGTGGTTACAAACGGTCCGCGGCCACGCCAGCAGGTCCCGACGACGATGAAGGTTTCAGAAGGTTGCGGCAGCGCCAGCAGGCAGGTCGATAGTTCACAAGGCAGGGCTACGGCAGCGCCAGTAGTCCGTCAAGGATGAGTATGGCTGAGATACCCGCCACCCCCTCTCAACACAATCCCCAAAAGGAGGGAAACCGGAAACAGTTCTTAAAGTTTTTGGATGTGGGATGGAGTGACCATCCCGGCCGTATTTATTAAAACAAAAAATTAAAAACATTAAACGTTTTCATGTTATGTACAATTTCATTATCACATTACGAGTTTGGCTAACCTTAACATAATCTCTAATACAGAGGTTCTCCTAGCCGAACTAGCATCCTACAAAAAACATTCTCTAAGAACACTGAAATTGTACATCCTAACGTTTAAGGGCCAACGGCAAGGTCATAACCGGTGTCAAGATCCCTAACCAGACTTACCCCTCCCACTTGGGAGGGGCGACAGCACAGAGGCTTACCTCAAGTGCAACTACTAACAATTTCCCTTGTCTTGACGGGGGCACTTAAGACTCGACGCCATTTAAAGGTCGTTCGAACACTTGTGTGTGGTATCTAGAAGGTATCGTTGACCTCTCCCCACCCCACACAACTTACCGCATCTGCCGTCGCAGATGACACTGGCCCCGGGAAATTCCCCAGGAGGGGGCTGTAACCCCTCCTACAAAGGAAGGGGCCTTGACCGCCTTTCCTTTACTTCCGGCGTCCCGCCCTTAGACGGGACCGCCTCCCCACTGAGGGGCCAATGGCCACCTCTCCCGAGCGCTCCCATCCGTGTTGGGTGACGCCCACTCATAGGGATCTACCAATTAGTGCTCACCGATCATGACCTTACCGCCACAGGTCCGGATAGTTGACCGGCTATCCGGACCCCCCACAAAACTCCTACCTAAAGGTCATGTTTTAAAGATTTTAACCAGGCTAGGAAGTCTCCTATGAGTAACTCATTCCCCGCCCTCGACAAATGCACACCATCCCCCAGATACATACTGTCATCATTAATACAATTATGCGAGATCGAATGCAATGTCGTGGAACGGAACAACCTACTCACTTTGTTATTCAATTTTTTAACAGAATGATTCAAAGCAGGGATCGAGATAGCCCCCCGCCACACTTTTCGTGGGATCATATGAGACCACGCAATCAGGCACCCCGGAACTCTCCTCGCTAACCAACTTACCGTGGAAAGCATAGCCTCCAGGAGAAGTCGTCTACCGGTGGTGACCAAATCATTGCCCCCTAAATGCACTATGACTATGGACGGCGGTGACCTCATCCGCTCTAACAAGCCCTCAAAAAATTCCTGAAACTGGTCAATACAGAGACCGCCCCTTCCGTAGAAGGACACTCTGTACCCGTATTCCCCAGGTACGTGAAACATGTCACCTGCTTTGAATACGTCTGCGGCCCGTCTCACGTATGAGTGGCCCACGACCCACACCTCCTTCCTCACAGCCGGTGACGTGCGACCGCTGGCCTGGTGTTGGGTCGACTGCTCAGTCTGCCCTGCCGCGTAGGCTTGCGCAACTGAAAACAAACAAAAGACAAGAGGCGTGAGTACATGATTACAGCTTCACAACATGTGCAATCGCACGTACCTCTTATAACAATTGGAGGACCAGCGCCCCACACGTTTCACTTGTTCTACATTAAGACCCCTGGCTGTAGCTTCAGTGGCAGCCCCTATACGAAAGGAGTGGGTCCCAAATTCGCCCGGGTCCAAGCCCGCTGCGGCAATGGCCATTGCAAGCACCCGTTGAAACTGAAACCTCGTCAGCGGGGTGGCGTCTGCATGCCTCAACAATGTCCCCCCCCATGATGCCACTCTCTGTGCTAGGTAATCTTCTAAGCACTGAACCGGACACATGGATGACTCGGGGTCCCTGCGAATGATCGTGCAGTCCCCTCTCCCATCCTGGTCAGTCTTAGACCTGAGAAAGGAGACAATCATCGCATCCCCCCTGATCTGAACATGTTCCCTGCACAAGCCCCCCGTCACATCCTGTTTGTTCCTTGCAACCAGCTCACTAACTCTCATAGCCCCGTGAAACGCCAGCGTAAATGCAGTCCGGAACAAACAGGTCTCAAAAGGGGACGAGCATGTGTTAGGGAGTGTGTCCAGTAACTGGGACAACCTGTCTAGACCTATCGGTCGTCTCACGTCTACTCTGCGACCCTCTAGGCGTTGCCACCCACGCAGCGCTTTCTGTACTGTGAAAGACGCTGTTGGGTCCAGGATGCCATGGGCCCTGGCAACAAAGGAAATGGTGGCACGATGCCTTTGGGCCGTAGCCACCGATTTCCCAGCCCTATGTAAAGACATCAGAAAGAGTACTACCCACTCTTCCTGACCCCACAGACCCCCTCTCTCTGCCCCTAAAAAGGCTAAATAGGCCTGGAACGCCCCTTCATATGCCTTCCTTGTCCTGGGTGCTAGACTCTCTCCCACGAGGTGACGAAGTTCGGGGCACCGAGAGACCAGAGAGCTTCGGGGAAGGGTGCCGGCTCCGGGTCCGCTGAAGGAAGGAAACCCGAGAAAGCCTGCATGTGAAAACGAGACAGTGCGTCAGCAGCCTGATTCATCACCCCTGGGACATGTTTTGCTCTGAATACCACGTTCAGTTGCATACATAGTAGGACAATTTCTTTGAGCAGCCTCAAAATCAACTTACAATGGGCTGACTGACTATTGATGCATTCTACCACGGTCATATTGTCGGACCAAAAAACGACAGAATGATCTCTGAAACCTTCTGGCCAGGTTCTCAGGGCCACGAGAATGGGAAATAATTCAAGGAAAGCAATATTACTCGTTAGCCCCTTCTCGTGCCACCATAGGGGCCATCTTTGAGCAGACCAGTTCGTGCCGAAGATGGCGCCAAAACCTATGCTTCCTGCTGAATCTGTCCATAGCCCAAGCTCTTCTGAGGACACGGCTGGCTTGTTCCAGACGACTCGGCCATTGAAGTCCGCCAAGAATGCTAACCATATCCGCATGTCCTGGCGGACCTCAGCCGATAACCTCGTGCGATGATGACCCTCCTTCAGGCCAACCATCGCTTGGGCAATGGAGCGGGAAAAGGGGCGAGCCATTGGGATTACCCTCAAGGCAAAGTTCAACTTTCCCACTAATTGTTGCAACTGATGCAGTGTAACCTTAGGTGTATTCAAACATACTCGGAGGGCTGTCCTGAATTTCAACACTTTGCTAGCTGGTAAACGGAAACACCCCTCCCTTGAGTCCAACTCGATCCCCAAAAACTCGAGGCAAGTCGTGGGACCCATAGTTTTACCCGGTGCCAACGGCACGCCAAATTGACCCATCAACACACAGAATTCATCTAAGGCCTGGGCACATTCGGGATTTCGGGCGGGACCAAGGAACAAAAAGTCGTCAAGGTAGTGCATTACATTTCGAAAACCCGTTTTCTTAGTGAACACCCATTGCAGGAAAGTACTGAATTGCTCAAAATAAGCACATGATATAGAGCATCCCATTGGCATACACCTATCCATGTAAAATGATCCCTGGAACCCGAATCCCAAAAGACGCTGATCGTCTGGGTGTACCGGGAGCAACCGGAACGCTGACTCGATATCAGATTTCGCCATCAACGTCCCGGGCCCCAGGCGATTCAAGATGGCTACTGCCTCATCAAAAGATGCGTATCGCACCGAACAAACTTCTGGATCAATTGCGTCGTTCACCGAAAGACCATGTGGAGCAGACAGATTATGAATCAATCGAAACTCACCTGGGTCCTTCTTGGGGACCACCCCTAACGGAGAACAAACGAAATCCGGTACCGGGGGTACACTAAACGGGCCGGCGACCCGTCCCCGGCTAACCTCTTTCTGAATTTTCTCTTGCACTACAGATGTATGTTGTAAAACGGAAAGTTGATTTTTGCACATCCCTACACCCTGAAAGTCCCCTACCGGGATGCGGAAACCATGTGTAAAACCGTTCCGCAGCACCCCGGCAGAAGTCCGATCCGGGTATTCGCTGAGCCAGGGAATCATTGCCAAGGTATCAATCGGAGTTGGTAAAGGCGCCCCTCGGCCTAGATTAGACCTGTTTGGCGCCTCCCTTACCCCCATTCTCACTCGTTCTGGCTCTGCACGATGACTCAGGATGGGATGACCCACACGTATTACATTCGTGTCTAAATTTACATGATCCCGGAGGCCTGGTACATTTCCCTCTGTTGAAGTTATAACAGAAACCCTTTCTCCCTGTATTGCCTGCGGGCCTCGACTGGTCGTCGGTGCTCGTACTTGGTCGAAAGGGCGACCCCACATTTTGGCGGGAGTAATCAACAACATTGCTCCCAACCAATGGCATTCTTAACATTCCCGATTCTTTCATTTTATCCCATGTTAAAGAATCGTAACAATCCCAGGTCAAACTCTTGTTATGTTCTTTTTCTTTCCTGAACAGATTATCATAACAAAACCAATGGTTACCTTGATACGCTGTCGAGTAACCCATAATTCTTGATTGGTAAACGGGAAACTCAGGAAGCAACTCGGGCCTACGTTCCCCCAAAATCGATGTAAAAATACCCCACGCATTGCCCCAGTTACCAATATTCTCATTTACCTTAAAGGCGGCCATTTTTGCGCGCCAAACACTCGGATGCATTAGGTCCTTCTGACTTTTTACATGCTCCACATCATAATGATCAACAAGCAAGGAAAAAATATTCACGTATTCCCCTGCCCAGATCTTTTCCTTTATCGCTAAGGGCACATGTTGTCCCAATCTCTCTCTACGAGAGGGTGCTGACTCGTCCCGTGCAATCGGCAATGGCCGCTTACCTGAACCGGACGCAGCTTCTGCCGCTTGCGGCTTGTCCGCCAACGGTGCAGCCATTCTAGCTGCCTCTTTCTTCTCACGAAGCCCTTTTATCAGCGCCTGTGCCTCGGCAGCCGTGGCGCCATCACTGCTATCCCCCAACCATGCTGCTAGCTGTGCTGCCAGCTCGGGGGGCATGTCTTCCTTGGGTGTCGGGGTGACGACAACGGGGATTGGATTCCCCTCGACCGGTACTGGGGTCGGCGCCTCGAGCGGGGCAGAGGGAACCGGGGCGTCTCCACCGGCTGGAACCCTTCTCGGCCTCTTAGGTCTCCCTCCAGCCGGCGCAGGGCCCGAACCCTCCTCCCCATCTCGCTCCGCCAACCGTTTCTTTATGTCGGACACCTCTTTGCAAAGGGCCCGCACCATCTGGTCGGTCGTCATTCTCTTTGCGCCTTTCTTGGGCATCTCTCCGAGGAAGTATCTGGAAGACAAAGAAAAGGATCAAAACGCTCAAAATTGGCTCTTCGTTCCGTCCCGAGCTCACGTGTAGCGAGGAGGTGCAGCTTCGGAGCACAAGAACAAGAGGACGTCTTCTGGTCGTGCGCCTTCTTTTATCCGTCTTCAGGGCGGGCGAAAACCCGCCCCTGCCTGCCCCGAGGGCGTGGCTGGCTGCGTCGGTGTCTAGGCCAGCCCACTCTAGGGCGGGAAAAAGCGCGCCCCGGCTACGCCGCTTCGGGCATACCAGCCGAGACGCGCCTCCCGCCCAAAAATGGCTTCCCGGGGGGATCGAGGCACTCATCCATACGTTCGGGGGGACCGAGTGGTCGCCCCTTTCCATTCTTCACTGCGTCTCTCGACTCCAGGATACAACTGCCTTCCTGCTCTGGAGCTGCCCCAGTTATAGGTCTGGCGCCCTTTGATGTCCGGACCCTCGCACTCGGAGGTCGGGAGGTCCAGGATGAGGGAGTCCAGACACCCAGCAGGGGGGTGGAGCCAGCGCCTCGGGGAGCTGGGGTGATCGGCGCCTGGCGGGGGAGAGCCATCGACACCTCTTTCTCCCATTGACCTGCCAAGTAGTCCGCTCACCTCCTGGGTGGATGGTGGTGCCGGGATGTCGGGGCCTGGCCAGGCCCAGGGTTAGGGTCGATCGGAGGCCACGCGGCCTCGTGGTGCTGTGTCCAAGATGGCGCCCAGGCCGGGCGAGAGGGCCGGTGGGGAATCGGCCCATGATGGGGAGATGTCCAGGGGCAGGGGTCCCATATGAGACGGGGAACGGGTGGTTGTTGCGTGTAACACCTGAAGAGCCAGGTTCGGGCCTGGTCGTGCGGGGAGGGAGCAAGCCCTTCACGTGCCCTGTCCAACAGTGCCGAGCCCCCGCTGGATCTCCAACAATCAGCACACACCAAGTCAGTTACTTAGTATAGTTCCTTAGGTTCAGTGCCTGTTGCAAAACGCTAATTGTTACAGCAGGTGGTTCATCTACGGCGAATCGACTCGACCCTGCCTCACTCGCTGCCTTTCAAAAAACTGAATCTTAATAGTATCTGCTCTTCAGTATACAGTGCTTCTTCCTGTTGTATTAGTTCTAGCGCATCGAAGTGGTGTTCAAACCGCGATCGGCGCTATGCTGAATGAGATGCGTTATGTGCCAGTGGCGTAACCGAAATGTAACACGCATCACTCTGCTAAACCTAAACAAGGATGGACTCTGAAGCGGCTCTGTTGTCTAACCGCAGTCTAACGCTGTTTAGAAGAACTGGAAATGTTCGGCAACTGCGTAGTCAGGATCTTCACATGACGCTCGCTAAACATGAAAGCAGAGTCACCAACTAGCCGAACATATAGGCATTGCTGTGGGTGATTGGGGAGGGGGTGGAAACTGCAGGTCATTGGGAGAAGGCAGTGATTAGCATGGCCTCCTGTTACTCAAGTTTGCAGAGGAGGAAAGGTGGGAGGGAACACGGCCTGGGGGTGTTGTTAATTTTGAAAGCGGGCGCCCGTGTTCTTAATCTGAAAGCGGCACCGCTGTTGTTAATCTGAATGCGGGCACCGTGCTCAAGTGTAAAGCGTGGCGCTCGGGGGTGGGATAGGGATGAGGGGCTGCAACCAACGGGCTCCATTGTTCACATGCTTTGATGGATTTTGGTGAACCAGGCATTACAAAAGAAATGCGCAGCTGCCATACTCTATCCTGAAGCATGCCTCAAGTTTTAAGAAGAAGTCAGCGGCAGAGAAAGCGTTCGCTTTTACAAAGGGTCACTAGGAAAACAGTGGGTGAGGGGGGAGGCAGGAGCATTGCAGGGGGCGAGAGGAGGCTGCGTGTGAAAGAAAATGCATAGGGGAGGAGAAGCCGCAGAGCGCACGCTGGGCGAAGCCCTTTGATGTGCTGTGAGCGGCCGGGAAACGGAAAGTACGGCCGGCCTGTGGCCGGCCATGAATAATTAGGGGAGGAGAAGCCCTTGCTGGGAAACTGAAAGTAGGCCGTGAATGCGCGTGCTTGTTTGCTCACGTGATTCACGTGAACTTCAAGAAAACCGCAGCAGAAAGCCCTTGGTTTGACGAGGATTTTGGCTACTTGAATTCTCGCTCCCTCAAAGCGCTTGCACGCATTGTAGGTCACGAGACCTAAAAACTGGAAAAGGACCAGATAAAAAATGTATTTGTGTTGATATGGGCAATTTAGTAGTCCACAACACCTGTTAGTCAGGTCGACATGTTTCTGCCAATATAAGCTCATGCGGCTCTCGTGGCTTTCACCAGGACCATAAATGTTGAAGACCTACAATGTGGGCTATTTCAATAACGTGCATAAGTGCAGGCGAGGCCAGTCCCTCACCCATCTCCTTCCTAGAGCACTCTTTGCCCTGGATACGAAAACAGTTACTGCTTATACATTGGTTCGGGAACTGAAAGGGGATAAAAAAAGGAGACAAACATGCAATGTTACATGTGTGACTTATGGGCGTAAATTGCAATCGCTTTAGCACCCGGTGAGTCTATTGCTAACTTCACAATGCTATCACTGTGTTTTCCCTAATCAGCGAAGTGACTTGCATGTGCTCCTGATGTAGTAGCAAAAAGATAAAAAGGTAAAAGAGGACTAAAGGGATACTGTTCCATTGTGCCTCTTATCTGCAACAACTGCAACAAAATGAGCACAGAGCGCTCCTCGTGCCCAAGGGGTCACACTGGCTCCGCCCACAGGTACACCTCTCCCTAAGTTTCCAGAATATATACAAGCTATTATAATTTTCTTGAATCTTATTGAAATTCAATTGGAACAGTTTCAGGAGTTGTGACCCTCCCATCAGGAGACAATGAAGGTTTGAGTCACCTCTGAAGAGAAACTGGGATTTGCTCTGCACCCCTCAAGAGAAAGCAAGGGGGGCTGTGCTTCGGCACTCAAGAGACAGTGGGAGTGTGAGGCGCCTCTCCTGTGATAGTGAGGGCTGTGCTTCGGCACTCAAGAGACAGTGGGAGTGGGAGTGTGAGGCGCCTCTCCTGCGATAGTGAGGGTTGTGCTTCGGCACTCAAGAGACAGTGGGAGTGTGAGGCGCCTCTCCTGCGATAGTGAGAGTTGTGCTGCGTCCATCAAGAGACAGTGGGAGTGTGAGGCGCCTCTCCTGCGATAGTGAGGGTTGTGCTTCGGCACTCAAGAGACAGTGGGAGTGTGAGGCGCCTCTCCTGCGATAATGAGAGTTGTGCTGCGTCCATCAAGAGACAGTGGGAGTGTGAGGCGCCTCTCCTGCGATAGTGAGAGTTGTGCTCTGCCCATCAGCAGAGAGTGTGAGGTGTTCTCTCCGTCTCAAAAGCTTCCTCCAGCACAAAGGAGAATGCAAGGTGCCCGAGTCAAGATACAGGGTGACTCCACCTGCCAGCGTGTACCGCGCCCACCTCTTTTCAGAAAAAGTATTGTACATACCACCCCACATCTGAAACTGGGGAGAAGAGGGGCGCTCCACCCGGTCATGACCGAGTGCGGGACGCTCAGCCACACCCACGAGAGCTGGCGTCCACCCACGGCTGCAGTTTATTGCCGCACAGCAGCAGCACATGACTCAAGCTCCTGAACACGGGGCACCGAGCGAGGCACCCCCGGGCACCGGGCAGTGTTCACAACACGGAGCCCACGTGCTCACGGAAAAACACACACCGGCTTTGTTTCCCGGCATGAAATCTGCTCCATGGAAATAGTGTTCACAGATCACTCAGTATATCCCACCCTGTCTCGGGGTGCACACCCCTTTGTGTCTCAGTGGGCAGAGGTCCTGGTGCACATCCCACCCTGGCTCAGAGGACACAAGTCCTAGTGCACCTCCCACCCTGGCTCAGAGGTCAAGTCAAGTCAAGTCAGAGATTTATATAGCGCGCTACATACCCGGAGGGTCTCAAGGCGCTTGAAGAGGGGTGGGGAGTTACTTGTCGAATATCCAAGTTTTAAGTTGTTTTCTGAATGCTAGATGGTTCTGAGTGAAGCGAAGGTGAGTGGGGAGTGAGTTCCAGGTTTTAGCTGCGAGGTAGGAGAAGGATCTACCTCCCATGGTGGTTTTATTGTTGCGAGGTACGGTAGCAAGGGCTTGGTTGGAGGATCGTAGCTGGCGGGAGGGGGTGTAGAAGGAAAGTCGTGTGTTGAGGCATTCGGGTCCAAGTTCGTAAAGTGCTTTGTGTGCGTGGGTTAGGAGGCGGAAAGTAATCCTCTTATTGACGGGGAGCCAGTGGAGGTTTTTCAGGTGACCAGAGATGTGGTCTTTACGCGGGATGTCTAGTATGAGTCTGGCTGATGCGTTCTGGATGCGTTGTAGTTTTCTCTGGAGTTTTGCGGTGATACCGGCGTATAGGGTGTTGCCGTAGTCCAGGCGGCTTGTAACTAGAGCATGGGTGACCGTTTTTCTGGTGTCGGTGGGGATCCAGCGAAATGTTTTTTTGAGCATGCGAAGAATGTTGAAGCAAGATGATGAAACGGCATTGACTTGTCTGTTCATAGAGAGTGAGGAGTCCAGGATGACGCCCAGGTTCCGTGCGTGGTCCATCGGGATGGGTGCTTTTCCGAGGGCCTCTGGCCACCAAGAGTCATCCCAGGCGGAGGGGGAGGTACCTAAGATAAGGACTTCTGTTTTGTCTGAGTTCAGTTTCAGACGGCTGTGCTTCATCCACTCGGCTACTTCTTTCATTCCTTCATGTAGGTTGGTTTTGGCGGTGTTAGGGTCTTTAGTGAGTGATAGGATCAGTTGAGTGTCATCCGCGTAGGAGATGATGTTGAGGTTGTGTTGGCGTGCGATGGCCGCGAGGGGGCTCATGTATACGTTGAAGAGGGTGGGACTGAGTGAGGACCCTTGGGGTACGCCGCAGATGACTTCAGTGGCCTCTGAGTTGAATGGTGGGAGGCGGACTCTCTGTGTTCTTCCGGTGAGGAACGAGGTGATCCATTCCAGTGCTTTTCCTTGGATTCCGATGTTTCTGAGGCGCTGTAGAAGGGTGCTATGGCAGACTGTGTCGAAGGCTGTGGAGAGGTCGAGGAGGATGAGGGCGACTGTGTCTCCATTGTCCAGTAGAGTTCGAATGTCGTCTGTTGCTGCGATGAGGGCGGTCTCCGTGCTGTGTTTGGCTCGGAAGCCGGACTGTGAGGAGTCGAGGCATTTGTTGGTTTCGAGGAAGGTGGCGAGCTGGTTGTTGACGGCTTTCTCGATGACTTTAGCCGGGAATGGAAGGAGCGAGATGGGGCGGTAGTTTTTGAGTTCGGTGGGGTCCGCTGTGGGTTTTTTCAGAAGGGCGCTAAGTTCTGCATGTTTCCAGCTTTCTGGGAAGTTGGCGGAGTTGAGGGAGCAGTTGATGACGTCTTGGAGGTGTGGTGCTATGATGGAGTCTGCTTTGTTGAAGATGTGGTGGGGGCAGGGGTCTGTGGGGGATCCTGAGTGGATGGAGTTCATCAGGCGGATGGTGTCCTCAGTGGAGATCGGGTTCCAGTCATTAAGGATATTCAAGGGGGGTGAAGGTCCTGCAGAAGGTTGGGTGGGTTGGTCTCCGGGTCGGTTGTCGAAGCTGTTGTGGATGTCTGCGATTTTGTTGTGGAAGAAGGAAGCTAGGGAGTCGCAGAGGGCTTGGGAGGGGGTGATGTCGTTGGAGTTGGCTGAGGGGTTGGTAAATTCTTTGACGATGTTGAATAATTCCTTGCTGTTGTGGGCGTTGTTGTCTAGTCGGTCTTTGAATGCGGCTTTCTTAGCAGATGGGAATAGTTGGTGGTGTATGCGGGTGGCGTTTTTGAAGGCGTCCCTGGTGCTGGTGTTTGGGTCTTTTTTCCAGGCCTACTTGAGGGAGCGGCAGAGTTCCTTCGATTTCTTAAGATCATCGTTGAACCAGGAGGCGTTTTTGCTGCCTAGTTTGATTTGATGTTTTTTCAGCGGTGCTAGGATGTCGGCGCTGTTGGATAACCATTGGGTGAGGTTAATGGCTGCTTGGTCGGGGTTTGAGGAGTGGGCCGGGGGTTTTGAAGAAGCGATGAGGAGATCTGGTCGATGGTGATTTTGTTCCAGTTTCTTCGCAGAGTAGGTTGAGGATGGTTGTGAGTTGTGGTCTTATTGTAGATAAAGTGTACGCAGCTGTGGTCCGTCCAGTGGAGAGTAGTGGTGTGACTGAAGGAGACATGCTTGCTGGAGGTGAAGATAGGGTCGAGTGTGTGACCTGCGATGTGGGTGGGCGTAGTGACAAGTTGTTTGAGTCCGAGGTTGGCGAGATTGTCCAGGAGGGAGGTGGCGTTGCTGTCATTGCTCTTTCCAGGTGAAAGTTGAGGTCTCCCAGCAGAATGTATTCCTCGGAGGGGAGGGCGTGTGGGGTGATAAAGTCAGTGATAACGTCGCTGAATTGTGCACGGGGTCCTGGAGGTCGGTAGAGGAGTGTGCCTCTGAGTGTGGTCTTGGGGTCGGTGTGGATCTGGAAGTGAAGGTGTTCGGCGTTGGTAAGGTTGACGTCTGAGCTGGTTGAGATGCGGATGGAGTTCTTATGGACGATGGCAATGCCTCCTCCTGAATGGTCTGTGCGGTCCTTACGGATGATCTTGTATCCTTCCGGGATGGCAATGGAGATGTCTGGGGCTGACGAGGCGTTCATCCATGTTTCTGTTAGGAAGGCGACGTCAGGAGAAATGGTGTCTAGTAGGTTCCAGAGGTCGATGGCGTGTCTGTGGACTGAGCGGGTGTTGAGCAGGATGCATTTTAGGTGGTTGGAGTCAGATATCTGTTGTGTGATCGTGGATGAGGAGTTTTTCTTGGTGCCGTCGAACTTGCAGGAGTAGCATGAGAAGGGTCCATGGGTGTGTCCAGGAGCGGCTTGGACGCAGTTGGAGAGTCAGCCAGGGTTAAGGGCTAGGAGGGTGGAGGCGTCGTAAGTAATGCGGGGGGGCTGGGCATTGCGTGGACCAGGGGGTCTGGCGCTGGGCGCGGTCCAGGCGCGGACGGGCGTAGACGGGCTTACCTTTGGCGCACCTTCGGCGCGCATGGGGCGCGATCGCTGCGCGTGAACGTTGCGCGCAAATGCATCTGTCATTAATGGATGGTGGAGGGGGAGGGGCGAGGGAGGGGCAGCAGGGAGGCGGGTGCGTGCTGGGGAGCCTCGCTACGAGGCACAACAAACAAAATGGCCGGGAGTTTGTAAACAAATGTTTCAACAGGCGTCCTAGTGCACATCCCACTCTCGCTCAGAGGTCACAAGTCCTAGTGCGCATCCCACCCTGTCTCAGAGGTCACAAGTCCTTGTGCGCATCCCACCCTGTCTCAAAGGTCACAAGTCCTAGTGCACATCCCATCCTGTCTCAGAGGTCACAAATCCTAGTGCACATCCTACCCTGTCTCAGAGGGCAGAGGTCCTGGTACATCCCACCCTTGACGGAGACTAATACCAAAGATCCACGGATTAAACTCACGTGGCAAATCAGCGACACTGACATCGCCTTCTTAGATGTCCACATTAAGAATACAACTGACGGCATCGTCACGGATCTTCACAGAAAGAGCACAGATCGAAATAATGCCCTCCACTTCACCAGCTTCCACCAAGGCTCCCTAAAAAAACATCTCCCGTACTCCCAAATGCTGCACGTCAAGCGCATAGTGTCTGATGAGACAATGGTTCATCAACGGATGACGGAAATGTCAGACAGATTTCGGGCACGTGGTTACCCAGAGACTATCCTGCAAGATGCACAAAATCGTGTGGCCAATATATCCAGACAGGACTGCCTGGCTAAGACTCACAGAAACACAGAGCAACGCATGGTCCTTGTGTCCAAATTTTCCACTGCGAGTGCAGCGTACAAAAAGATCATCTGGAAGCACTGGCCAATACTGCAAAATGAACCGGACTTTCAAGGCATCTTCAATGAGCCTCCAATATTTGCCCACACCAGGAATCGAAACATCAAAGAAATATTGGCGAAGCCCACAGAATCAACCAAACGACACCGTGGCACCCAACCTTGCTTGAACTGCGGCCACTGCAACAGTGTAATCAGGGGTAATGAAATACAACATCCCATGAAAGGACACAATATCAAACTCCATGTAGATGCCACATGTAATTCCACCAACTTAATTTACGCCCTCAAATGCCCATGCGGCAAACTATACATAGGGAAGACCGAACGCAAAATCAAAACCCGACTTAATGAACACAAGTCTAACATCAGACTTAAAACTGAAAAATCTAACATCGCCCTTCACTTTATGGAAGCACGCCATACCATCGCCCAATTAAAATTCATGGTCCTAGAGATTGTGCCCAAAAAAGAAGGCATAGACAACACCAAACTGTTACTGAAGAGAGAACTTGAATGGATTTACCTTCTGCAGACTCTCAAGCCCCATGGGCTCAATGATTGTACAGAATTTAGCTGTTACCTGTAATGTTAACTATATTTTTGCTGCTGCACCATTCTCTTTAACCCTGTTTTATCCTTAGGTCTTCACCCCTGTTTACTTTTATTTATCTGCCCATGCATGTATGTTTTCACTACATGGTGTCTAGTCAGTTTCCACCACTCCAACATGGCCTCGTAACCCACGGGCGCGAGTCCGTCATCTCTGTTGATGTAATTATTTAGCCGATCGTCTCACACGCGGTTGAGACGGCAAACAGATGACTGATGGAGAACGTCTAAGGACGCCACGCGTTACATTGAAGTAAGAGTTTGAGTAATGAAAGCCTGGAGATTTATAGTCTATTCGTGTCACTAGTGGTAATACTTCCACCACTTACCCCACCCTGCACCTTAGCTTCGCGCACTCATTTTTGTAGCCCACACACAAGAGCACTTTGATAGATCCCCTCTACCTCTCCCAACACGATACATTCCCTCACTGTCACTTCTCTCCGCTTCCTCCTCAGCTCTCCGTGATCAAGGGCGCCTACGCCCGAAATGCATTGGAGTTCAATGTTCAAATGTAAATGGATTATAACACTGGTCATCTTCCGATATGCTGTTGAATATCGAAGTTAATCATCCTTAAAGGGATCATTCGTAAATAACAATATAAATGAAATAATAAAGATTTACAACTTAAAACAGAAGCACCTCCGTGTGATCTAAATTGGTGTGCCTCACCAGGGGATGTTCTTGCGGGGCTCCGCATACACGACAATATTGACATCCCACCCTGGCTCATAGGTCACAAGTCCTAGTGCACATCCCACCCTGGCTCAGAGGTCACAAGTCCTAGTGCACATCCCACTCTCGCTCAGATGTCACAAGTTCTAGTGTGCCTCCCACCCTTGTTCAGAGGTCACAACTCCTAGTGTGCATCCCACCCTGTCTCAGAGGTCAAAAGTCCTAGTGAACATCCCACCCTGTCTCAGAGGTCAAAAGTCCTAGTGAACATCCCACCCTGTCTCAGAGGTCACAAGTCCTAGTGCACATTCCTTTGTGTCTCAGAGGGCAGAGGTCCTGGTACATCCCACCCTGGCTCAGAGGTCACAAGTCCTAGTGCACACCTCACTCTGTCTCGGAGTTCACAAGACCTAGTGCACATCCCACCCTGGCTCAGAGGTCGCAGGTCCTAGTGCACATCCCCCCCTGTCTCAGAGGGCAGACGTCCTAGTGCATCCCACCCTCACTCAGAGGTCACAAGTCTTAGTGCATCCCGCCCTGTGTCAGAGGTCGCAAGTCCTAGTGGACATACCACTCTGTCTCAGAGGTCACAAGTTTTAGTGCACATCCCACTAAATCTCAGAGGTCAAAGTCCTAGTGCATATACCATCCTGGCTCAGAGGTCACAAGTCCTAGTGCATATCCCACCCTGGCTCAGAGGTCACAAGTCCTAGTGCACATATCACTCTCGCTCAGATGTCACAAGTCCTGGTGTGCCTCCCACCCTCGCTCAGAGGTCACAAGTCCTAGTGCGTATCCCACCCTTGTTCAGAGGTCACAACTCCTAGTGTGCATCCCACCCTGTCTCAAAGGTCACAAGTCCTAGTGCACATCCCACCCTTTCTCAGAGGTCACAAGTCCTAGTGCACATCCCACCCTGTCTCAGAGGTCACAAGTCCTAGTGTGCCTCCCACCCTGGCTCAGAGGTCACAAGTCCTTGTGCGCATCCCAACCTCGCTCAGAGGTCACAAGTCCTAGTGTGCATCCCACCCTGTCTCAGAGGTCACAAGTCCTAGTGCACATCCCACCCTGTCTCAGAGGTCACAAATCCTAGTGCACATCCGACCCTGTCTCAGAGGGCAGAGGTCCTGGTACATCTCAACCTGGCTCAGAGGTCACAAGTCCTAGTGCACATCCCACTCTGTCTCAGAGGTCACAAGTCCTAGTGCATATCCCACCCTGGCTCAGAGGTCACAAGTCCTAGTGCACATCCCACTCTCGCTCAGATGTCACAAGTCCTAGTGTGCCTCTCACCCTCGCTCAGATATCTCAAGTCCAGGTGCGTATCCCACCCTTGTTCAGAGGTCACAACTCCTAGTGTGCATCCCACCCTGTCTCAGAGGTCACAAGTCCTAGTGCACATCCCACCCTGTCTCAGAGGTCACAAGTCTTAGTGCACATTCCTTTGTGTCTCAGACGGCAGAGGTCCTGGTATATCCCATACTGGCTCAGAGGTCAAAAGTCCTAGTGCACATCCCACTCTGTCTCGGAGGTCACAAGTCCTAGTGCACATCCCACCCTGGCTCAGAGGTCACACGTCCTAGTGCACACCCCACCCTGGCTCAGAGGTCACAAGTCCTAATGCACATCCGACTCTGTCTCAGAGGTCACAACTCCTAGTGCACATCCCACCCCGGCTCAGAGGTCATAAGTCCTAGTGCACATCCCACCCTGGCTCAGAGGTCACAAGTCCTAGTGAACACCCCACCCTGTGTCAGAGGTCGCAAGTCCTAGTGGACATCCCACTCTATCTCAGAGGTCACAAGTTTTAGTGCACATCCCACTTTGTCTCAGAGGTCGCAGGTCCTAGTGCACATCCCACCCTGTCTCAGAGGGCAGACGTCCTAGTGCATCTCACACTCACTCAGAGGTCCCAAGTCCTAGTGCATCCCACCCTGTGTCAGAGGTCGCAAGTCCTAGTGGACATACCACTCTGTCTCAGAGGTCACAAGTTTTAGTGCACATCCCTTTTTGTCTCAGAGGTCAGAAGTCCTAGTGCATATCCCACCCTGGCTCAGAGGTCACAAGTCCTAGAGCACATCCCACTCTTGCTCAGATGTCACTAGTCCTAGTGTGCCTCCCACCCTCGCTCAGAGGTCACAAGTCCTAGTGCGTATCCCACCCTTGTTCAGAGGTCACAAGTCCTAGTGTGCATCCCACCCTGTCTCAGAGGTCACAAGTCCTAGTGCACATTCCACCCTCGCTCAGAGGTCACAGTCCTAGTGCGTATCCCACCCTTGTTCAGAGGTCACAAGTCCTAGTGTGCATCCCACCCTGTCTCAGAGGTCACAAGTCCTTGTGCACATCCCACCTGTCTCAGAGGTCACAAGTCCTAGTGCACATTTCTTTGTGTCTCAGAGGGCAGAGGTCCTGGTAAATCCCACCCTGGCTCAGAGGTCACAAGTCCTAGTGCACATCCCACTCTGTCTCAGAGGTCACAAGTCCTAGTGCACATCCCACCCTGGCTCAGAGGTCACAAGTCCTAGTGCACATCCCACCCTGGCTCAGAGGTCACAGGTCCTAATTCACATCCCACCCTGTCTCAGAGGTCACAAGTCCTAGTGCACATCCCACCCTTGCTCAGAGGCCACAAGTCCTAGTGCACATCCCACCCTGGCTCAGCGGTCACAAGTCCTAGTGCACACCCCACCCTGTGTCAGAAGTCACAAGTCCTAGTGGACATCCCACTCTCTCTCAGAGGTCACAAGTTTGAGTGCACATCCCACTTTGTCCCAGAGGTCGCAAGTCCTAGTGCACATCCCACCCTGTGTCAGAGGGCAGACGTCCTAGTGCATCCAACCCTCACTCAGAGGTCACAAGTCCTAGTGCATCCCACCCTGTGTCAGAGGTCGCAAGTCCTAGTGCACATCCCACTCTGTCTCAGAGGTCTCAAGTTTTAGTGTACATCCCACTTTGTCTCAGAGATCAGAAGTCTTGGTGCACATCCCACCTTGTCTCAGAGGGCAGACGTCCTAGTGCATCCCACCCTCGCTCAGAGGTTACACATCCTAGTGCACATCCCACCCTGTCTCCGAGGTCACAAGTCCTAGTGCACATCCCACCCTGGCTCAGAGGTCACAAGTCCTAATGCACATCCCTCTCTGTCTCAGAGATCACAAGTCCTAGTGCACATCCCACCCCGGCTCAGAGGTCACAAGTCCTAGTGCACACCCCACCCTGTGTCAGAGGTCGCAAGTCCTAGTTGATATCCCACTCTATCTCAGAGGTCACAAGTTTTAGTGCACATCCCACTTCATCTCAGAGGTCGCAAGTCCTAGTGCACATCACACCTTGTCTCAGAGGGCAGACGTCCTAGTGCATCCCACCCTCGCTCAGAGGTCACAAGTCCTAGTGAACATCCCACCCTGTCTCAGAGGTCACAAGTCCTAGTGCACATTCCTTTGTGTCTCAGAGGGCAGAGGTCCTGGTACATCCCACCCTGGCTCAGAGGTCACAAGTCCTAGTGCACACCTCACTCTGTCTCGGAGGTCACAAGACCTAGTGCACATCCCACCCTGGCTCAGAGGTCACAAGTCCTAGTGCACATCCCACCCTGGCTCAGAGGTCACAAGTCCTAATGCACATCCCGCTCTGTCTCAGAGGTCACAAGCCCTAGTGCACATCCCACCCCGGCTCAGAGGTCACAAGTCCTAGTGCACATCCCACCCTGGCTCAGAGGTCACAAGTCCTAGTGCACACCCCACGCTGTGTCAGAGGTCGCAAGTCCTAGTGGACATCCCACTCTGTCTCAGAGGTCACAAGTTTTAGTGCACATCCCTCTTTGTCTCAGAGGTCGCAAGTCCTAGTGCGCATCCCACCCTGTCTCAGAGGGCAGACGTCCTAGTGCATCCCACCCTCACTCAGAGGTCACAAGTCTTAGTGCATCCCGCCCTGTGTCAGAGGTCGCAAGTCCTAGTGGACATACCGCTTTGTCTCAGAGGTCACAAGTTTTAGTACACATCCCACTAAATCTCAGAGGTCAAAGTCCTAGTGTATATACCATCCTGGCTCAAAGGTCACACGTCCTAGTGCACATCCCATCCTGTCTCAGAGGCCACAAATCCTAGTGAACATCCCACCCTGTCTCAGAGGTCACAAGTCCTAGTGCACATTCCTTTGTGTCTCAGAGGGCAGAGGTCCTGGTACATCCCACCCTGGCTCAGAGGTCACACGTCCTAGTGCACACCTCACTCTGTCTCGGAGGTCACAAGTCCTAGTGCACATCCCACCTTGGCTCAGAGGTCACAAGTCCTAGTGCACATCCCACCCTGGCTCAGAGGTCACAAGTCCTAATGCACATCCCGCTCTGTCTCAGAGGTCACAAGCCCTAGTGCACATCCCACCCCGGCTCAGAGGTCACAAGTCCTAGTGCACATCCCACCCTGGCTCAGAGGTCACAAGTCCTAGTGCACACCCCACGCTGTGTCAGAGGTCGCAAGTCCTAGTGGACATCCCACTCTGTCTCAGAGGTCACAAGTTTTAGTGCACATCCCTCTTTGTCTCAGAGGTCGCAAGTCCTAGTGCACATCCCACCCTGTCTCAGAGGGCAGACGTCCTAGTGCATCCCACCCTCACTCAGGTCACAATTCTTAGTGCATCCCGCCCTGTGTCAGAGGTCGCAAGTCCTAGTGGACATACCACTCTGTCTCAGAGGTCACAAGTTTTAGTGCACATCCCACTAAATCTCAGAGGTCAAAGTCCTAGTGCATATACCATCCTGGCTCAGAGGTCACAAGTCCTAGTGCATATCCCACCCTGGCTCAGAGGTCACAAGTCCTAGTGCACATATCACTCTCGCTCAGATGTCACAAGTCCTGGTGTGCCTCCCACCCTCGCTCAGAGGTCACAAGTCCTAGTGCGTATCCCACCCTTGTTCAGAGGTCACAACTCCTAGTGTGCATCCCACCCTGTCTCAAAGGTCACAAGTCCTAGTGCACATCCCACCCTTTCTCAGAGGTCACAAGTCCTAGTGCACATCCCACCCTGTCTCAGAGGTCACAAGTCCTAGTGTGCCTCCCACCCTGGCTCAGAGGTCACAAGTCCTTGTGCGCATCCCAACCTCGCTCAGAGGTCACAAGTCCTAGTGTGCATCCCACCCTGTCTCAGAGGTCACAAGTCCTAGTGCACATCCCACCCTGTCTCAGAGGTCACAAATCCTAGTGCACATCCGACCCTGTCTCAGAGGGCAGAGGTCCTGGTACATCTCAACCTGGCTCAGAGGTCACAAGTCCTAGTGCACATCCCACTCTGTCTCAGAGGTCACAAGTCCTAGTGCATATCCCACCCTGGCTCAGAGGTCACAAGTCCTAGTGCACATCCCACTCTCGCTCAGATGTCACAAGTCCTAGTGTGCCTCTCACCCTCGCTCAGATGTCTCAAGTCCAGGTGCGTATCCCACCCTTGTTCAGAGGTCACAACTCCTAGTGTGCATCCCACCCTGTCTCAGAGGTCACAAGTCCTAGTGCACATCCCACCCTGTCTCAGAGGTCACAAGTCTTAGTGCACATTCCTTTGTGTCTCAGACGGCAGAGGTCCTGGTATATCCCATACTGGCTCAGAGGTCAAAAGTCCTAGTGCACATCCCACTCTGTCTCGGAGGTCACAAGTCCTAGTGCACATCCCACCCTGGCTCAGAGGTCACACGTCCTAGTGCACACCCCACCCTGGCTCAGAGGTCACAAGTCCTAATGCACATCCGACTCTGTCTCAGAGGTCACAACTCCTAGTGCACATCCCACCCCGGCTCAGAGGTCATAAGTCCTAGTGCACATCCCACCCTGGCTCAGAGGTCACAAGTCCTAGTGAACACCCCACCCTGTGTCAGAGGTCGCAAGTCCTAGTGGACATCCCACTCTATCTCAGAGGTCACAAGTTTTAGTGCACATCCCACTTTGTCTCAGAGGTCGCAGGTCCTAGTGCACATCCCACCCTGTCTCAGAGGGCAGACGTCCTAGTGCATCTCACACTCACTCAGAGGTCCCAAGTCCTAGTGCATCCCACCCTGTGTCAGAGGTCGCAAGTCCTAGTGGACATACCACTCTGTCTCAGAGGTCACAAGTTTTAGTGCACATCCCTTTTTGTCTCAGAGGTCAGAAGTCCTAGTGCATATCCCACCCTGGCTCAGAGGTCACAAGTCCTAGAGCACATCCCACTCTTGCTCAGATGTCACTAGTCCTAGTGTGCCTCCCACCCTCGCTCAGAGGTCACAAGTCCTAGTGCGTATCCCACCCTTGTTCAGAGGTCACAAGTCCTAGTGTGCATCCCACCCTGTCTCAGAGGTCACAAGTCCTAGTGCACATTCCACCCTCGCTCAGAGGTCACAGTCCTAGTGCGTATCCCACCCTTGTTCAGAGGTCACAAGTCCTAGTGTGCATCCCACCCTGTCTCAGAGGTCACAAGTCCTTGTGCACATCCCACCTGTCTCAGAGGTCACAAGTCCTAGTGCACATTTCTTTGTGTCTCAGAGGGCAGAGGTCCTGGTAAATCCCACCCTGGCTCAGAGGTCACAAGTCCTAGTGTGCATCCCACCCTCGCTCAGAAGTCACAAGTCCTAGTTTGCATTCCACCCTCGCTCAGAGGTCACAAGTCCTAGTGCGCATCCAACGCTGTCTCAGAGGTCACAAGTCCTAGTGCACATCCCACCCTGTCTCAGAGGTCACAAGTCCTAGTGCACACCCCACCCTGTTTTAGAGGTCGCAAGTCCTAGTTGATATCCCACTCTATCTCAGAGGTCACAAGTTTTAGTGCACATCCCACTTCATCTCAGAGGTCGCAAGTCCTAGTGCACATCCCACCTTGTCTCAGAGGGCAGACGTCCTAGTGCATCCCACCCTCGCTCAGAGGTTACAAGTCCTAGTGTGCATCCCACCCTGTCTCAGAGGTCACAAGTCCTAGTGAACATCCCACCCTGTCTCAGAGGTCACAAGTCCTAGTGAACATTCCTTTGTGTCTCAGAGGGCAGAGGTCCTGGTACATCCCACCCTGGCTCAGAGGTCACAAGTCCTAGTGCACACCTCACTCTGTCTCGGAGGTCACAAGACCTAGTGCACATCCCACCCTGGCTCAGAGGTCACAAGTCCTAGTGCACATCCCACCCTGGCTCAGAGGTCACAAGTCCTAATGCACATCCCGCTCTGTCTCAGAGGTCACAAGCCCTAGTGCACATCCCACCCCGGCTCAGAGGTCACAAGTCCTAGTGCACATCCCACCCTGGCTCAGAGGTCACAAGTCCTAGTGCACACCCCACGCTGTGTCAGAGGTCGCAAGTCCTAGTGGACATCCCACTCTGTCTCAGAGGTCACAAGTTTTAGTGCACATCCCTCTTTGTCTCAGAGGTCGCAAGTCCTAGTGCACATCCCACCCTGTCTCAGAGGGCAGACGTCCTAGTGCATCCCACCCTCACTCAGAGGTCACAAGTCTTAGTGCATCCCGCCCTGTGTCAGAGGTCGCAAGTCCTAGTGGACATACCGCTCTGTCTCAGAGGTCACAAGTTTTAGTGCACATCCCACTAAATCTCAGAGGTCAAAGTCCTAGTGTATATACCATCCTGGCTCAAAGGTCACACGTCCTAGTGCACATCCCATCCTGTCTCAGAGGCCACAAATCCTAGTGAACATCCCACCCTGTCTCAGAGGTCACAAGTCCTAGTGCACATTCCTTTGTGTCTCAGAGGGCAGAGGTCCTGGTACATCCCACCCTGGCTCAGAGGTCACACGTCCTAGTGCACACCTCACTCTGTCTCGGAGGTCACAAGTCCTAGTGCACATCCCACCTTGGCTCAGAGGTCACAAGTCCTAGTGCACATCCCACCCTGGCTCAGAGGTCACAAGTCCTAATGCACATCCCGCTCTGTCTCAGAGGTCACAAGCCCTAGTGCACATCCCACCCCGGCTCAGAGGTCACAAGTCCTAGTGCACATCCCACCCTGGCTCAGAGGTCACAAGTCCTAGTGCACACCCCACGCTGTGTCAGAGGTTGCAAGTCCTAGTGGACATCCCACTCTGTCTCAGAGGTCACAAGTTTTAGTGCACATCCCTCTTTGTCTCAGAGGTCGCAAGTCCTAGTGCACATCCCACCCTGTCTCAGAGGGCAGACGTCCTAGTGCATCCCACCCTCACTCAGAGGTCACAAGTCTTAGTGCATCCCGCCCTTTGTCAGAGGTCGCAAGTCCTAGTGGACATACCACTCTGTCTCAGAGGTCACAAGTTTTAGTGCACATCCCACTAAATCTCAGAGGTCAAAGTCCTAGTGCATATACCATCCTGGCTCAGAGGTCACAAGTCCTAGTGCATATCCCACCCTGGCTCAGAGGTCACAAGTCCTAGTGCACATATCACTCTCGCTCAGATGTCACAAGTCCTGGTGTGCCTCCCACCCTCGCTCAGAGGTCACAAGTCCTAGTGCGTATCCCACCCTTGTTCAGAGGTCACAACTCCTAGTGTGCATCCCACCCTGTCTCAAAGGTCACAAGTCCTAGTGCACATCCCACCCTTTCTCAGAGGTCACAAGTCCTAGTGCACATCCCACCCTGTCTCAGAGGTCACAAGTCCTAGTGTGCCTCCCACCCTGGCTCAGAGGTCACAAGTCCTTGTGCGCATCCCAACCTCGCTCAGAGGTCACAAGTCCTAGTGTGCATCCCACCCTGTCTCAGAGGTCACAAGTCCTAGTGCACATCCCACCCTGTCTCAGAGGTCACAAATCCTAGTGCAAATCCGACCCTGTCTCAGAGGGCAGAGGTCCTGGTACATCTCAACCTGGCTCAGAGGTCACAAGTCCTAGTGCACATCCCACTCTGTCTCAGAGGTCACAAGTCCTAGTGCATATCCCACCCTGGCTCAGAGGTCACAAGTCCTAGTGCACATCCCACTCTCGCTCAGATGTCACAAGTCCTAGTGTGCCTCTCACCCTCGCTCAGATGTCTCAAGTCCAGGTGCGTATCCCACCCTTGTTCAGAGGTCACAACTCCTAGTGTGCATCCCACCCTGTCTCAGAGGTCACAAGTCCTAGTGCACATCCCACCCTGTCTCAGAGGTCACAAGTCTTAGTGCACATTCCTTTGTGTCTCAGACGGCAGAGGTCCTGGTATATCCCATACTGGCTCAGAGGTCAAAAGTCCTAGTGCACATCCCACTCTGTCTCGGAGGTCACAAGTCCTAGTGCACATCCCACCCTGGCTCAGAGGTCACACGTCCTAGTGCACACCCCACCCTGGCTCAGAGGTCACAAGTCCTAATGCACATCCGACTCTGTCTCAGAGGTCACAACTCCTAGTGCACATCCCACCCCGGCTCAGAGGTCATAAGTCCTAGTGCACATCCCACCCTGGCTCAGAGGTCACAAGTCCTAGTGAACACCCCACCCTGTGTCAGAGGTCGCAAGTCCTAGTGGACATCCCACTCTATCTCAGAGGTCACAAGTTTTAGTGCACATCCCACTTTGTCTCAGAGGTCGCAGGTCCTAGTGCACATCCCACCCTGTCTCAGAGGGCAGACGTCCTAGTGCATCTCACACTCACTCAGAGGTCCCAAGTCCTAGTGCATCCCACCCTGTGTCAGAGGTCGCAAGTCCTAGTGGACATACCACTCTGTCTCAGAGGTCACAAGTTTTAGTGCACATCCCTTTTTGTCTCAGAGGTCAGAAGTCCTAGTGCATATCCCACCCTGGCTCAGAGGTCACAAGTCCTAGAGCACATCCCACTCTTGCTCAGATGTCACTAGTCCTAGTGTGCCTCCCACCCTCGCTCAGAGGTCACAAGTCCTAGTGCGTATCCCACCCTTGTTCAGAGGTCACAAGTCCTAGTGTGCATCCCACCCTGTCTCAGAGGTCACAAGTCCTAGTGCACATTCCACCCTCGCTCAGAGGTCACAGTCCTAGTGCGTATCCCACCCTTGTTCAGAGGTCACAAGTCCTAGTGTGCATCCCACCCTGTCTCAGAGGTCACAAGTCCTTGTGCACATCCCACCTGTCTCAGAGGTCACAAGTCCTAGTGCACATTTCTTTGTGTCTCAGAGGGCAGAGGTCCTGGTAAATCCCACCCTGGCTCAGAGGTCACAAGTCCTAGTGCACATCCCACCATGGCTCAGAGGTCACAGGTCCTAATTCACATCCCACCCTGTCTCAGAGGTCACAAGTCCTAGTGCACATCCCACCCTGGCTCAGAGGCCAAAAGTCCTAGTGCACATCCCACCCTGGCTCAGAGGTCACAAGTCCTAGTGCACACCCCGCCCTGTGTCAGAAGTCACAAGTCCTAGTGGACATCCCACTCTCTCTCAGAGGTCACAAGTTTGAGTGCACATCCCACTTTGTCCCAGAGGTCGCAAGTCCTAGTGCACATCCCACCCTGTGTCAGAGGGCAGACGTCCTAGTGCATCCAACCCTCACTCAGAGGTCACAAGTCCTAGTGCATCCCACCCTGTGTCAGAGGTCGCAAGTCCTAGTGCACATCCCACTCTGTCTCAGAGGTCTCAAGTTTTAGTGTACATCCCACTTTGTCTCAGAGATCAGAAGTCTTGGTGCACATCCCACCTTGTCTCAGAGGGCAGACGTCCTAGTGCATCCCACCCTCGCTCGGAGGTTACACGTCCTAGTGCACATCCCACCCTGTCTCCGAGGTCACAAGTCCTAGTGCACATCCCACCCTGGCTGAGAGGTCACAAGTCCTAATGCACATCCCTCTCTGTCTCAGAGATCACAAGTCCTAGTGCACATCCCACCCCGGCTCAGAGGTCACAAGTCCTAGTGCACACCCCACCCTGTGTCAGAGTTCGCAAGTCCTAGTTGATATCCCACTCTATCTCAGAGAACACAAGTTTTAGTGCACATCCCACTTCATCTCAGAGGTCGCAAGTCCTAGTGCACATCCCACCTTGTCTCAGAGGGCAGACGTCCTAGTGCATCCCACCCTCGCTCAGAGGTTACAAGTCCTAGTGCACATCCCACCCTGTCTCAGAGGTCACAAGTCCTAGTGCGCATCCCACCCTGGCTCAGAGGTCACAAATCCTAGTGCGCATCCCACCTTCGCTCATAGGTCACAAGTCCTAGTGTGCATCCCACCCTGTATCAGAGGTCACATGTCCTAGTGCACATCCCACCCTGTCTCAGAGGTCACAAATCCTAGTGCATATCCCACCGTATCTCAGAGCTCACATGTCCTAGTGCACATCCCACTGTGTCTCAGAGGTCACAAGTCCTAGTGCACATCCCACCCTGGCTCAGAGGTCACAAGTTCTAGTGCGCATCCCACCCTTGCTCCGAGGTCACAAGTCCTAGTGCACATCCCACCTTTGCTCAGAGGTCACAAGTCCTAGTGTGCATCCCACCCTGTCTCAGAGGTCACAAGTTTTAGTGCACATCCCACTTTGTCTCAGAGGTCGCAAGTCCTAGTGCACATCCCACCCTGTCTCAGAGGGCAGATGTCCTAGTGCATCCCACCCTCACTCAGAGGTCACAAGTCCTAGTTCATCCCACCCTGTGTCAGAGGTCGCAAGTCCTAGTGGACATCCCACTCTGTCTCAGAGGTCACAAGTCCTAGTGCACATCCCACCCTGTCTCAGAGGTCACAAGTCCTAGTGCGCATCCCACCCTTGCTCAGAGGTCACAAGTCCTAGTGCGCATACCACCCTTGCTCAGAGGTCACAAGCCCTAGTGTGCATCCTACGCTCGCTCAGAAGTCATAAGTCATATTTTGCATCCCACCCTGTCTCAGAGGTCACAAGTCCTAGTGCACATTCCACACTGTCTCAGAGGGCAGAGGTCCTAGTGCACAACCCACCCTGTCTCAGAGGTCACAAACCCTAGTGCACATCCCACTCCGTCTCAGAGGTCACAAGTCCTAGTGCACATCCCACCCTCGCTCAGAGGTCACAAGCCCTAGTGCACATCCCACCCTGTCTCAGAGGTCACAGGTCCTTGTGCACATACCACCTTGGCTCAGAGGTCACAAGTCCTAGTGCACATTCCACCCTCGCTCAGAGGTCACAAGTCCTAGTGCACATCCCACCTTGTCTCAGAGGTCACAAGTCCTAGTGCACATCCTACCCTGGCTCAGAGGTCACAAGTCCTAATGCACATCCCACTCTGTCTCAGAGATCACAAGTCCTAGTGCACATCCCACCCCGGCTCAGAGGTCACAAGTCCCAGTGCACATCCCACCCTGGCTCAGAGGTCACAAGTCCTAGTGCACACCCCACCCTGTGTCAGAGGTCGCAAGTCCTAGTGGACATCCCACTCGGTCTCAGAGGTCACAAGTTTTAGTGCACATTCCACTTTGTCTCAGAGGTCAGAAGTCCTAGTGCACATCCCACCCTGTCTCAGAGGGCAGACGTCCTAGTGCATCCCACCCTCGCTCAGAGGTTAAAAGTCCTAGTGCACATCCCACCCTGTCTCAGAGGTCACAAATCCTAGTGCACATCCCACTCTGTCTCAGAGGTCACAAGTCCTAGTGCACATCCCACCCTCGCTCAGAGGTCACAAGCCCTAGTGCACATCCCACCCTGTCTCAGAGGTCACAAGTCCTAGTGCACATACCACCCTGGCTCAGAGGTCACAAGTCCTAGTGCACATTCCACCCTCACTCAGAGATCACTAGTCCTAGTGCACATCCCACCTTGTCTCAGAGGTCACAAGTCCTAGTGCACATCCTACCCTGGCTCAGAGGTCACAAGTCCTAATGCACATCCCACTCTGTCTCAGAGATCACAAGTCCTAGTGCACATCCTACCCCGGCTCAGAGGTCACAAGTCCTAGTGCACATCCCACCCTGTCTCAGAGGTCACAAGTCCTAGTGCACACCCCACCCTGTGTCAGAGGTCGCAATTCCTAGTGGACATCACACTCTGTCTCAGAGGTCACAAGTTTTAGTGCACATCCCACTTTGTCTCAGAGGTCGCAAGTCCTAGTGCACATCCCACCCTGTCTCAGAGGGCACTCGTCCTAGTGCATTCCACCCTCACTCAGAGGTTAAAAGTCCTAGTGCACATCCCACCCTGTCTCAGAGGTCACAAGTCCTAGTGCGCATCCCACCCTGGCTCAGAGGTCACAAGTTCTAGTGGGCATCCCACCTTCGCTCAGAGGTCACAAGTCCTAGTGTGCATCCCACCCTGTCTCAGAGGTCACAAGTTTTAGTGCACATCCCACTTTGTCTCAGAGGTCGCAAGTCCTAGTGCACATCCCACCCTGTCTCAGAGGTTAGACGTCCTAGTGCATCCCACCCTGTGTCAGAGGCCACAAGTCCTAGTGAACAACCCACTCGGTCTCAGAGTTCACAAGTTTTAGTGCACATCCCACTTTGTCTCAGAGGTCAGAAGTCCTAGTGCACATCCCACCCTGTCTCAGAGGGCAGACGTCCTAGTGCATCCCACCCTCGCTCAGAGGTTAAAAGTCCTAGTGCACATCCCTCCCTGTCTCAGAGGTCACAAGTCCTAGTGCGCATCCCATCCTGGCTCAGAGGTCACAAGTCCTAGTGTGCATCCCACCTTCGCTCAGAGGTCACAAGTCCTAGTGTGCATCCCACCCTGTCTCAGAGGTCACATGTCCTAGTGCACATCCCACCCTGTCTCAGAGGTCACAAATCCTAGTGCACATCCCTCCATATCTCAGAGCTCACAAGTCCTAGTGCACATCCCACTCTGTCTCAAAGGTCACAATTCCTAGTGCACATCCCACCCTGGCTCAAAGGTCACAAGTCCTAGTGCGCATCCCACCCTCGCTCAGAGGTCACAAGTCCTAGTGCACATACCACCCTGGCTCAGAGGTCACAAGTCCTAGTGCGCATCCCACCCTTGCTCAGAGGTCACAAGCCCTAGTGTGCATCCCACGCTCGCTCAGAGGTCACAAGTCCTATTGTGCATCCCACCCTGTCTCAGAGGTCACAAGTCCTAGTGCACATCCCACACTGTCTCAGAGGGCAGAGGTCCTAGTGCACAACCCACCCTGTCTCAGAGGTCACAAATCCTAGTGCACATCCCACTCTGTCTCGGAGGTCACATGTCCTAGGGCACATCCCACCCTCGCTCAAAGGTCACAAGTCCTAGTGCACATCCCACCCTGTCTCAGAGGTCACAAGTCCTAGTGCACATACCACCCTGGCTCAGCGGTCACAAGTCCTAGTGCACATTCCACCCTCGCTCAGAGGTCACAAGTCCTAGTGCACATCCCACCCTCGCTCAGAGGTCAAAAGTCCTCATGCACATCTCACCCTGTCTCAGAGGTCACAAGTCCTCGTGCATATCCCACCCTGTCTCAGAGGTCACAAGTACTAGTGCACATCCCACCCTGTCTCAGAGGTCACAAGCCTAGTGCACATCCCACCCTGGCTCAGAGGTCAAAAGTTCTAGTGTGCATCCCACCCTCGCTCAGAAGTCACAAGTCCTAGTTTGCATTCCACCCTCGCTCAGAGGTCACAAGTCCTAGTGCGCATCCAACCCTGTCTCAGAGGTCAGAAGTCCTAGTGCGCATCCCACCCTGTCTCAGAGGTCAGAAGTCCTAGTGCACATCCCACCCTGGCTCAGAGGTCACAAGTCCTCGTGCACATACCACCCTGTCTCAGAGTTCACAAGTCCTAGTGCACATCCCACCCTCGCTCAGAGGTCAAACGTCCTCGTGCACATCCCACCCTGTCTCAGAGGTCACAAGTCCTCGTGCACATCCCACTCTGTCTCAGAGGTCACAAGTCCTAGTGCACATCCCACCCTAGCACAGAGGTCACAATTCCTCATGCACATCCTACCCTATCTCAGAGGCCACAAGTCCTAGTGCACATCCCACCCTAAGAGGTCACAAGTCCTAGTGCACATCCCACCCTGGCTCAGAGGTCACAAGTCCTAGTGCGCATCCCACCCTCGCTCAGAGGTCACAAGTCCTAGTGTGCATCCCACCCTCGATCAGAGGTCACAAGTCCTAGTGCGCATCCCACCCTTGCTCAGAGGTCACAAGCCCTAGTGTGCATCCCACGCTCGCTCAGAGGTCACAAGTCCTAGTGCACATCCCATCCTGTCTCAGAGGTCACAAGTCCTAGTGCACATACCACCCTGGCTCAGCGGTCACAAGTCCTAGTGCACATTCCACCCTCGCTCAGAGGTCACAAGTCCTAGTGCACATCCCACCCTCGCTCAGAGGTCAAAAGTCCTCGTGCACATCTCACCCTGTCTCAGAGGTCACAAGTACTCGTGCACATCCCACCCTGTCTCAGAGGTCACAAGTACTAGTGCACATCCCACCCTGTTTCAGAGATCACAAGCCTAGTGCACATCCCACCCTGGTTCAGAGGTCACAAGTCCTAGTGCACATCCCACCCTCGCTCAGAGGTGACAAGTTCTAGTGTGCATCCCACCCTCGCTCAGAAGTCACAAGTCCTAGTTTGCATTCCACCCTCGCTCAGAGGTCACAAGTCCTAGTGCGCATCCAACCCTGTCTCAGAGGTCAGAAGTCCTAGTGCACATCCCACCCTGTCTCAGAGGTCACAAGTCCTAGTGCACATCCCACCCTGGCTCAGAGGTCACAAGTCCTCGTGCACATACCACCCTGTCTCGGAGGTCACAAGTCCTCGTGCACATCCCACTCTGTCTCAGAGGTCACAAGTCCTAGTGCACATCCCACCCTAGCACAGAGGTCACAATTCCTCATGCACATCCTACCCTATCTCAGAGGTCACAAGTCCTAGTGCACATCCCACCCTAAGAGGTCACAAGTCCTAGTGCACATCCCACCCTGGCTCAGAGGTCACAAGTCCTAGTGAGCATCCCACCCTCGTTAAGAGGTCACAAGTCCTAGTGTGCATCCCACCCTCGCTCAGAGGTCACAAGTCCTAGTGCGCATCCCACCCTTGCTCAGAGGTCACAAGCCCTAGTGTGCATCCCACGCTCGCTCAGAGGTCACAAGTCCTATTGTGCATCCCACCCTGTCTCAGAGGTCACAAGTCCTAGTGCACATCCCACACTGTCTCAGAGGGCAGAGGTCCTAGTGCACAACCCACCCTGTCTCAGAGGTCACAAGTCCTAGTGCACATCCCACGCTCGCTCAGAGGTCAAACGTCCTCGTGCACATCCCACCCAGTCTCAGAGGTCACAAGTCCTCGTGCACATCCCACTCTGTCTCAGAGGTCACAAGTCCTAGTGCACATCCCACCCTAGCACAGAGGTCACAATTCCTCATGCACATCCTACCCTATCTCAGAGGCCACAAGTCCTAGTGCACATCCCACCCTAAGAGGTCACAAGTCCTAGTGCACATCCCACCCTGGCTCAGAGGTCGCAAGTCCTAGTGCACATCCCACCCTGTCTCAGAGGGCACTCGTCCTAGTGCATTCCACCCTCACTCAGAGGTTAAAAGTCCTAGTGCACATCCCACCCTGTCTCAGAGGTTACAAGTCCTAGTGCGCATCCCACCCTGGCTCAGAGGTCACAAGTTCTAGTGCGCATCCCACCTTCGCTCAGAGGTCACAAGTCCTAGTGTGCATCCCACCCTGTCTCAGAGGTCACAAGTTTTAGTGCACATCCCACTTTGTCTCAGAGGTCGCAAGTCCTAGTGCACATCCCACCCTGTCTCAGAGGTTAGATGTCCTAGTGCATCCCACCCTGTGTCAGAGGCCGCAAGTCCTAGTGAACATCCCACTCGGTCTCAGAGGTCACAAGTTTTAGTGCACATCCCACTTTGTCTCAGAGGTCAGAAGTCCTAGTGCACATCCCACCCTGTCTCAGAGGGCAGACGTCCTAGTGCATCCCACCCTCGCTCAGAGGTTAAAAGTCCTAGTGCACATCCCTCCCTGTCTCAGAGGTCACACGTCCTAGTGCACATCCCATCCTGGCTCAGAGGTCACAAGTCCTAGTGTGCATCCCACCTTCGCTCAGAGGTCACAAGTCCTAGTGTGCATCCCACCCTGTCTCAGAGGTCACAAGTCCTAGTGCACATCCCACCCTGTCTCAGAGGTCACAAATCCTAGTGCACATCCCTCCGTATCTCAGAGCTCACAAGTCCTAGTGCACATCCCACTCTGTCTCAAAGGTCAGAATTCCTAGTGCACATCCCACCCTGGCTCAAAGGTCACAAGTCCTAGTGCGCATCCCACCCTCGCTCAGAGGTCACAAGTCCTAGTGCACATACCACCCTGGCTCAGAGGTCACAAGTCCTAGTGCGCATCCCACCCTTGCTCAGAGGTCACAAGCCCTAGTGTGCATCCCACGCTCGCTCAGAGGTCACAAGTCCTATTGTGCATCCCACCCTGTCTCAGAGGTCACAAGTCCTAGTGCACATCCCACACTGCCTCAGAGGGCAGAGGTCCTAGTGCACAACCCACCCTGTCTCAGAGGTCACAAATCCTAGTGCACATCCCACTCTGTCTCGGAGGTCACATGTCCTAGGGCACATCCCACCCTCGCTCAAAGGTCACAAGTCCTAGTGCACATCCCACCCTGTCTCAGAGGTCACAAGTCCTAGTGCACATACCACCCTGGCTCAGCGGTCACAAGTCCTAGTGCACATTCCACCCTCGCTCAGAGGTCACAAGTCCTAGTGCACATCCCACCCTCGCTCAGAGGTCAAAAGTCCTCATGCACATCTCACCCTGTCTCAGAGGTCACAAGTCCTCGTGCACATCCCACCCTGTCTCAGAGGTCACAAATACTAGTGCACATCCCACCCTGTCTCAGAGGTCACAAGCCTAGTGCACATCCCACCCTGGCTCAGAGGTCAAAAGTTCTAGTGCACATCCCACCCTCGCTCAGAGGTGACAAGTTCTAGTGTGCATCCCACCCTCGCTCAGAAGTCACAAGTCCTAGTTTGCATTCCACCCTCGCTCACAGGTCACAAGTCCTAGTGCGCATCCAACCCTGTCTCAGAGGTCAGAAGTCCTAGTGCGCATCCCACCCTGTCTCAGAGGTCAGAAGTCCTAGTGAACATCCCACCCTGGCTCAGAGGTCACAAGTCCTCGTGCACATACCACCCTGTCTCAGAGGTCACAAGTCCTAGTGCACATCCCACCCTCGCTCAGAGGTCAAACGTCCTCGTGCACATCCCACCCTGTCTCAGAGGTCACAAGTCCTCGTGCACATCCCACTCTGTATCAGAGGTCACAAGTCCTAGTGCACATCCCACCCTAGCACAGAGGTCACAATTCCTCATGCACATCCTACCCTATCTCAGAGGCCACAAGTCCTAGTGCACATCCCACCCTAAGAGGTCACAAGTCCTAGTGCACATCCCATGCTGGCTCAGAGGTCACAAGTCCTAGTGCGCATCCCACCCTCGCTCAGAGGTCACAAGTCCTAGTGTGCATCCCACCCTCGATCAGAGGTCACAAGTCCTAGTGCGCATCCCACCCTTGCTCAGAGGTCACAAGCCCTAGTGTGCATCCCACGCTCGCTCAGAGGTCACAAGTCCTAGTGCACATCCCATCCTGTCTCAGAGGTCACAAGTCCTAGTGCACATACCACCCTGGCTCAGCGGTCACAAGTCCTAGTGCACATTCCACCCTCGCTCAGTGGTCACAAGTCCTAGTGCACATCCCACCCTCGCTCAGAGGTCAAAAGTCCTCGTGCACATCTCACCCTGTCTCAGAGGTCACAAGTCCTCGTGCACATCCCACCCTGTCTCAGAGGTCACAAGTACTAGTGCACATCCCACCCTGTCTCAGAGGTCACAAGCCTAGTGCACATCCCACCCTGGTTCAGAGGTCACAAGTCCTAGTGCACATCCCACCCTCGCTCAGAGGTGACAAGTTCTAGTGTGCATCCCACCCTCGCTCAGAAGTCACAAGTCCTAGTTTGCATTCCACCCTCGCTCAGAGGTCACAAGTCCTAGTGCGCATCCAACCCTGTCTCAGAGGTCAGAAGGCCTAGTGCACATCCCACCCTGTCTCAGAGGTCACAAGTCCTAGTGCACATCCCACCCTGGCTCAGAGGTCACAAGTCCTCGTGCACATACACCCTGTCTCGGAGGTCACAAGTCCTCGTGCACATCCCACTCTGTCTCAGAGGTCACAAGTCCTAGTGCACATCCCACCCTAGCACAGAGGTCACAATTCCTCATGCACATCCTACCCTATCTCAGAGGTCACAAGTCCTAGTGCACATCCCACCCAAAGAGGTCACAAGTCCTAGTGCACATCCCACCCTGGCTCAGAGGTCACAAGTCCTAGTGAGCATCCCACCCTCGCTCAGAGGTCACAAGTCCTAGTGTGCATCCCACCCTCGCTCAGAGGTCACAAGTCCTAGTGCGCATCCCACCCTTGCTCAGAGGTCACAAGCCCTAGTGTGCATCCCACGCTCGTTCAGAGGTCACAAGTCCTATTGTGCATCCCACCCTGTCTCAGAGGTCACAAGTCCTAGTGCACATCCCACACTGTCTCAGAGGGCAGAGGTCCTAGTGCACAATCCACCCTGTCTCAGAGGTCACAAGTCCTAGTGCACATCCCACACTGTCTCAGAGGGCAGAGGTCCTAGTGCAAAACCCACCCTGTCTCAGAGGTCACAAGTCCTAGTGCACATCCCACCCTGTGTTAGACGGACCGGGAGGGTCGGCCGAGTATCAGGGGAGAGGTCTCCAGCGATCGTACAGACAAGTAACTTCCCCCCCACAGACGGACACCACACAAGGATAAGGTTAAACGATACTTTATCAGCAATTCTTCGAGTACGGTTAAATGGTACAAGGAGGTCTGGACTCAGGGGTCCCCTCGGTTCGAGTCTCTGGTGGGGAAAAGGGGTAGCGGGACAGTCTTGTTACCAAATGGGTGGATGGATAGCTCTCAATCCTCGAGCTCGGCGTTCTAGATGATCGGGCCGCGGCGGAGCCAGCAGGTCCCGAGATGATCGAAGGTAGCGACGGTCCGCGGCGGAGCCAGCAGGTCCCGATGAAGATGGTGGTTACAAACGGTCCGCGGCCACGCCAGCAGGTCCCGACGACGATGAAGGTTTCAGAAGGTTGCCGCAGCGCCAGCAGGCAGGACGATAGTTCGCAAGGCAGGGCTACGGCAGCGCCAGTAGTCCGTCAAGGATGAGTTCTTCTCTGCGTCTCTCGACTCCAGGATACAACTGCCTTCCTGCTCTGAAGCTTCCTCAGTTATAGGGCTGATGCCCTTTGATGTCCGGACCCTCGCACTTGGAGGTCGGGAGGTCCGGGATGAGGGAGTCCAGACACCCAGCAGGGGGGTGGAGCCAGCGCCCGGGGGAGCTGGAAGCGAGCGGTACCTGGCGGGGGAGAGCCATCAACACCTCTTTCTCCCATTGACCTGCCAAGTAGTCCACTCACCTCCTGGGTGGATGGTGGTGCCGGGATGTCTGAGACCTGGCCAGGCCCAGGGTTAGGGTCGATCGGAGGCCACGCGGCCTCGTGGTGCAGGGTCCAAGATGGCGCCCAGGTCGGGCGCGCGGCCCAGGAGTGGATTGGGCCCACGAGGTCGAGATGTTCAGAGTCCGGGGTCCCAGAGGGGACGGAAGGGGACGGAAAACGTGAAGGGGTGGTGTGGAACACTGGAGGGACCGGGCTCGGGCCTGGTCGGGCAGAGGGGGAGCGGGCCCTTCATGTGGCCTGTCCAACATGCGTCCCCCCCAGCTGAAGGCGGGGAGAGTCACCCATCCTCTTGGGGACTCTCCTCGTCGAGGCGGAAAAAGCGTGACAGGCCATCCGCGTTGGCGTGGTCTTGCCCAGGTCGATGTTCCACAGTGAAGTCATCCCCTGTAGGGAGATAGACCAACGTAGTAGTTTTGGGTTCTCCCCCCGCATCTGCATCAGCCACCTCAGGGGTCGATGATCGGTCTGCACCCGAAAGTGTGTGCCAAAGAGGTAGGGCCGGAGCTTTTTGAGGGCCCATACCACGGCGAAGGCCTCCCTCTCGATGGTGCTCCAGCGTTGCTCTCGGGGCAGGAGTCGCCTGCTGATGAAGGCCACTGGCTGATCAAGGCCTTCGGGGTTCAATTGAGACAGGACCGCCCCAATGCCATGGTCAGAGGCATCCGTCTGGACGACGAATTCCCGGCTGTAGTCGGGGGCCTGGAGCACAGGGGCGGAGCACATGGCGGCCTTCAGTTGGTCGAAGGCTGTTTGACAATCTGGGGTCCAGTTGACCTTCTTTGGATGATTTTTGGACGTGAGTTCTGTGAGGGGCCCCACTATGCTACCATAGTCCTTCACGAACCGTCGGTAATAGCCCGTGAGTCCCAGAAAGGCGCGTACCTCGGTCTGGGTGGTGGGGGGCTGCCAGGACTGGATGGCGGCGATCTTGAGCTGCAGAGGGGCCACCAGGCCGCTTCCCACCTGGTGTCCGAGGTAGGTCACGGACCCCTGACCGATCTGGCATTTGCTGGCCTTGATCGTGAGACCAGCTCGCTGAAGGGCCTGTAGCACCTCTTGGAGGTGGTGGAGGTGGTCGGACCAGTGGTGGCTGTATACAGCGATGTCGTCTAGGTAGGCGGCGCTGAATCCTTCGAGCCCGGCCAAGACCTGATTAACGAGTCGCTGAAACGTTTCTGGGGCATTCTTCATGCCGAAGGGCATGACCTTGAAATGATAATGGCCGTCAGGAGTGGAAAACGCAGACCGTTCTTGGGCCCGGGGTGTGAGGCCGATCTGCCAGTAGCCCGCCGTCAGGTCGAAAATGCTGAGGTAGCGGGCAGCTCCCATGCGGTCGATTAGTTCATCTGCCCGGGGGATGGGATGTGCGTCTGTTCGGGTGACTGCATTCAAGCCCCGGTAGTCGACGCAGAACCGGAGTTCTGGCGTGGTGCCGGGGGTGGCTGCTTTGGGGACCAGTACTACTGGGCTGGCCCAGGGGCTGTCTGAGGGCTCAATGACCCCGAGCGTGAGCATCTTGGTTACTTCTTCCTGGATGCAGGCCCGTACCCGATCTGGTACGCGGTAGGCCCGGTGGCGGATAGGGGGGCTGTCCCCCGTGTCCACGTCGTGCACACACCAGGAGGTGACACCTGGGGTGAGGGAGAACAGGCTGGCGAACTGCAACAGAAGGTCTCGACATTCTTGGCGTTGTTGCAGGGTGAGCGTTTCCGAGAGCCGGACCCCGCCCATGGAGCCGTCTTTCTCTCGAGTCCGTAGGAGGTCAGGGAGGGGTTCGGAGTCTTCTTCGACCCCATTATCTGTGGCCATCAGGAGGCTGAGTTCTGAGCGCACGAAATGGGGTTTCAGTCTATTAGCGTGGAGGACCCGGAGGGGGTTCCGTGAAGATTCCAGGTCGATGAGATAGGTGACAGGGCCCTTGCGCTCGACTACTTTGAAGGGCCCCGTCCACTTGTCTTGCAGGGCGCATGGTTCGGTGGGGGACATCACCCATACTTGTTGGCCGGGTTCAAATTCAATGGAGGAGGCATTTTGGTCATACCACTTTTTCATGTCCTCTTGACTGGCCTCCAAGTTTGCTTTTGCCAGCTCTCTGAACCGTCGGGTCTGGTTGCGGAGGGTTAGGAGGTATTTGAAGACATCTGGAGGGTTCTTTAGAGGGGGCATTTCCCAGCCTTCTTTGACTAGGCTGAGCGGCCCGCGCACAGGGTGTCCATACAAGAGTTCAAACGGGCTGAAGCCGAGGGACTTCTGGGGGACCTCTCGATAGGCAAAGAGGAGGCACGGCAGTAGCACGTCCCACTGGCGACGGAGGGGCTCTTCCAACCCCCCAATCATCCCTTTGAGCGTGCGGTTGAACCGCTCAACGAGTCCGTTTCCTTGAGGGTGATAGGGGGTCGTGAATCGGTAGGTGACCCCACACTGTTGCCAGAGGGACCTCATATATTTTGAAATAAAGTTCGTGCCTCTGTCGCTGACGACTTCTCGGGGGAAACCCACACGGGAGAAGATCCCCATCAGGGCCCGGCCGACTACCGGGGCTGTCACAGTTCGCAGGGGAACAGCCTCAGGGTAGCGGGTGGCGTGGTCCACCAGTACCAGGATGAACCGATGTCCTTGTGCTGTACGGGGGTCCAGGGGCCCCACAATGTCTATCCCGACCCTCTCGAACGGGGTGGTGACCACTGGAAACGGTTGCAGGGGGACTTTTAATTTGCGGCCGCTCTTCCCACTGGCTTGGCACGTGGGGCAAGATCGGCAATGCTGGAGGACATCATTCCTCATTTTAGGCCAGAAGAAATGGGTCACTAGGCGGCTGTAAGTTTTGTCTTGACCCAGGTGTCCAGCCAGGGGGACATCGTGGGCCAGATTCAGCAAGAAGTCTCTGAAACGGAGGGGCACCACTAGCACTCGACTGGCCCCCAACTCCGCGATCTTTTGTTCACTGTATAGCAGATCATTGTCCCAATAGACCCAATGTGTTCCGGAGGTATCCCCTGCGCTCTGGGCGAGGGCTTGTTGGCGGAGTCCCTCGAGGGAGGGACAGGTCTTCTGCTCTTGGCGAAACTGTTCTTGGGTGGGCCCCCCATCTTGGTGCCACTGATCCAGGCCGGAAAGGTCTGGGGGTTGAGCGAGTCCCTCGGGGGCTTGTTCTGGGGGGACGGCACGGTCGGTGCCTTCTACGGGAGCGACCGGTGGAGGAGGTGCCGGCCATTCAGGTTCTTCGGGTTGGGGATTGGCACGGGCGGCCATGGACCGGGTGGTGACGCACGCCCAGTCCGGGATGCCTAACATCCCCAGGTGTTCCCTTCGTTCTTCGGCTGCCCACGGAGAGCTTTCAAGGTCATTCCCCAGGAGGCAGTCCACGGGGGCATCGTCTCGGACCGTCACCTTCAACATGCCGGAGACCCCTCCCCATTCGAAAGGGACGCAGGCCATCCGACACAGACTCTCCGAGTTGTCGGCTGAACGGACAGGGCAGAGGATATTTGGTAGGAACTGTTCTGGGGTCACCAGGTGACAGCGGAGGCTGTTACACTGGCCCCGGTGTCACGGAGGGCTTCGGCCCGGCGTCCGTTGATGCTCACCCATTGGCTGTACTTCCGGGTGTTAGCGGGTAGGGGGACCCGCGGAACCATGTCTTTCCCCCCTAAGCATGCTAGAGCCATGGCGGCTGGCTCCCATTCTTGATGCTCTTGCTCATATTCTTCCTGCTCCTCGGAGATCTGTTCTTCCCCCAGGGCAGCAGCAGCCACCTGGTGGGGTCTTGGGCTCTGGTACTGTGGGCAACTTGGGTCGTTTGCATAGTGGCCTACTCGTTGGCATCGGTGACACGTGACATTGGCTCTGTATCCCGGTCGTGCCGGGGTGCTGCCCCGGTTGGCCGGGGGGGTGGTGCTGGTAGCGGGGGTGGCCGGAGCGTTGTCTTTTCCTCGTCCTTGGCCCCCTCCTCCTCCTCGGGGACGGTGCTGACCGTGGTTGTTCCGGTTCTGTTCATAGGATCCATTTCGGCTCACTCTGGTGATTTCCCACCGGTCAGCCTCGGCGGCGAGCTGCCGTGGATCAGTCAATTTGCTGTCGAGGAGGTGCTGCCGGAGCTCGATGAAGCAATTGTTTGATAGATGCTCCCACACCATGAGATTGAAGAGCTGTTCGTAAGTGGTGACATTGCTCCCTTTGATCCAACCCTCAAAGGCTCGGCTGAAATAGTTCACGTAGTCCACCCAAGTTGTACCCGGGATGCGGGTGCAGTCTCGGAACCTCTGACGGTACATCTCGGGTGTGAGCCCATAGCGGGTGAGGAGGGCAGCTTTCATGTGGTCATAGGAGGTCATCTGATGGTCCGGGAGCTGTAGCAGGGCATCGCGGCCCTCATTGAGGAATCTCCCCCATAGACCGGCTCCCCAGTCGCTTCGATCGATCCGGTGGGCGGTCATAGCGATTTCGTAGGCTTTGAACCATTGCTGGATGTCGTCCTCTCGGAAGTATTCTCGAACGACATCCTTGGGGATGTGTACCTTTTTATCTGTTGCTCCTGGGGTGCGGGGTTGATCGGGCACCCCTAATTCTTTGTTCTGCTTGCGTAAGTCTATCTCAGCTAATTTGCGCTCGTGTTCATATGCCAGTCTTTTTTCCTCAAGCTCCCTTTGTCTCTGTTTTTCCTCCCTTTCTTCTCGGAGACGCAGGTGCTCTAAGCTTAATTTTTGTTCGGCCAACTTAAGTTCACCATCCATTTTGAGCCGGGCCATCTCTAGTTCATGTAGTCGTGTTCTTTCTCGTTCCTGGATCTCGTCTTGCGAGAGACCCGTTCTTCGCTCCTCGGGGGCCGTGGTGTCTTTTTCTCCTGCTGCGACATTTCGGTCGGGGGGTCTGACGGCCCCGGTTTCTGCCCAGGACTCTAGGGCATGCTTGAAATCTTCTTTGGTACTTAGACCGGTGGTAGCGATACCTAGTTCGATGCAGAATTGTTTTAATTCGCGATGGCTGTATTCTTCCAATTTCTCCATCTGAAATTTCTCGGTGGATCCGCTTTCTTTGGTTGACATCGTGATTTCGTCGTGGGGTGAGCTACTCTCTGTACGATTATGCGGTGATTCGGATCGCGCCGCTGGCCACCAATGTTAGACGGACCGGGAGGGTCGGCCGAGTATCAGGGGAGAGGTCTCCAGGGAGAGCCGTCTCCAGCGATCGTACAGACAAGTAACTTCCCCCCCACAGACGGACACCACACAAGGATAAGGTTAAACGATACTTTATCAGCAATTCTTCGAGTACGGTTAAATGGTACAAGGAGGTCTGGACTCAGGGGTCCCCTCGGTTCGAGTCTCTGGTGGGGAAAAGGGGTAGCGGGACAGTCTTGTTACCAAATGGGTGGATGGATAGCTCTCAATCCTCGAGCTCGGCGTTCTAGATGATCGGGCCGCGGCGGAGCCAGCAGGTCCCGAGATGATCGAAGGTAGCGACGGTCCGCGGCGGAGCCAGCAGGTCCCGATGAAGATGGTGGTTACAAACGGTCCGCGGCCACGCCAGCAGGTCCCGACGACGATGAAGGTTTCAGAAGGTTGCCGCAGCGCCAGCAGGCAGGACGATAGTTCGCAAGGCAGGGCTACGGCAGCGCCAGTAGTCCGTCAAGGATGAGTTCTTCTCTGCGTCTCTCGACTCCAGGATACAACTGCCTTCCTGCTCTGAAGCTGCCTCAGTTATAGGGCTGATGCCCTTTGATGTCCGGACCCTCACACTTGGAGGTCGGGAGGTCCGGGATGAGGGAGTCCAGACACCCAGCAGGGGGGTGGAGCCAGCGCCCGGGGGAGCTGGAAGCGAGCGGTACCTGGCGGGGGAGAGCCATCAACACCTCTTTCTCCCATTGACCTGCCAAGTAGTCCACTCACCTCCTGGGTGGATGGTGGTGCCGGGATGTCTGAGACCTGGCCAGGCCCAGGGTTAGGGTCGATCGGAGGCCACGCGGCCTCGTGGTGCAGGGTCCAAGATGGCGCCCAGGTCGGGCGCGCGGCCCAGGAGTGGATTGGGCCCACGAGGTCGAGATGTTCAGAGTCCGGGGTCCCAGAGGGGACGGAAAACGTGAAGGGGTGGTGTGGAACACTGGAGGGACCGGGCTCGGGCCTGGTCGGGCAGAGGGGGAGCGGGCCCTTCATGTGGCCTGTCCAACACCCTGGCTCAGAGGTCACAAGTCGTAGTGCACACCCCACCCTGTCTCAGAGGTCACAAGTCCTAGTGAGCATCCCACCCTCGCTCAGAGGTCACAAGTCCTAGTGTGCATCCCACCCTCGCTCAGAGGTCACAAGTCCTAGTGCGCATCCCACCCTTGCTCAGAGGTCACAAGCCCTAGTGTGCATCCCACGCTCGCTCAGAGGTCACAAGTCCTATTGTGCATCCCACCCCGTCTCAGAGGTCACAAGTCCTAGTGCACATCCCACACTGTCTCAGAGGGCAGAGGTCCTAGTGCACAACCCACCCTGTCTCAGAGGTCACAAGTCCTAGTGCACATCCCACCCTCGCTCAGAGGTCAAACGTCCTCGTGCACATCCCACCCTGTCTCAGAGGTCACAAGTCCTCGTGCACATCCCACTCTGTCTCAGAGGTCACAAGTCCTAGTGCACATCCCACCCTAGCACAGAGGTCACAATTCCTCATGCACATCCTACCCTATCTCAGAGGCCACAAGTTCTAGTGCACATCCCACCCTAAGAGGTCACAAGTCCTAGTGCACATCCCACCCTGGCTCAGAGGTCACAAGTCCTAGTGCGCATCCCACCCTCGCTCATAGGTCACAAGTCCTAGTGTGCATCCCACCCTCGATCAGAGGTCACAAATCCTAGTGCGCATCCCACCCTTGCTCAGAGGTCACAAGCCCTAGTGTGCATCCCACGCTCGCTCAGAGGTCACAAGTCCTAGTGCACATCCCATCCTGTCTCAGAGGTCACAAGTCCTAGTGCACATACCACCCTGGCTCAGCGGTCACAAGTCCTAGTGCACATTCCACCCTCGCTCAGAGGTCACAAGTCCTAGTGCACATCCCACCCTCGCTCAGAGGTCAAAAGTCCTCGTGCACATCTCACCCTGTCTCAGAGGTCACAAGTCCTCGTGCACATCCCACCCTGTCTCAGAGGTCACAAGTACTAGTGCACATCCCACCCTGTCTCAGAGGTCACAAGCCTAGTGCACATCCCACCCTGGTTCAGAGGTCACAAGTCCTAGTGCACATCCCACCCTCGCTCAGAGGTGACAAGTTCTAGTGTGCATCCCACCCTCGCTCAGAAGTCACAAGTCCTAGTTTGCATTCCACCCTCGCTCAGAGGTCACAAGTCCTAGTGCGCATCCAACCCTGTCTCAGAGGTCACAAGTCCTAGTGCACATCCCACCCTGTCTCAGAGGTCACAAGTCCTAGTGCACATCCCACCCTGGCTCAGAGGTCACAAGTCCTTGTGCACATACCACCCTGTCTCGGAGGTCACAAGTCCTCGTGCACATCCCACTCTGTCTTAGAGGTCACAAGTCCTAGTGCACATCCCACCCTAGCACAGAGGTCACAATTCCTCATGCACATCCTACCCTAGCACAGGGTCACAAGTCCTAGTGCACATCCTACCCTATCTCAGAGGTCACAAGTCCTAGTGCACATCCCACCCTGGCTCAGAGGTCACAAGTCCTAGTGAGCATCCCACCCTCGCTCAGAGGTCACAGTCCTAGTGCGTATCCCACCCTTGTTCAGAGGTCACAAGTCCTAGTGTGCATCCCACCCTGTCTCAGAGGTCACAAGTCCTTGTGCACATCCCACCTGTCTCAGAGGTCACAAGTCCTAGTGCACATTTCTTTGTGTCTCAGAGGGCAGAGGTCCTGGTAAATCCCACCCTGGCTCAGAGGTCACAAGTCCTAGTGCACATCCCACTCTGTCTCAGAGGTCACAAGTCCTAGTGCACATCCCACCCTGGCTCAGAGGTCACAAGTCCTAGTGCACATCCCACCCTGGCTCAGAGGTCACAGGTCCTAATTCACATCCCACCCTGTCTCAGAGGTCACAAGTCCTAGTGCACATCCCACCCTGGCTCAGAAGCCACAAGTCCTAGTGCACATCCCACCCTGGCTCAGAGGTCACAAGTCCTAGTGCACACCCCGCCCTGTGTCAGAAGTCACAAGTCCTAGTGGACATCCCACTCTCTCTCAGAGGTCACAAGTTTGAGTGCACATCCCACTTTGTCCCAGAGGTCGCAAGTCCTAGTGCACATCCCACCCTGTGTCAGAGGGCAGACGTCCTAGTGCATCCAACCCTCACTCAGAGGTCACAAGTCCTAGTGCATCCCACCCTGTGTCAGAGGTCGCAAGTCCTAGTGCACATCCCACTCTGTCTCAGAGGTCTCAAGTTTTAGTGTACATCCCACTTTGTCTCAGAGATCAGAAGTCTTGGTGCACATCCCACCTTGTCTCAGAGGGCAGACGTCCTAGTGCATCCCACCCTCGCTCAGAGGTTACACGTCCTAGTGCACATCCCACCCTGTCTCCGAAGTCACAAGTCCTAGTGCACATCCCACCCTGGCTCAGAGGTCACAAGTCCTAATGCACATCCCTCTCTGTCTCAGAGATCACAAGTCCTAGTGCACATCCCACCCCGGCTCAGAGGTCACAAGTCCTAGTGCACACCCCACCCTGTGTCAGAGGTCGCAAGTCCTAGTTGATATCCCACTCTATCTCAGAGAACACAAGTTTTAGTGCACATCCCACTTCATCTCAGAGGTCGCAAGTCCTAGTGCACATCCCACCTTGTCTCAGAGGGCAGACGTCCTAGTGCATCCCACCCTCGCTCAGAGGTTACAAGTCCTAGTGCACATCCCACCCTGTCTCAGAGGTCACAAGTCCTAGTGCACATCCCACCCTGGCTCAGAGGTCACAAATCCTAGTGCGCATCCCACCTTCGCTCATAGGTCACAAGTCCTAGTGTGCATCCCACCCTGTATCAGAGGTCACATGTCCTAGTGCACATCCCACCCTGTCTCAGAGGTCACAAATCCTAGTGCATATCCCACCGTATCTCAGAGCTCACATGTCCTAGTGCACATCCCACTGTGTCTCAGAGGTCACAAGTCCTAGTGCACATCCCACCCTGGCTCAGAGGTCACAAGTTCTAGTGCGCATCCCACCCTTGCTCCGAGGTCACAAGTCCTAGTGCACATCCCACCTTCGCTCAGAGGTCACAAGTCCTAGTGTGCATCCCACCCTGTCTCAGAGGTCACAAGTTTTAGTGCACATCCCACTTTGTCTCAGAGGTCGCAAGTCCTAGTGCACATCCCACCCTGTCTCAGAGGGCAGATGTCCTAGTGCATCCCACCCTCACTCAGAGGTCACAATTCCTAGTTCATCCCACCCTGTGTCAGAGGTCGCAAGTCCTAGTGGACATCCCACTCTGTCTCAGAGGTCACAAGTCCTAGTGCACATCCCACCCTGTCTCAGAGGTCACAAGTCCTAGTGCGCATCCCACCCTTGCTCAGAGGTCACAAGTCCTAGTGCGCATACCACCCTTGCTCAGAGGTCACAAGCCCTAGTGTGCATCCCACGCTCGCTCAGAAGTCATAAGTCATATTTTGCATCCCACCCTGTCTCAGAGTTCACAAGTCCTAGTGCACATTCCACACTGTCTCAGAGGGCAGAGGTCCTAGTGCACAACCCACCCTGTCTCAGAGGTCACAAATCCTAGTGCACATCCCACTCCGTCTCAGAGGTCACAAGTCCTAGTGCACATCCCACCCTCGCTCAGAGGTCACAAGCCCTAGTGCACATCCCACCCTGTCTCAGAGGTCACAGGTCCTTGTGCACATACCACCTTGGCTCAGAGGTCAAAAGTCCTAGTGCACATTCCACCCTCGCTCAGAGGTCACAAGTCCTAGTGCACATCCCACCTTGTCTCAGAGGTCACAAGTCCTAGTGCACATCCTACCCTGGCTCAGAGGTCACAAGTCCTAATGCACATCCCACTCTGTCTCAGAGATCACAAGTCCTAGTGCACATCCCACCCCGGCTCAGAGGTCACAAGTCCTAGTGCACATCCCACCCTGGCTCAGAGGTCACAAGTCCTAGTGCACACCCCACCCTGTGTCAGAGGTCGCAAGTCCTAGTGGACATCCCACTCGGTCTCAGAGGTCACAAGTTTTAGTGCACATTCCACTTTGTCTCAGAGGTCAGAAGTCCTAGTGCACATCCCACCCTGTCTCAGAGGGCAGACGTCCTAGTGCATCCCACCCTCGCTCAGAGGTTAAAAATCCTAGTGCACATCCCACCCTGTCTCAGAGGTCACAAATCCTAGTGCACATCCCACTCTGTCTCAGAGGTCACAAGTCCTAGTGCACATCCCACCCTCGCTCAGAGGTCACAAGCCCTAGTGCACATCCCACCCTGTCTCAGAGGTCACAAGTCCTAGTGCACATACCACCCTGGCTCAGAGGTCACAAGTCCTAGTGCACATTCCACCCTCACTCAGAGATCACTAGTCCTAGTGCACATCCCACCTTGTCTCAGAGGTCACAAGTCCTAGTGCACATCCTACCCTGGCTCAGAGGTCACAAGTCCTAATGCACATCCCACTCTGTCTCAGAGATCACAAGTCCTAGTGCACATCCTACCCCGGCTCAGAGGTCACAAGTCCTAGTGCACATCCCACCCTGTCTCAGAGGTCACAAGTCCTAGTGCACACCCCACCCTGTGTCAGAGGTCACAAGTCCTAGTGCACATCCCACCCTGTCTCAGAGGTTACAAATCCTAGTGCACATCCGACCCTGTCTCAGAGGGCAGAGGTCCTGGTACATCTCAACCTGGCTCAGAGGTCACAAGTCCTAGTGCACATCCCACTCTGTCTCAGAGGTCACAAGTCCTAGTGCATATCCCACCCTGGCTCAGAGGTCACAAGTCCTAGTGCACATCCCACTCTCGCTCAGATGTCACAAGTCCTAGTGTGCCTCTCACCCTCGCTCAGATGTCTCAAGTCCAGGTGCGTATCCCACCCTTGTTCAGAGGTCACAACTCCTAGTGTGCATCCCACCCTGTCTCAGAGGTCACAAGTCCTAGTGCACATCCCACCCTGTCTCAGAGGTCACAAGTCTTAGTGCACATTCCTTTGTGTCTCAGACGGCAGAGGTCCTGGTATATCCCATACTGGCTCAGAGGTCAAAAGTCCTAGTGCACATCCCACTCTGTCTCGGAGGTCACAAGTCCTAGTGCACATCCCACCCTGGCTCAGAGGTCACACGTCCTAGTGCACACCCCACCCTGGCTCAGAGGTCACAAGTCCTAATGCACATCCGACTCTGTCTCAGAGGTCACAACTCCTAGTGCACATCCCACCCCGGCTCAGAGGTCATAAGTCCTAGTGCACATCCCACCCTGGCTCAGAGGTCACAAGTCCTAGTGAACACCCCACCCTGTGTCAGAGGTCGCAAGTCCTAGTGGACATCCCACTCTATCTCAGAGGTCACAAGTTTTAGTGCACATCCCACTTTGTCTCAGAGGTCGCAGGTCCTAGTGCACATCCCACCCTGTCTCAGAGGGCAGACGTCCTAATGCATCTCACACTCACTCAGAGGTCCCAAGTCCTAGTGCATCCCACCCTGTGTCAGAGGTCGCAAGTCCTAGTGGACATACCACTCTGTCTCAGAGGTCACAAGTTTTAGTGCACATCCCTTTTTGTCTCAGAGGTCAGAAGTCCTAGTGCATATCCCACCCTGGCTCAGAGGTCACAAGTCCTAGAGCACATCCCACTCTTGCTCAGATGTCACTAGTCCTAGTGTGCCTCCCACCCTCGCTCAGAGGTCACAAGTCCTAGTGCGTATCCCACCCTTGTTCAGAGGTCACAAGTCCTAGTGTGCATCCCACCCTGTCTCAGAGGTCACAAATCCTAGTGCACATTCCACCCTCGCTCAGAGGTCACAGTCCTAGTGCGTATCCCACCCTTGTTCAGAGGTCACAAGTCCTAGTGTGCATCCCACCCTGTCTCAGAGGTCACAAGTCCTTGTGCACATCCCACCTGTCTCAGAGGTCACAAGTCCTAGTGCACATTTCTTTGTGTCTCAGAGGGCAGAGGTCCTGGTAAATCCCACCCTGGCTTAGAGGTCACAAGTCCTAGTGTGCATCCCACCCTCGCTCAGAAGTCACAAGTCCTAGTTTGCATTCCACCCTCGCTCAGAGGTCACAAGTCCTAGTGCGCATCCAACCCTGTCTCAGAGGTCACAAGTCCTAGTGCACATCCCACCCTGTCTCAGAGGTCACAAGTCCTGGTGCACACCCCACCCTGTATCAGAGGTCGCAAGTCCTAGTTGATATCCCACTCTATCTCAGAGGTAACAAGTTTTAGTGCACATCCCACTTCATCTCAGAGGTCGCAAGTCCTAGTGCACATCCCACCTTGTCTCAGAGGGCAGACGTCCTAGTGCATCCCACCCTCGCTCAGAGGTCACAAGTCCTAGTGAACATCCCACCCTGTCTCAGAGGTCACAAGTCCTAGTGCACATTCCTTTGTGTCTCAGAGGGCAGAGGTCCTGGTACATCCCACCCTGGCTCAGAGGTCACAAGTCCTAGTGCACACCTCACTCTGTCTCGGAGGTCACAAGACCTAGTGCACATCCCACCCTGGCTCAGAGGTCACAAGTCCTAGTGCACATCCCACCCTGGCTCAGAGGTCACAAGTCCTAATGCACATCCCGCTCTGTCTCAGAGGTCACAAGCCCTAGTGCACATCCCACCCCGGCTCAGAGGTCACAAGTCCTAGTGCACATCCCACCCTGGCTCAGAGGTCACAAGTCCTAGTGCACACCCCACGCTGTGTCAGAGGTCGCAAGTCCTAGTGGACATCCCACTCTGTCTCAGAGGTCACAAGTTTTAGTGCACATCCCTCTTTGTCTCAGAGGTCGCAAGTCCTAGTGCACATCCCACCCTGTCTCAGAGGGCAGACGTCCTAGTGCATCCCACCCTCACTCAGAGGTCACAAGTCTTAGTGCATCCCGCCCTGTGTCAGAGGTCGCAAGTCCTAGTGGACATACCGCTCTGTCTCAGAGGTCACAAGTTTTAGTGCACATCCCACTAAATCTCAGAGGTCAAAGTCCTAGTGTATATACCATCCTGGCTCAAAGGTCACACGTCCTAGTGCACATCCCATCCTGTCTCAGAGGCCACAAATCCTAGTGAACATCCCACCCTGTCTCAGAGGTCACAAGTCCTAGTGCACATTCCTTTGTGTCTCAGAGGGCAGAGGTCCTGGTACATCCCACCCTGGCTCAGAGGTCACACGTCCTAGTGCACACCTCACTCTGTCTCGGAGGTCACAAGTCCTAGTGCACATCCCACCTTGGCTCAGAGGTCACAAGTCCTAGTGCACATCCCACCCTGGCTCAGAGGTCACAAGTCCTAATGCACATCCCGCTCTGTCTCAGAGGTCACAAGCCCTAGTGCACATCCCACCCCGGCTCAGAGGTCACAAGTCCTAGTGCACATCCCACCCTGGCTCAGAGGTCACAAGTCCTAGTGCACACCCCACGCTGTGTCAGAGGTCGCAAGTCCTAGTGGACATCCCACTCTGTCTCAGAGGTCACAAGTTTTAGTGCACATCCCTCTTTGTCTCAGAGGTCGCAAGTCCTAGTGCACATCCCACCCTGTCTCAGAGGGCAGACGTCCTAGTGCATCCCACCCTCACTCAGAGGTCACAAGTCTTAGTGCATCCCGCCCTGTGTCAGAGGTCGCAAGTCCTAGTGGACATACCACTCTGTCTCAGAGGTCACAAGTTTTAGTGCACATCCCACTAAATCTCAGAGGTCAAAGTCCTAGTGCATATACCATCCTGGCTCAGAGGTCACAAGTCCTAGTGCATATCCCACCCTGGCTCAGAGGTCACAAGTCCTAGTGCACATATCACTCTCGCTCAGATGTCACAAGTCCTGGTGTGCCTCCCACCCTCGCTCAGAGGTCACAAGTCCTAGTGCGTATCCCACCCTTGTTCAGAGGTCACAACTCCTAGTGTGCATCCCACCCTGTCTCAAAGGTCACAAGTCCTAGTGCACATCCCACCCTTTCTCAGAGGTCACAAGTCCTAGTGCACATCCCACCCTGTCTCAGAGGTCACAAGTCCTAGTGTGCCTCCCACCCTGGCTCAGAGGTCACAAGTCCTTGTGCGCATCCCAACCTCGCTCAGAGGTCACAAGTCCTAGTGTGCATCCCACCCTGTCTCAGAGGTCACAAGTCCTAGTGCACATCCCACCCTGTCTCAGAGGTCACAAATCCTAGTGCACATCCGACCCTGTCTCAGAGGGCAGAGGTCCTGGTACATCTCAACCTGGCTCAGAGGTCACAAGTCCTAGTGCACATCCCACTCTGTCTCAGAGGTCACAAGTCCTAGTGCATATCCCACCCTGGCTCAGAGGTCACAAGTCCTAGTGCACATCCCACTCTCGCTCAGATGTCACAAGTCCTAGTGTGCCTCTCACCCTCGCTCAGATGTCTCAAGTCCAGGTGCGTATCCCACCCTTGTTCAGAGGTCACAACTCCTAGTGTGCATCCCACCCTGTCTCAGAGGTCACAAGTCCTAGTGCACATCCCACCCTGTCTCAGAGGTCACAAGTCTTAGTGCACATTCCTTTGTGTCTCAGACGGCAGAGGTCCTGGTATATCCCATACTGGCTCAGAGGTCAAAAGTCCTAGTGCACATCCCACTCTGTCTCGGAGGTCACAAATCCTAGTGCACATCCCACCCTGGCTCAGAGGTCACACGTCCTAGTGCACACCCCACCCTGGCTCAGAGGTCACAAGTCCTAATGCACATCCGACTCTGTCTCAGAGGTCACAACTCCTAGTTCACATCCCACCCCGGCTCAGAGGTCATAAGTCCTAGTGCACATCCCACCCTGGCTCAGAGGTCACAAGTCCTAGTGAACACCCCACCCTGTGTCAGAGGTCGCAAGTCCTAGTGGACATCCCACTCTATCTCAGAGGTCACAAGTTTTAGTGCACATCCCACTTTGTCTCAGAGGTCGCAGGTCCTAGTGCACATCCCACCCTGTCTCAGAGGGCAGACGTCCTAGTGCATCTCACACTCACTCAGAGGTCCCAAGTCCTAGTGCATCCCACCCTGTGTCAGAGGTCGCAAGTCCTAGTGGACACACCACTCTGTCTCAGAGGTCACAAGTTTTAGTGCACATCCCTTTTTGTCTCAGAGGTCAGAAGTCCTAGTGCATATCCCACCCTGGCTCAGAGGTCACAAGTCCTAGAGCACATCCCACTCTTGCTCAGATGTCACTAGTCCTAGTGTGCCTCCCACCCTCGCTCAGAGGTCACAAGTCCTAGTGCGTATCCCACCCTTGTTCAGAGGTCACAAGTCCTAGTGTGCATCCCACCCTGTCTCAGAGGTCACAAGTCCTAGTGCACATTCCACCCTCGCTCAGAGGTCACAGTCCTAGTGCGTATCCCACCCTTGTTCAGAGGTCACAAGTCCTAGTGTGCATCCCACCCTGTCTCAGAGGTCACAAGTCCTTGTGCACATCCCACCTGTCTCAGAGGTCACAAGTCCTAGTGCACATTTCTTTGTGTCTCAGAGGGCAGAGGTCCTGGTAAATCCCACCCTGGCTCAGAGGTCACAAGTCCTAGTGCACATCCCACTCTGTCTCAGAGGTCACAAGTCCTAGTGCACATCCCACCCTGGCTCAGAGGTCACAAGTCCTAGTGCACATCCCACCCTGGCTCAGAGGTCACAGGTCCTAATTCACATCCCACCCTGTCTCAGAGGTCACAAGTCCTAGTGCACATCCCACCCTGGCTCAGAGGCCACAAGTCCTAGTGCACATCCCACCCTGGCTCAGAGGTCACAAGTCCTAGTGCACACCCCGCCCTGTGTCAGAAGTCACAAGTCCTAGTGGACATCCCACTCTCTCTCAGAGGTCACAAGTTTGAGTGCACATCCCACTTTGTCCCAGAGGTCGCAAGTCCTAGTGCACATCCCACCCTGTGTCAGAGGGCAGACGTCCTAGTGCATCCAACCCTCACTCAGAGGTCACAAGTCCTAGTGCATCCCACCCTGTGTCAGAGGTCGCAAGTCCTAGTGCACATCCCACTCTGTCTCAGAGGTCTCAAGTTTTAGTGTACATCCCACTTTGTCTCAGAGATCAGAAGTCTTGGTGCACATCCCACCTTGTCTCAGAGGGCAGACGTCCTAGTGCATCCCACCCTCGCTCAGAGGTTACACGTCCTAGTGCACATCCCACCCTGTCTCCGAGGTCACAAGTCCTAGTGCACATCCCACCCTGGCTCAGAGGTCACAAGTCCTAATGCACATCCCTCTCTCTCTCAGAGATCACAAGTCCTAGTGCACATCCCACCCCGGCTCAGAGGTCACAAGTCCTAGTGCACACCCCACCCTGTGTCAGAGGTCGCAAGTCCTAGTTGATATCCCACTCTATCTCAGAGAACACAAGTTTTAGTGCACATCCCACTTCATCTCAGAGGTCGCAAGTCCTAGTGCACATCCCACCTTGTCTCAGAGGGCAGACGTCCTAGTGCATCCCACCCTCGCTCAGAGGTTACAAGTCCTAGTGCACATCCCACCCTGTCTCAGAGGTCACAAGTCCTAGTGCGCATCCCACCCTGGCTCAGAGGTCACAAATCCTAGTGCGCATCCCACCTTCGCTCATAGGTCACAAGTCCTAGTGTGCATCCCACCCTGTATCAGAGGTCACATGTCCTAGTGCACATCCCACCCTGTCTCAGAGGTCACAAATCCTAGTGCATATCTGTTAGACGGACCGGGAGGGTCGGCCGAGATTACGGGGAGAGGTCTCCAGGGAGAGCCGTCTCCAACGACTGTACAGAGAAGTAACTTCCCCCCCACAGACGGACACCACACAAGTTTGAAGGTTAACGAGACTTTATATGCAATTCTTAGGTTACGATGATGGATACAAGGAGGTCTGGACTAAGCATGAGCGGATTTTGCGGATTGGCAATCCGCGAATTTGCGGATTTGCAAACTCGCAATCCGCAAAATCCGCGAATTTCCGCGAATTTGCGGATTTTTTTTTTTTGTGTTCGCCTGTGTTTCTGCCAGTTCGCGAGGGTTTTTACAATTTCGCAATTTGCGAACTTACCTGTCGGGTCGCAAGTTTTGCGAACTTGTTGTTTCTACGTGCCCAACCTGTTTGGGACACTCTTCTTCATCACTGCCACTCTCTGTCACCACTGCCACTCTCTGACTACTCATGCCACCCTCTGGCCCACCCATGCCACCCTCTGTTTCATTACCACACCCTCTGGTTGTCCAGTGTACATTATTTTTGGCAAAGCAAAGCACACCTTCCCTGCCTCAAGTGACCTGAATTAATTTGGGGCTGATTAATGTGTCACAGAATATTTTTTTAGCTGGCACCTGCTTCCTTAGTGCGCCCTGATTAGTGATCTTTTGCACTTGCTAAGTGCTTTCATTGTTGCAAAATTAGTTACAACACCTGCCCTGCCCCAACTGACAATAATGAATTAGGGGCTGATTAATGGATTTTAACTTCCAGCCTGGCTCCTGCTTGTCTCCCTTAGCTGTAATTCAGGACCTTTGTGGCATATGTGTAACTATTCTGAGGTTCAGAGCAGGGTCACATAATAGTTTCAACTGGCAACTGAACTCTGGAGGGGCCCCTCAGGAAGCACTACAGGAAATGGCTACTAATGATGAGCCTGAACTTTTGAACCTGGTAAGTAGTTACTTTCAGTTTTGCTAAAATCGTATTTCTGCAATTTCGCACTTATTCGCGGGGCGCGAACTCACGCGAACAGTGCGAGCAGTGCGAGCAAAATCCGCTGCTCGCGGATTTGCGGATTTTTCAGGAAATTCGCAAATCTCGCGGATTGCGGATTTCCCGAAAATCCGCAAAATCCGCGAGCGGAACGGATTTTCCGCCCATGCCTAGTCTGGACTCAGGGGTCCCCTCGGTTCTAGTCTCTGGCTTAGGAAAGGGGTAGCGGGACAGTCTTTGTTACCAATGAGTGGAAAATAGCTCTCAATCCTCGAGCTCGGCGTTCTAGATGATCGGGCCGCGGCGGAGCCAGGCAGGTCCCGAGATGGACGAAGGAAAACGACGGTCCGCGGCGGAGCCTGCAGGTCCCGGTGAAGATGGCGGTTACAACGGTCCGCGGCCACGCCAGCAGGTCCCGACGACGATGAAGGTGATGAAGATTACGAAGGCTGTGGCAGCGCCAACAGGCAGGACGATGGTGCACAAGACAGAGCTACGGCAGCGCCAGTAGTCCGTCCAGGATGAGTTCTTCTTTACGTCTCTCGACTCCAAGATACAACTGCCTTCCTGCTCTGGAGCTGCCCCAGTTATAGGGCTGGTGTGCTTTGATGTCCGGACCCTCGCACTTGGAGGTCGGGGGGTCCGGGATGAGGGAGTCCAGACACACAGCAGGGAGGTGGAGCCAGTGCCCGGGGAGGCGATGGGTGAGCGGCACTTGGCGGGGGAGAGCCATCGACACCTCTTTCTCCCATTGACTTGCCAAGTAGCCCGCTCACCTCCTGGGTGGAGGGTGGTGCCGGGATGTCTGAGGCCTGGCCAGGCCCAGGGTTGAGGTCGGCCGGAGGCCAGGCGGCCACGTGGTGGAGTGTCCAAGATGGCGCCCCGGGATGGGCGCGTAGACGGGCAGTGGATCGGGCCCACGAGGTTGACATACTCGAGGGCAGGGGTCCCTGAGGGGACGGAGGCCGTGCAAGAGTGGTGTGGGGTTCCTGCGGGACCGGGCTGAAGCCGGGTCGGGCTGGGGGAGAGCGGCCTTCCCTGTGGCCTGTCCAACATGCGTCCCCCCCAGCTGAAGGCGGGGAGAGTTACCCATCCTCTTGGGGACTCTCCTCGTCGAGGCGGAAGAACCGGGACAGGCCATCCGCGTTGGCGTGATCTGGCCCAGGCCGGTGTTCGACTGTGAAGTCCATCCCTTGTAGGGAGATGGACCAGCGTAGTAACTTCGGGTTTTCCCCCCGCATCTGCATCAGCCACTGCAGGGGTCGGTGATCGGTCTGTACCCGAAAGTGTGTGCCAAACAGGTAGGGCCGGAGCTTCTTGAGAGCCCATACCACAGCGAAGGCCTCCCGCTCTATGGTGCTCCAGCGCTGTTCTCGCGGTAGGAGTCGTCTGCTAATGAAGGCCACCGGTTGATCCAGGCCTTCGGTGTTCACTTGGGACAGGACTGCCCCAATGCCATGGTCAGAGGCATCCGTCTGAACGATGAACTCCCGGCTGTAGTCGGGGGCCTGGAGCACCGGGGCGGAGCACATGGCGGCTTTCAATTGTTCAAAGGCAGCTTGACACTCTGGGGTCCAGTTGACTTTCTTTGGCTGGTTTTTCGACGTGAGTTCTGTGAGGGGTCCCACTATAGTACCATAGTCTTTCACGAACCTTCGGTAGTAGCCTGTGAGGCCCAGGAAGGCTCGTACCTCGGTCTGTGTGACGGGGGACTGCCATGACTGGATGGCGGCAATTTTTAGCTGCAGAGGAGCCACCAGCCCGCTTCCCACCTGGTGCCCGAGGTAGGTTACAGATCCTTGTCCAATTTGACATTTGCTGGCCTTGATCGTGAGGCCAGCCCGCTGTAAGGCTTGCAGCACTGCTCGGAGGTGGTGGAGGTGCTCGGACCAATGGTGGCTGTACACAGCGATGTCGTCTAGGTAGGCGGCGCTGAATTCTTCGAGCCCCGCCAGGACCTGATTGACGAGCCGTTGGAATGTCGCTGGAGCGTTCTTCATGCCGAAGGGCATGACGGTGAAATGGTAATGGCCATCGGGTGTGGAGAAGGCAGAACGTTCTTGTGCCCGGGGTGTGAGGCCGATCTGCCAGTAGCCCGCCGTCAGGTCGAAGATACTGAGGTAGCGGGCAGCTCCCATGCGGTCGATCAGTTCATCTGCCCGGGGGATGGGATGTGCGTCTGTTCGGGTGACCGCGTTCAAGCCCCGGTAGTCGACACAGAACCGCAGTTCCGGGGTGGTGCCGGGGGTGGCCGCTTTGGGGACCAGTACGACAGGGCTAGCCCAGGGGCTGTCCGACGCCTCGATGACCCCAAGTGTGAGCATCTTGGCTACTTCTTCCTGGATGCAGGCTCGTACCCGATCTGGCACGCGGTAGGCCCGGTGGCGGATAGGGGGGCTGTCCCCCGTATCTACATCGTGCACACACCAGGAAGTGACACCTGGGGTGAGGGAGAACAGGCTGGCGAACTGTGAGAGGAGAGCTTGACATTCCTGACGTTGCTCTCCGGTGAGGGTCTCCGAGAGTCGGACCCCATCCACGGAGCCGTCTTGGTCCCGAGTCCGTAGGAGGTCAGGGAGGGGCTCGGAGTCTTCTTCCGCCCCAGTGTCTGTGGCCATCAGGAGGCTGAGTTCTGTACGCACAAAGTGGGGCTTCAGTCTGTTAGCGTGGAGGACCCGGAGTGGGTTCCGGGAGGACTCCATGTCGATGAGATAGGTGGCAGGGCCCTTGCGCTCGATTACCTTGAAGGGCCCCGTCCATTTGTCTTGTAGTGCACATGGCTCGGTGGGGGACATCACCCATACCTGTTGCCCAGGTTCAAATTCAATGGATGAGGCATTCCGGTCATACCACTTTTTCATGTCCTCTTGACTGGCCTCTAGATTGGCTTTTGCTAGTTCCCGGAACCGCCGGGTCTGGTTGCGGAGGGTTAAGAGATACCGGAAGACATCTGGAGGATTCTTTGATGGAGGCAGCTCCCAGCCTTCTTTGACGAGACTGAGTGGCCCTCGCACTGGGTGTCCATACAGCAGTTCAAATGGGCTGAAGCCCAGGGATTTCTGGGGGACCTCTCGATACGCGAAGAGGAGGCACGGCAGCAGCACATCCCACTGGCGACGGAGGGGCTCTTCCAACCCCCCGATCATCCCCTTTAGCGTGCGGTTGAACCGCTCAACGAGTCCGTTCCCTTGAGGGTGATAGGGGGTCGTGAATCGGTAGGTGACCCCGCACTGTTGCCAGAGGGACTTCATGTATTTGGAAATAAAGTTCGTGCCTCTGTCGCTGACGACTTCTCGGGGGAAGCCCACACGGGAGAAGATCCCCATCAGGGCCCGGCCGACTACCGGGGCGGTCACAGTCCGCAGAGGGACAGCCTCAGGGTAGCGGGTGGCGTGGTCCACCAGCACCAAGATGAATCGATGGCCTTGTTTTGTGCGTGGGTCCAGGGGCCCCACAATGTCTATTCCGACTCTCTCAAACGGGGTAGTGACCACAGGAAAAGGTTGTAGGGGAGCTTTTAGCTTGCGGCCGCTCTTCCCACTGGCTTGGCACGTGGGGCAAGATCGGCAATGCTGGTGCACATCGTTCCTCATTTTGGGCCAGAAGAAGTGGGTCACTAGGCGACTGTAGGTTTTATCTTGTCCCAGGTGTCCTGCCAGGGGGACATCGTGGGCCAGGTTTAACAGGAAGTCTCTAAAACGGAGGGGCACCACTAGTACTCGGTTGCTCCCCAGCTCGGCGATTCTTTGCTCGCTGTACAGCAGATCATTGTCCCAGTAGACCCAATGAGTTCCGGAGGTATCTCCTGCGCTTTGGGCGAGCGCTTGCTGGCGGAGTCCCTCGAGGGAGGGACAGGTCTTCTGTTCTTGGCGAAATTGTTCTTGCGTGGGCCCCCCCTCTTGAGGCCACTGGTCGAGGTTAGCGAGGTCGGTAGGTTGAGCTGGTTCGGAGGGAATGTCACGGTCGGTGTTTTCGGCTGGGGCGACCGGAGGCGGTGGCGCCGGCCATTCGGGTTCTTCTGGGCGGTGATTGGCACGGGCGGCCATGGAACGGGTGGTGACGCATGCCCAGGCCGGGACGCCCAACATCCCCAGGTGTTCTCTTCGCTCCACGGCGGCCCACGGAGAGCTTTCAAGGTCATTGCCCAGGAGGCAGTCTACGGGGGCATCGTCTCGGACCGTTACTTTCAACATGCCGGAGACCCCCCCCATTCGAAGGGGACGCAGGCCATCCGGCACAGGCTTTCCGAGTTATCGGCTGATCGTACAGGGCAGAGAATGTTCGGTAGATATTGTTCTGGGGCCACCAGGTGACAGCGGACGGCTGTTACACTGGCCCCGGTGTCACGAAGGGCTTCGGCCTGGCGTCCATTGATGCCCACCCATTGGCTGTACTTCTGGGTGTTAGCGGGTAGGGGGACCCGCGGGACCATGTCTTTCCCCCCTAAGCAGGCTAGAGCCATGGCGGCTGGCTCCCACTCTTGATGCTCTTGTTCGTATTCTTCCTGCTCCTCGGAGATCTGTTCTTCCCCTAGGGCTGCAGCGGCCACTTGGCGGGGTCTTGGGCTCTGGTACTGCGGGCAGCTTGGGTCGTTCGCATAGTGGCCGACTCGTTGACATCGGTGACACGTGACATTGGCTCTGTACCCCGGCCGCGCTGGGGTGCTGCCCCGGTTGGCCGGGGGGGTGGTGCTGGTAGCGGGGGTGACCGGGGCGTTGTCTCTTCCTCGCCCTTGGCCCCCTCCTCCTCCTCTGGGTCGGTGCTGACCATTGTTGTTCCGGTTCTGTTCGTAGGACCCATTCCGGCCTACTCTGGTGATCTCCCACCGGTCAGCTTCGGCTGCGAGCTGCCGGGGATCCGTTAACTTGCTGTCGAGGAGGTGCTGGCGGAGTTCAATGAAGCAATTGTTCGACAGATGCTCCCATACCATCAGATTAAATAGTTGCTCGTAGGTCGTGACGTTGCTTCCTTTGATCCAGCCCTCGAAGGCTCGGCTAAAGTATGTTACATAGTCCACCCAAGTTGTACCCGGGATGCGGGTGCAGTCTCGGAACCTCTGACGGTATATCTCGGGTGTGAGGCCATAGCGGGTGAGGAGTGCCGCTTTCATATGGTCGTAGGAGGTCATCTGGTGGTCCGGGAGCTGTAGCAGGGTGTCGCGGCCCTCATTGAGGAATCTTCCCCATAGACCGGCTCCCCAGTCGCTTCTATCGATCCGGTGTGCAGTCATAGCGATTTCATAGGCCTTAAACCATTGCTGGATGTCGTCTTCTCTGAAATATTCTCGGACAACATCCTTGGGGATGTGTACCTTTTTCTCAGTGGCCCCTGGGGTGGGGGGTCGCTCTGGCACCCCTGCTTCTTTATTCTGCTTGCGTAGGTTGATCTCGGCTAGGTTCCGTTCGTGTTCGTACGCTAGTTTCTTTTCCTCGAGCTCCCTTTGTCTCTGTTTCTCCTCTCTTTCTTCTCGGAGACGCAGGTGCTCTAAGTTGATTTTTTGTTCGGCCAACTTAAGTTCAACGTCCATTTTGAGTCGGGCCATTTCCAGCTCGTGTAGTCGGGTTCTTTCTCTTTCCTGGATCTCGTCTTGCAAGAGACCCGTTCTTTGTCCTTCAGGGGCCGTGGTCGTTTTTTCTGCGGTGCTTTGATCAGGGGTTCCGGCAGCCCCGGTCTCTGCCCAAGATTCTAGGGCATGCTTAAAATCGTCCTTGGTACTCAGTCTGGTGGTAGCGATACCCAGTTCGATGCAGAATTGTTTTAGTTCACGATGGCTGTACTCCTCCAATTTCTCCATTTGGAATTTCTCGGTTGATCCGCTTTCTTTCGTGGTCATTGTGACTTCGTCGTGGGGTGAGCTACTCTCTGTACGTTTATGCGGTGATTCGGATCGCGCCGCTGGCCACCAATGTTAGACGGACCGGGAGGGTCGGCCGAGATTACGGGGAGAGGTCTCCAGGGAGAGCCGTCTCCAACGACTGTACAGAGAAGTAACTTCCCCCCCACAGACGGACACCACACAAGTTTGAAGGTTAACGAGACTTTATATGCAATTCTTAGGTTACGATGATGGATACAAGGAGGTCTGGACTCAGGGGTCCCCTCGGTTCTAGTCTCTGGCTTAGGAAAGGGGTAGCGGGACAGTCTTTGTTACCAATGAGTGGAAAATAGCTCTCAATCCTCGAGCTCGGCGTTCTAGATGATGGGGCCGCGGCGGAGCCAGGCAGGTCCCGAGATGGACGAAGGAAAACGACGGTCCGCGGCGGAGCCTGCAGGTCCCGGTGAAGATGGCGGTTACAACGGTCCGCGGCCACGCCAGCAGGTCCCGACGACGATGAAGGTGATGAAGATTACGAAGGCTGTGGCAGCGCCAACAGGCAGGACGATGGTGCACAAGACAGAGCTACGGCAGCGCCAGTAGTCCGTCCAGGATGAGTTCTTCTTTACGTCTCTCGACTCCAAGATACAACTGCCTTCCTGCTCTGGAGCTGCCCCAGTTATAGGGCTGGTGTGCTTTGATGTCCGGACCCTCGCACTTGGAGGTCGGGGGGTCCGGGATGAGGGAGTCCAGACACACAGCAGGGAGGTGGAGCCAGTGCCCGGGGAGGCGATGGGTGAGCGGCACTTGGCGGGGGAGAGCCATCGACACCTCTTTCTCCCATTGACTTGCCAAGTAGCCCGCTCACCTCCTGGGTGGAGGGTGGTGCCGGGATGTCTGAGGCCTGGCCAGGCCCAGGGTTGAGGTCGGCCGGAGGCCAGGCGGCCACGTGGTGGAGTGTCCAAGATGGCGCCCCGGGATGGGCGCGTAGACGGGCAGTGGATCGGGCCCACGAGGTTGACATACTCGAGGGCAGGGGTCCCTGAGGGGACGGAGGCCGTGCAAGAGTGGTGTGGGGTTCCTGCGGGACCGGGCTGAAGCCGGGTCGGGCTGGGGGAGAGCGGCCTTCCCTGTGGCCTGTCCAACAATATCCCACCGTATCTCAGAGCTCACATGTCCTAGTGCACATCCCACTGTGTCTCAGAGGTCACAAGTCCTAGTGCACATCCCACCCTGGCTCAGAGGTCACAAGTTCTAGTGCGCATCCCACCCTTGCTCCGAGGTCACAAGTCCTAGTACACATCCCACCTTCGCTCAGAGGTCACAAGCCCTAGTGCACATCCCACCCTGTCTCAGAGGTCACAAGTCCTAGTGCACATACCACCCTGGCTCAGAGGTCACAAGTCCTAGTGCACATTCCACCCTCACTCAGAGATCACTAGTCCTAGTGCACATCCCACCTTGTCTCAGAGGTCACAAGTCCTAGTGCACATCCTACCCTGGCTCAGAGGTCACAAGTCCTAATGCACATCCCACTCTGTCTCAGAGATCACAAGTCCTAGTGCACATCCTACCCCGGCTCAGAGGTCACAAGTCCTAGTGCACATCCCACCCTGTCTCAGAGGTCACAAGTCCTAGTGCACACCCCACCCTGTGTCAGAGGTCACAAGTCCTAGTGCACATCCCACCCTGTCTCAGAGGTTACAAATCCTAGTGCACATCCGACCCTGTCTCAGAGGGCAGAGGTCCTGGTACATCTCAACCTGGCTCAGAGGTCACAAGTCCTAGTGCACATCCCACTCTGTCTCAGAGGTCACAAGTCCTAGTGCATATCCCACCCTGGCTCAGAGGTCACAAGTCCTAGTGCACATCCCACTCTCGCTCAGATGTCACAAGTCCTAGTGTGCCTCTCACCCTCGCTCAGATGTCTCAAGTCCAGGTGCGTATCCCACCCTTGTTCAGAGGTCACAACTCCTAGTGTGCATCCCACCCTGTCTCAGAGGTCACAAGTCCTAGTGCACATCCCACCCTGTCTCAGAGGTCACAAGTCTTAGTGCACATTCCTTTGTGTCTCAGACGGCAGAGGTCCTGGTATATCCCATACTGGCTCAGAGGTCAAAAGTCCTAGTGCACATCCCACTCTGTCTCGGAGGTCACAAGTCCTAGTGCACATCCCACCCTGGCTCAGAGGTCACACGTCCTAGTGCACACCCCACCCTGGCTCAGAGGTCACAAGTCCTAATGCACATCCGACTCTGTCTCAGAGGTCACAACTCCTAGTGCACATCCCACCCCGGCTCAGAGGTCATAAGTCCTAGTGCACATCCCACCCTGGCTCAGAGGTCACAAGTCCTAGTGAACACCCCACCCTGTGTCAGAGGTCGCAAGTCCTAGTGGACATCCCACTCTATCTCAGAGGTCACAAGTTTTAGTGCACATCCCACTTTGTCTCAGAGGTCGCAGGTCCTAGTGCACATCCCACCCTGTCTCAGAGGGCAGACGTCCTAATGCATCTCACACTCACTCAGAGATCCCAAGTCCTAGTGCATCCCACCCTGTGTCAGAGGTCGCAAGTCCTAGTGGACATACCACTCTGTCTCAGAGGTCACAAGTTTTAGTGCACATCCCTTTTTGTCTCAGAGGTCAGAAGTCCTAGTGCATATCCCACCCTGGCTCAGAGGTCACAAGTCCTAGAGCACATCCCACTCTTGCTCAGATGTCACTAGTCCTAGTGTGCCTCCCACCCTCGCTCAGAGGTCACAAGTCCTAGTGCGTATCTGTTAGACGGACCGGGAGGGTCGGCCGAGATTACGGGGAGAGGTCTCCAGGGAGAGCCGTCTCCAACGACTGTACAGATAAGTAACTTCCCCCCCACAGACGGACACCACACAAGATTGAAGGTTAACGAGACTTTATATGCACTTCTTAGGTTACGTTGATATAATACAAGGAGGTCTGGACTCAGGGGTCCCCTCGGTTCTGATCTCTGGTTGAGGAAAAGGGTAGCGGGACAGTCTTAGTTACCAATGAGTTCAATAGCTCTCAATCCTCGAGCTCGGCGTGGTTGCTGATCGGGCCGTGGAGGAGCCAAGCAAGTCCCGAGATGGATGAAGGATGGTCGACGGGCCGTGGAGAAGCCAAGCAGGTCCCGAGATGGATGAAGGATGGTCGACGGGCCGTGGAGAAGCCAAGCAGGTCCCGATGCAGATGACAGTTACAACGGTCCGCGGCCTCGCCAGCAGATCCGGACGACGGTGAAGAATGAAGGTTACGACGGCTGTGGCAGCGCCAACAGGCAGGACGATGGTGCACAGGACAGAGCTACGGCAGCGCCAGTAGTCCGTCCAGGATGAGTTCTTCTCTCGTCTCTCGACTCCAAGATACAACTGCCTTCCTGTTCTGGAGCTGCCCCAGTTATAGGGCTGGCGTGCTTTGATGTCCGGACCCTCGCACTTGGAGGTCGGGAGGTCCGGGATGAGGGAGTCCAGACACCCAGCAGGGGGGTGGAGCCAGCGCCCGGGGAGGCGATGGGCGAGCGGCACTGGCCGGGGGAGAACCATCGACACCTCTTTCTCCCATTGACTGGCCAAGTAGCTCGCTCACCTCCTGGGTGGAGGGTGGTGCCGGAATGTCTGAGGCCGGGCTAGGCCCAGGGTTGAGGTCGATCGGGGGCCAGGCGGCCTCGTGGCGAAGTGTCCAAGATGGCGGCCCGGGCTGGGCGCGTGGGTCGGTCGTGGATCGGACCCACGAGGTTATCATGCTCGGGGGCAGGTGTCCCTGAGGGGACGTAGGACGGGCAATGGTGGGGTGTGGTGCTTGTATGACTGGCTCGGGCTTGGTCGAGCCGGGGGAGAGCGGCCCGTCACGTGGCCTGTCCAACATGCGTCCCCCCCAGCTGAAGGCGGGGAGAGTTACCCATCCTCTTGGGGACTCTCTTCGTCGAGGCGGAAAAACCGGGACAGGCCATCCGCGTTGGCGTGGTCAGACCCAGGCCGGTGTTCAACGGTAAAGTCCATACCTTGCAAGGAGATGGACCAGCGTAGCAGTTTTGGGTTTTCCCCCCGCATATGCATCAACCACTGCAGGGGTCGGTGGTCAGTCTGCACCCGGAAGTGGGTGCCAAAAAGGTAGGGTCGGAGCTTCTTGAGGGCCCATACCACAGCGAAGGCTTCCCTCTCTATGGTGCTCCAGCGTTGCTCCCGTGGTAGGAGTCTCCGGCTGATGAAGGCCACCGGTTGATCAAGGCCTTCGGTGTTCACCTGGGACAGGACCGCCCCAATGCCCTGGTCGGAGGCGTCCGTCTGGACGATGAACTCCCGGCTGTAGTCTGGGGCCTGGAGTACAGGAGCGGAACACATGGCGGCCTTTAGCTGTTCGAAGGCCGCTTGACACTCTGGGGTCCAGTTCACCTTCTTGGGCTGATTTTTCGACGTGAGTTCGGTGAGAGGCCCCACGATGGTACCATAGTCTTTCACGAACCTTCGGTAGTAGCCCGTGAGGCCCAGGAAGGCTCGCACCTCAGTTTGAGTGTTAGGGGGTTGCCAGTTCTGGATGGCGGCAATTTTCAGTTGGAGAGGGGCCACTAGACCGCTTCCCACTTGGTGTCCGAGGTAGGTCACTGACCCTTGTCCAATTTGGCATTTGCTGGCCTTGATCGTGAGGCCAGCTCGCTGAAGGGCTTGCAACACTGCTTGGAGGTGGTGGAGGTGCTCGGTCCAGTGGTGGCTGTACACCGCGATGTCGTCCAGGTAGGCGGCGCTGAACTCTTCGAGCCCCGCCAGGACCTGATTGACGAGCCGTTGGAAAGTCGCTGGGGCATTTTTCATGCCGAAGGGCATGACCGTGAAGTGATAGTGGCCATCGGGGGTGGAGAAGGCAGAACGTTCTTGTGCTCGGGGTGTGAGGCCGATCTGCCAATAGCCTGCCGTTAGATCAAAGATGCTGAGGTAGCGGGCAGCGCCCATTCGGTCGACCAGTTCATCTGCCCGGGGGATGGGGTGTGCGTCCGTTCTGGTGACTTCATTCAGGCCCCGGTAGTCGACACAGAACCGGAGTTCGGGTGTGGTTCCGGGGGCGGCTGCTTTGGGGACCAGTACGACCGGGCTGGCCCATGGACTGTCGGAGGGCTCGATGACCCCGAGCGTGAGCATCTTAGTTACTTCCGCCTGGATGCAGGCCCGTACCCGATCAGGTACGCGGTAGGCCCGGTGGCGGATAGGAGGGCTGTCTCCGGTGTCCACATCGTGCACACACCAGGAAGTGACACCTGGGGTGAGGGAGAACAGGCTGGCAAATCGTGATAGGAGGGCTTGGCACTCTTGGCGTTGTTCCTGGGTGAGGGTCTCCGAGAGTCGGACCCCATCCACGGAGCCGTCTTGCTCCTGGGTCCGCAAGAGGTCAGGGAGAGGCTCGGAGTCGTCCTCAACCCCGTTGTCTGTGGCCATCAAGAGGCTGAGTTCTGTTCGTGCAAAGTGGGGTTTCAGTCTGTTGGTGTGGAGGACTCGGAGCGGATTCCGGGCGGACTCCATATCGATCAGATAGGTGGCGGGTCCCTTGCGCTCGATTACCTTGAAGGGTCCCGTCCATTTGTCTTGGAGAGCGCACGGTTCTGTGGGGGACATTACCCAGACCTGTTGCCCCGGCTCGAATTCAATAGATGAGGCGTTCTGGTCATACCATCTCTTCATGTCCTCTTGACTGGCCTCTAGGTTGGCTTTCGCTAGGTCTCTGAACCGCTGGGACTGGTTGCGGAGGGTGAGGAGGTACCGGAAGACATCTGGAGGACTCTTGGCCGGAGGCAACTCCCAGCCTTCTTTGATCAGGCTGAGTGGCCCCCGTACTGGGTGCCCATAGAGCAGCTCGAATGGGCTGAAGCCTAGGGACTTCTGTGGGACCTCCCGGTAGGCGAAGAGGAGGCACGGCAGCAGCACGTCCCACTGGCGACGGAGGGGTTCTTCCAATCCCCCGATCATCCCTTTTAGTGTGCGATTGAACCGCTCAACAAGTCCGTTTCCTTGGGGGTGATAGGGGGTCGTGAAGCGGTAGGTGACCCCACACTGTTGCCAGAGGGACTTCATGTATTTGGAAATAAAGTTCGTGCCTCTGTCACTGACGACTTCTCGGGGGAACCCCACACGGGAGAAGATCCCCATCAGGGCCCTGCCGACCACTGGGGCTGTGACGGTCCGGAGAGGAATAGCCTCAGGGTAGCGGGTGGCGTGGTCCACTAGTACTAGGATGAAGCGATGGCCTTGTCTTGTACGTGGGTCTAGGGGTCCCACAATGTCTATTCCGACCCTCTCAAATGGGGTCGTGACTACGGGAAAGGGTTGCAGGGGGGCCTTTAATTTGCGGCCGCTCTTCCCACTGGCTTGGCACGTGGGGCAAGATCGGCAATGCTGGTGCACATCGTTTCTCATTTTTGGCCAGAAGAAGTGGGTCACTAGGCGGCTGTAGGTTTTATCTTGTCCCAGGTGCCCTGCCAGGGGGACATCGTGGGCCAGATTTAACAGGAAGTCTCTAAAGCGGAGTGGCACCACTAGTACTCGGTTGGCCCCCAGCTCGGCGATTCGTTGCTCGCTGTACAGTAGGTCATTGTCCCAGTAGACCCAATGAGTTCCGGAGGTATCCCCTGCGCTTTGGGCGAGCGCTTGTTGTCGGAGTCCCTCAAGGGAGGGACAGGTCTTCTGCTCCTGACGAAATTGTTCTTGTGTGGGCCCCCCTTCTTGAGCCCACTGGTCGAGATTAGCAAGGTCGGAAGGTTGAGCAGGTTCGAGGGGGATGCCCTGGTCGGGGGTCTCGGCGGGGGCGACCGGAGGCGGAGGCGCCGGCCATTCTGGTTCTTCCGGGGGATGGTTGGCACGGGCGGCCATAGACCGGGTGGTGACGCACGCCCAGTCTGGGACGCCCAACATCCCCAAGTGTTCTTTTCGCTCCACGGCTGCCCACGGGGAGCTTTCCAGGTCATTTCCGAGGAGGCAGTCCACGGGGGCGTCGTCTCGGACCGTTACTTTCAACATGCCGGAGACCCCTCCCCACTCAAAGGGGACGCAGGCCATCCGACACAGACTCTCCGAGTTGTCGGCTGATCGTACAGGGCAGAGAATGTTCGGTAGATATTGCTCTGGGGTCACCAGATGACAGCGGACGGCTGTCACACTGGCCCCGGTGTCTCGAAGGGCTTCGGCCCGTTGTCCATTGATGCTCACCCATTGGCCGTACTTTCGGGTGTTAGCGGGTAGGGGGACCCGCGGGACCATGTCTCTTCCCCCTAAGCATGCGAGAGTCATGGCGGCTGGCTCCCACCCTTGATACTCTTGCTCGTCTGTTTCTTGTTCCTCGGAGATCTGTTCTTCCCCTAGTGCCGCGGCGGCCACCTGGCGGGGTCTTGGGCTCTGATACTGCGGGCAGCTTGGGTCATTTGCATAGTGGCCGACTCGTTGGCATCGGTGACATGTAACATTGGTCCTGTATCCCGGTCGCGCCGGGGTGCTGCCCCGGTTGGCCGGGGGGGTGGTGCTGGTAGTGGGGGCGGCCGGAGTGTTGTCTCTCCCTCGTCCTTGGCCCCCTCCTCCTCCTCTGGATCGGTGGTGACCATTGTTGTTCCTGTTCTGCTCGTAGGACCCATTCCGGCCCACTCGGGTGATCTCCCACCGGTCAGCTTCGGCTGCGAGCTGCCGGGGATCGGTTAACTTGCTGTCGAGGAGGTGTTGGCGTAGTTCAATGAAGCAGTTGTTGGACAGATGCTCCCATACCATCAGATTGAACAACTGCTCGTAGGTCGTGACGTTGTTCCCTCTGATCCAGCCTTCGAAGGCTCGGCTAAAGTACGTTACATAGTCCACCCAAGTTGTACCTGGAATGCGTGTGCAGTCTCGGAACCTCTGACGGTACATCTCGGGCGTGAGGCCATAGCGAGTGAGGAGGGCCGCTTTCATATGGTCGTAGGAGGTCATCTGGTGGTCTGGGAGCTGTAACAGAGTATCGCGGCCCTCATTGAGGAATTTGCCCCATAGGCCGGCTCCCCAGTCGGCTCTATCGATCCGGTGCGCAGTCATCGCGATTTCATATGCTTTAAACCATTGCTGGATGTCGTCTTCTCGAAAATATTCTCGGACCACATCCTTGGGGATGTGCACTTTTTTGTCCGTGGTCCCGGGGGTGGACGGTCTGTCGGGCACCCCTAATTCTTTATTCTGTTTGCGCAGGTTGATCTCGGCTAGGTTCCGCTCGTGCTCGTACGTTAGTCTTTTTTCCTCGAGCTCCCTTTGCCTCTGTTTCTCCTCTCTTTCTTCTCGGAGGCGAAGGTGCTCTAAGTTTATTTTTTGCTCGGCCAATTTGAGTTCTATGTCCATCTTGAGTCGGGCCATTTCAAGTTCGTGTAGTCGGGCTTTTTCTCTTTCTTGGATCTCGTCTTGCGAGAGACCCGTTCTTTGCTCTTCAGGGGCCGTGTTGGTCTTTTTCGTGGTGCTTTGCTCCGGGGCTTCGACATCCCCGGTCTCTGCCCAAGATTCTAGGGCATGCTTAAAATCGTCCTTGGTACTTAGTCCGGTGGTAGCGATACCTAGTTCGATGCAGAACTGCTTTAGTTCACGATGGCTGTATTCCTCGAGTTTTTCCATTTGGAACTTCTCAGTTGATCCGCTCTCTTTAGTTGACATTGTTGTTCGTTGTGGGGTGAGCTACTCTCTGTACGTTATGCGGTGATTCGGATCGCGCCGCTGGCCACCAATGTTAGACGGACCGGGAGGGTCGGCCGAGATTACGGGGAGAGGTCTCCAGGAGAGCCGTCTCCAACGACTGTACAGATAAGTAACTTCCCCCCACAGACGGACACCACACAAGATTGAAGGTTAACGAGACTTTATATGCACTTCTTAGGTTACGTTGATATAATACAAGGAGGTCTGGACTCAGGGGTCCCCTCGGTTCTGATCTCTGGTTGAGGAAAAGGGTAGCGGGACAGTCTTAGTTACCAATGAGTTCAATAGCTCTCAATCCTCGAGCTCGGCGTGGTTGCTGATCGGGCCGTGGAGGAGCCAAGCAAGTCCCGAGATGGATGAAGGATGGTCGACGGGCCGTGGAGAAGCCAAGCAGGTCCCGAGATGGATGAAGGATGGTCGACGGGCCGTGGAGAAGCCAAGCAGGTCCCGATGCAGATGACAGTTACAACGGTCCGCGGCCTCGCCAGCAGATCCGGACGACGGTGAAGAATGAAGGTTACGACGGCTGTGGCAGCGCCAACAGGCAGGACGATGGTGCACAGGACAGAGCTACGGCAGCGCCAGTAGTCCGTCCAGGATGAGTTCTTCTCTCGTCTCTCGACTCCAAGATACAACTGCCTTCCTGTTCTGGAGCTGCCCCAGTTATAGGGCTGGCGTGCTTTGATGTCCGGACCCTCGCACTTGGAGGTCGGGAGGTCCGGGATGAGGGAGTCCAGACACCCAGCAGGGGGGTGGAGCCAGCGCCCGGGGAGGCGATGGGCGAGCGGCACTGGCCGGGGGAGAACCATCGACACCTCTTTCTCCCATTGACTGGCCAAGTAGCTCGCTCACCTCCTGGGTGGAGGGTGGTGCCGGAATGTCTGAGGCCGGGCTAGGCCCAGGGTTGAGGTCGATCGGGGGCCAGGCGGCCTCGTGGCGAAGTGTCCAAGATGGCGGCCCGGGCTGGGCGCGTGGGTCGGTCGTGGATCGGACCCACGAGGTTATCATGCTCGGGGGCAGGTGTCCCTGAGGGGACGTAGGACGGGCAATGGTGGGGTGTGGTGCTTGTATGACTGGCTCGGGCTTGGTCGAGCCGGGGGAGAGCGGCCCGTCACGTGGCCTGTCCAACAGTATCCCACCCTTGTTCAGAGGTCACAAGTCCTAGTGTGCATCCACCCTGTCTCAGAGGTCACAAATCCTAGTGCACATTCCACCCTCGCTCAGAGGTCACAGTCCTAGTGCGTATCCCACCCTTGTTCAGAGGTCACAAGTCCTAGTGTGCATCCCACCCTGTCTCAGAGGTCACAAGTCCTTGTGCACATCCCACCTGTCTCAGAGGTCACAAGTCCTAGTGCACATTTCTTTGTGTCTCAGAGGGCAGAGGTCCTGGTAAATCCCACCCTGGCTCAGAGGTCACAAGTCCTAGTGTGCATCCCACCCTCGCTCAGAAGTCACAAGTCCTAGTTTGCATTCCACCCTCGCTCAGAGGTCACAAGTCCTAGTGCGCATCCAACCCTGTCTCAGAGGTCACAAGTCCTAGTGCACATCCCACCCTGTCTCAGAGGTCACAAGTCTGGTGCACACCCCACCCTGTATCAGAGGTCGCAAGTCTAGTTGATATCCCACTCTATCTCAGAGGTCACAAGTTTTAGTGCACATCCCACTTCATCTCAGAGGTCGCAAGTCCTAGTGCACATCCCACCTTGTCTCAGAGGGCAGACGTCCTAGTGCATC